>NC_057797.1:82133585-82450289 GCF_018294505.1 Triticum aestivum
CGTGACCACCTCGGGCACTGGTTCACGTTGATTTTCCTTCCGAATTTTCCATATTTTCCAAAAATAAGCTCCGTCCGTTTTATCCCGTTTGGACTTTGTTTGATATGGATATTCTGCGAAACCAAAAACATGCAACAGACAGGAACTGACACTGGGCACTGGATCAATATGTTAGTCCCAAAAATAATATAAAAAGTTGCCAAAAAGTATATGAAAGTTGAATAATATTGGCATGGAACAATCAAAAATTATAGATACGACAGAGACGTATCAGCATCCCCAAGCTTAATTCCTGCTCGTCCTTGAGTAGGTAAATGATAAAAAAGATAATTTTTGATGTGGAATGCTACCTAGCATAATCTTGATCATATGTCTAATCATGGCATCAATATTAAGACACGAGTGATTCAAAGTAATAGTCTATCCTTTGACATTAAGACAATAATACTTCAAGCATACTAATAAAGCAATCATGTATTTTCAAAATAACATGGCCAAAGAAAGTTATCCCTACAAAATCATATAGTCTGGCTATGCTCCATCTTCACCACAGAAAATATTCAAATCATGCACAACCCCGATGACAAGCCAAGCAATTGTTTCATACTTTTGAAGTTCTCAAACCTTTTCAACTTTCACACAATACATGAGCGTGAGCCATGGACATAGCACTATAGGTGGAATAGAATATGATGGTGGAGGAGACAAAAAGGAGAATATAGTCTCACATCAACTAGGCGTATCAACGGGCTATGGAGATGCCCATTAATAGATATCAATGTGAGTGAGTAGGGATTGCCATGCAACGAATGCACTAGAGCTATAAGTGTATGAAAGCTCTTACTGAAACTAAGTGGGTGTGCATCCAACTTGCTTGCTCATGAAGACCTCGGGCATTTGAGGAAGCCCATCATCGGAATATACAAGCCAAGTTCTATAATGAAAATTCCCACTAGTATATGAAAGTGATAACTCAAGAGACTCTCTATATGAAGAACATGGTGCTACTTTGAAGCACAAGTGTGGAAAAAGGATAGTAGCACTGCCCCTTCTCTCTTTTTCTCTCATATTTTATTTTTATTTTTTGGGCCTTCTCTTTTTTGGCCTTTATCTTTTTTTCGTCCGGAGTCTCATCCCAACTTGTGGGGGAATCATAGTCTCCATCATCCTTTCCTCACTGGGGCAATGCTCTAATAATGATGATCATCACACTTTTATTTACTTACAACTCAATATTACAACTCAATATCTAGAACAAGGATATGACTCTATATGAATGCCTCCGGTGGTGTACCGCGATGTGCAATGATCCAGCATAGCAATGACATCAAAAAACGGGCAAGCCATGAAAACATCATTCTAGCTATCTTACGATCATGCAAAGCAATATGACAATGAATGCTCAAGTCATGTATATGATGATGATGGAAGTTGCATGGCAATATATCTCAGAATGGCTATGGAAATGCCATGATAGGTAGGTATGGTGGCTGTTTTGAGGAAGGTATATGGTGGGTTTATGGTACCGGCGAAAGTTGCGCGGTACTAGAGAGGCTAGCAACGGTGGAAGGGTGAGAGTGCGTATAATCCATGGACTCAACATTAGTCATAAAGAACTCACATACTTATTGCAAAAATCTATTAGTCATCGAAACAAAGTACTACGTGCATGCTCCTAGGGGGATAGATTGGTAGGAAAAGACCATCGCTCGTCCCCGACCGCCACTCATAAGGAAGACAATCAATAAATAAATCATGCTCCGACTTCATCACATAACGGTTCACCATACGTGCATGCTACGGGAATCACAAACTTCAACACAAGTATTTCTACAATCCACAACTACCCACTAGCATGACTCTAATATCACCATCTTTATATCGCAAAACTATTGCAAGGAATCAAACATATCATATTCAGCGATCCACAAGTTTATGTAGGATTTTATGACTAACCATGTGAATGACCAGTTCCTGTCATATCTCTAAATAGGTATAAGTGAAGCAAGAGAGTTTAATTCTTTATGCAAAAGATATGCCCATGCTCTACCAAATATAAGTGAAGCAAAAGAGCATTCTGCAAATGGCGGTTGTCTAAGTGAAGAGAAACATGCAACCCAAACTTCAAATGATATAAGTGCAGCACATGAAGCATTCTATAAAGCCATACTCAAAAGATATAAGTGAAGTGCAATGAGCATTATATAAATCAACCAGGGACTATCTCATACCAGCATGGTGTATAAAAATAAAAATAAAAACCTAAATGCAAAAGATGCTCCAAGACTTGCACATATCGCATGAACGAAACGAATCCGAAAACATACCGATATTTGTTGAAGAAAGAGGGGATGCCTCCCCAGCATCCCCAAGCTTAGAAGCTTGATTATCCTTGAATATTTACTTGGTGTGCCTCGGGCATCCCCCAGCTTGAGCTCTTGCCTCTCTTCATTCTTCTCACATCGAGACCTTCTCAATCATCGAACACTTCATCCACACAAAACTTCAACAGAGAACTCGGTAAGATCCGTTAGTATAATAAAGCAAATCACTACTCTAAGTACTGTTGCAAACCAATTCATATTTTATTTTTGCATTGTGTCTACTTTAATATAACTTTTTCATGGCTTAATCCACTGATATAAATTGATAGTTTCATCAAAACAAGCAAACTATGCATCAAAAACAGAATCTGTCTAAGACAGAACAGTTTGTAGCAATCTGAACATTCACCATACATATGGTACTTGAAAAATTCTACCAAAATTAGGAAAAATAAACAATTTGTATAGGAATACAGTGCATAAAGAAACAGAACCATTTGACGTTCCAGATAAAAATGTAAAATCGCGCACTACAGCCAAAGTTTCTGTTCTGCACCGTACAAACCATCAAGCAAATGTAAACATCCTAAAGGCAAACCTTGGCACATTATTTTTATAATAAAACGGAATTTTACAAGGGGATAATTATTTTTGTTGAAAAGTTTCTGTAATCAAGATTCACAAAGTTGCCATGAGCATGAACAAAGTTCAAGGAGCTCTCCCACTTCAACAGTGCTTGTCTTTCTCACTTTCACTTTCCTTTTTGAAAAAGTTTTGGGTTACCCTCTTTATTTTTTTTGTTTTTAAACTATATGAAAGCACTCAACAGAAATAAATGACTCTCTAAAACTTCCGGGTTGTCTCCCTGGCAGCGCTTTCTTTAAAGCCATTAAGCTAGGCATATAGTGCTCAAGTAGTGAATCCACCCGGATCCCAAGGTATATCAAAGCCAATTTTAATTAACAATGATTTATAATTTAGTAGTGAGCACAAAGTAATATATATCATGCAACAATGAAGTCTAACTCTCTTCCTATGCATCGGCATGTCATAAAAGAACAATTCATGCACACATAGTAAAGGCCAACGCATAGTATAAATAGTTTCTTGCAATTTTGTCGTATTGGAAACATAGAGAGGTGGATATATAGTTCCTCTCTCATAATAATTGCAAGTAGGAGCAGCAAGCACATGCATATTATATTCATCAAAATCATCATGTGCAACGGTAAAAAGCAACCCATCAATATAATCCTTAATAAGGGCAAACTTCTCTGATATAGTGTAGTCGGGAGAATTCAAAAAGATAATAGGACTATCATGTGTGGGTGCAATAGCAACAATTTCATGTTTAACATAAGTAACTATAGCAAGTTCATCTCCATAAGCATAATTCATATTGGCATCTTGGCCACAAGCATAGCAAGCATCATCAAAAAGGGATATTTCAAGAGAATCAACGGGATCATAACAATCATCATAGCAATCATCCTTCGGTAAGCACGAAGGGGAATTAAACAATGTATGAGTTGAAGAGTTACTCTCATTAGAAGGTGGGAACGGGTAGCTAATCCGCTCTTCCTCCTTTTGTTCTTCGCTCTCTTCCTCATCTTTTTCATCCAATGAGCTCACTGTTTCATCAATTTCTTCTTCCATAGACTCCTGCAAAATATTAATCTCTTCTTGGACAGCGGAGTATTCCTCAATATATGGTTTAACATAAGCATTAGAAGCATAATTATCAACACAATATTTAAGTATGGCAAAATTTTCAGATTGGTAAAGAGTAGCATCATACTTTTCAATCAAAGAAGCAATTTCATAAGCACCCTTAAAAGCAACAAATTCTTCAATTTGTTGAACATCATAGTAACTATAAACACCCTTAGCATACGAAGATTCGATTCCATTATCAATAAACTCACATTGGTAGGGAAGGTGTTTCTTAGGGTTTTCAGAACAACAAGTAAAATCATATATATAACATAAATTCCAAGCATAGCATTGCAAACGATGAATTTGATCCAATAAAAGTTTCCCTCTTTCAGATATACAGTGTCACACATAACAAGCATGCTCATCTAAATATTTGCCCTCAACTAAGCTAGTTGGGGTTTTAGCACGAGCACATAGGGATCGAAGATGATCCAAGTAAAAAGCTTCAGCAGTGTGATAGATTTTGAGTGGTTCTTCGACCATTGGTTCAGTAGGTACAACTAATTTCTTTTGGTATTTTGCGTTTCCTACCCATAACTAAAGATAGAAAACAACTAAGAAAAGCAAATGTAAAAAATTACTTAGTGATAAAGCAAACAAGCACACACGAGAATATTCACCCCACGCTATTGCTCCCCGGCAACGGTGCCAGAGAAAGGTCTTGATAACCCACAAGTATAGGGGATCGCAACAGTTTTCGATAAGTAAGAGTGTCGAACCCAACGAGAGCTAAAGGTAGAACAAATATTCCCTCAAGTTCTATCGACCACCGATACAACTCTACGCACGCTTGACGTTCGCTTTACCTAGAACAAGTATGAAACTAGAAGTACTTTGTAGGTGTTTTCGGAAAGGCTTGCAAGAAAGTAAAGAGCACAAAAATAAAACTAGGGGCTGTTAAGGTAAAGAAGCAACTAAAGTAAATATAGCGGGTGTGGAAGAGTGGTGGTAGGAGTTGCAAATTGTCCCTAAGCAATTGACTACTTTACTAGACCGATAGCAAGTATTATGTGGGAGAGGCCACTGCTAGCATGTCATCCCTTACTTGGAATTCTATGCACTTATGATTGGAACTATTAGCAAGCATCCGCAACTACTAATGTTCATTAAGGTAAAACCCAACCATAGCATTAAGATATATTGGTCCCCCTTCAATACCGTATGCATCAATTTCTATGCTAGGTTGAAGCTTCTGTCACTCTTACCCTCCAATACATAGTCCTATCAACATACAACTAACCCTATGGTGTGATCCACGTGCGCGCTCATATGATGGGCACCAAAGGACAACAACATAACCACAAGCAAATTAAATCAATCATAGCAATTCATCAACCACCGATAGGACAACGAAAATCTACTCAGACATCATAGGATGGCAACACATCATTGGATAATAATATGAAGCATAAAGCACCATGTTCAAGTAGAGGGTACAGCGGGTTGCGGGAGAGTGGACCACTGTAGATAGAGGGGGGAAGGTGATGGAGATGTTGGTGAAGATTGAGGAGGTGTTGGTGAAGAACGCGGTGATGATGATGATGGCCACGGCGATGTTCCGGCGCCACCGGAGGAGAGGGGGAGAGGGGCCCCCTTCTTCCTTGACCTCCTCCCTAGATGGGAGAAGGGTTTCCCCTCTGGTCCTTGGCCTCCATGGCATGGGAGGGGCGAGAGCCCCTCCGAGATTGGATCTATCTCTCTGTTTCTCTTTGGTTCTGCGTTCTGTTCTAGCTCTGTTTCACCTTTTCGTATATATATGGAGATCCGTAATTCCGATTGGCCTGAAACCTTCGCCGTGATTTTTTTCCGGATATTAGCTTTCTTGCGGCAAAAGAAGAGCGTCAACCGCCTTACGGTGGGCTCACGAGGGTAGGGGGCGCACCCTAGGGGGGCTGCCTTGTGACCACCTCGGGCACTGGTTCGCGTTGATTTTCCTTCCGAATTTTCCATATTTTCCAAAAATAAGCTCCGTCCGTTTTTATCCCGTTTGAACTCCGTTTGATATGGATATTCTGCAAAACCAAAAACATGCAACAGACAGGAACTGGCACTGGGCACTGGATCAACATGTTAGTCCCAAAAATAATATAAAAAGTTGCCAAAAAGTATATGAAAGTTGAATAATATTGGCATGGAACAATAAAAAATTATAGATACGACGGAGACGTATCACTAACATATTGATCCAGTGCCCAGTGCCAGTTCATGTCTATTGCATGTTTTTGGTTTCGCAGAATATCCATATCAAACGGAGTCCAAACGGGATAAAAACGGACGGAGATACTTTTCGGAATATTTGGAAAATCTAGAGGAAAAATCAACGCGAACCAGTGTCCGAGGTGGGAACGAGGTAGGGGGGGCGCCCCCCCTAGGGCACGCCCCTGACCCTCGTGACCCACCTGTAAGGTGGTTGACGCCCTTCTTCGGCCGCAAGAAAGCTAATTTTCGGAAAAAAATCATGGCGAAGGTTTCGTTCCAATCGGAGTTACGGATCTCCGGATATAAAAGAAACGGTGAAAGGGCAGCAGAACAGAACGCAGAAACAGAGAGAGACAGAGAGACAGATCCAATCTCGGAGGGGCTCTCGCCCCTCCCACACCATGGAGGCCAAGGACCATAGGCGAAACCCTTCTCCCATCTAGGGAGGAGGTCAAGGAAGAAGAATAAGAAGGGGGGCCCTCTCCCCCTTGCTTCTGGTGGCGCCGGAGTGCCACCAGGGGCCATCATCATCACCGTCATCTTCAGCAACAACTTCACCGCCTTCACCACCAAGTCTTTCCCCCTCTATGCAGTAGGTGTAACCTCTCTCTTACCCGCTGTAATCTGTACTTAAACATGGTGCTCAATGCTATATATTATTTCCCTATGATGTATAGCTATCCTATGATGTTTGAGTAGATCCGTTTTGTCGCTATATGATGATCAAGATTGGTTTGAGTTGCATGTTTTATTATTGGTGCTCTCCTATGGTGCTCTCCGTGTCGCGCAAGCGTGAGGGATCCCCACTGTAGGGTGTTGCAATACGTTCATGATTCGCTTATAGTGGGTTGCGTGAGTGACTGAAACACAAACCCGAGTAAGAGGGTTGTTGCGTATGGGATAAAGGGGACTTGATGCTTTACTGCTATGGTTGGGTTTTACCTTAATGAATCTTTAGTAGTTGCGGATGCTTGCTAGAGTTCCAATCATAAGTGCATATGATCCAAGTAGAGAAAGTATGTTAGCTTATGCCTCT
The DNA here is from genome assembly GCF_018294505.1 of Triticum aestivum. Lineage (NCBI taxonomy): Eukaryota > Viridiplantae > Streptophyta > Magnoliopsida > Poales > Poaceae > Triticum > Triticum aestivum. The sequence continues at coordinate 82,140,861 of NC_057797.1, forward strand.
CCCTCAAATAAAATTGCAATAATGATTACCGGTCTAGTTATCGATTTCCTAGGGACAAATAACTTTCTCATAACAACAAACTCTCTACTAAACCTAACTTAGTTGTGTCTTTATCTAAACAGCCCCTACTTTTTATTTACTTGCTCTTTATTATCTTGCAAACTGTCGGATTTCGGGTTCCGGCAGACCCTTGAGGTTCGAACACTGGGGTGCGCGTGGAGATTTCGCCTCCTACCTACCTGCACCCCTCCGCCTTGCTAAGATTTAAGCTATGGAAAGAACAACACAAGAGACACAGGGTTTATACTGGTTCGGGCCACCGTTGTGGTGTAATACCCTACTCCAGTGTGTGGTGTGTGGATTGCCTCTTGGGCTGAAGATGATGAACAATACAAGGAAGAACAACCTCGCGAGGGTCTGTTCTTGGCTGGGGCGATGAACTGCTAGGAGGAGTTCAATCACCCTTCTCTCTCTTTGATTTGATCTTCTCTCGATCCTCAACCTCTCGATCTCTAACCTCTCGATCTCCCCCTCCACCTGTGGGTGGCTGGTCCTATTTATAGAGGCCCTGGTCCTCTTCCCAAATATCGAGCGGGAAGGGAGCCAACAATGGCGGGCAAATTTGAAGGGGGACAGCTAGTACCAGCTATCCTGACAAAAGTAGTCCTCACCTGCACAAAGCTCTGGTGGTGACGCCGTCTTGGGCTCCACGATGACCTCTGTCTTGCAGTCCTCCTGGTCTTGGTCTTGTTGCACCGAAATGGCAACCTTTGCCTGATGCCTCGGTACTCCGCGGCTGTGCTTTCCCCCTTTGCACCAAAGAGGAAAGGAGGACACTGCGCGGGCTGGCGCCCGCCTGGCGCCCTTGGTCATCATGGCTTGCGTCACGGGAACCTCGTGAGGTACCCCGCCTTGATCTCTCCGCCTCCTCGCGAGCCAGCCTGATGAGGCCGTGCCTGAAGAAGCTCCGTGTTGTCCGCCCCGCGAGGCTTGGCCCCTCGCGAGGGTCTTGGGTCTGTGTTGATGAAGATGGGCCATGCTGGGCCCCCCTTTGAGCCACGCCGCAGGCTGCAGGCAGGCAAGTCTGGGGACCCCCGTTCCCAGAATGCCGACAGTAGCCCCCGGGCCCAAGGCGCGCCCGGACTTGGCCGTGCAGGGAGGCGGAAGGGCAAGAGCGAAGCGCCGCGGGCCCTAACAGCCTGCGGCCTTGGGCGCCATGTGGCGGTTGATTGGACGTGGGCGTCTCCACTTCCCCATGGCGCCTCGGCAACTGCACGGATTGGACAAGTCCCTACATGCAAAGCGGGTCATGATTACCTGCGATCATGGAGGTCGGCGGTTGGCCTTCGCCGGCCATAAGTACGGGACGGCGCGCGCCCTTCTAGTCCATCCCTTCTTGCTTCTCCTTCTTCCCGGTCCTTGCTCCATCTTGCTGCGATGGCTCTGATCTGCCGGTTCTCGATGGCAGAGAAGGGAAAGGCTCCCCGAGAGGAACCAGACCCGCTCCCACCAAAGAAACGGCTCGTCCTCCGCGGCCGGGACAAGGGGGCCCATCAGGTGGTGTTGAGGCCCTGGTGCGAGCAGGCACCGCCGGGGTTCCCGCTTCCCTTGTACGCCCACATCGAGGGCCCTGAAGGAGCTGGTGCTGATCGCCACGGGCGGCGCCGCCGACGGCGCCGACGGGTCACGAAGGTGTGGGTCGTCCCCCCTGGGGTCCACACCGAGGGCTCCTCCCGAGAGTTCACGCTCCACGCCGCCATGCCTCCTCAGTCTTGGATTCGCCTTCCTCCCTTCTTCGCCTCCATCATCTCGCAGGGAGAACTCCTGGAGCTTTGGCTGCAGCACGCCGGTTGCAGCACCCTCGCGACCGAGGCAGAGGTCGCGGTCGTTGCCCCGGGCGAGGTCTTCATGACTCGAGGCTGGAGCGAAGTCGCCCGGGTTTGCAGGACAAGAGGCGCCTTCGCGGTCCACTTGGAGTACGATGGTGCTTCGGTGATGTTCTTCAAGGTCTTCGATGCGAATGGGCGCCGACTGGAGTGCTGCCCCGGGAGAGGTGGCCGGGACCCTGCTGCGGTGAGGACTGGGCCCGCCGACCGCTCCCTTGGCAGATCCTCAGGCGGCGGAGGCGTCGGACGTTCCAGCGACTCCGGCGAGCTCTTCGCGACTCCGGAGACGAGCGACGACAGCTATGAGCCCCCGAGCCGGCGCCGCTCCTAGAGCAGGGCTTGCTCGTCAGGCTGTTGCCGACTCTGATCTGGATGGGGTTGGCGCCGGTGCTTGACGGCCCACTGTTGATGATGGCGTCTTTTGCAGGGGCGCGCGTAGTTAGCGTCCTTTTAGGATCTGTTCCCTGCGAGGAATCAAAGACGTGTCCCGTGGGGGCTTGTAAGGTGCCTGTGATCCTGTTTTGTTAATATAACCCTTGTCGTAGAACTGTGCGAGTTGCTCATTCCGTCTTAGCTCAGTTCTCCCTTTCGAACCTCACGAGGGCTTGGTGCTCTGCGCCGACAGGTCCCAGTCCCAAGGCGGCTTTAGCCGTCGCTGGTATGCCAGGTCGCGATGCCGTGGTCAAGGCCAGGAGGTGAGCGACCCGGGGTCCGGTAAGAGCCCCTGAGTCGTGATGCTCAGGAGGTCCCCTTTGGCGCTCAAGTAGGCGTCGTTCGGTGAGAAAGGAGAGCGGTGTCGCTAACACGGGATGGCATTAGGTGCGGGGATGGTGCCACGGTAGCTGGTGCTTCCGGGTGGTGACTTATCTCGAGAATCAGGGGCCGCTCTCTGGTATGTCGCCAGGTCCGTGCATCGGCAGGCGTGAGGTTGCTCGGCGAGGTCCTCGCGTGTCCCTCCCCTCTCGCCTTTGCTCCCCTTTCTGCTCTACGTCCTCGGGTCCCGGCCCTCGAGCGAGTCTCAGCCGTCGCTGGTACGCCAGGCCGCGATGCCGTGGACAAGGCCCGAGGGTGAGGGCTGGAGAGCCAGTAAGAGCCCTGAGTCGCGATGCTCAGGCACCCCCCCTTTAACGTGCAAGCGGTTCACACGGATGAGAGTGAAGGACACACCGCAAGGGCCTCGCCTGATGCAACTCCTTTATGAGATCCTGTAGACCCATCATAGAAAGAACGAGGGGTTGCCATGACAATTGACAGTCAGCCGTTGGTTGCTTCCGAGGGGCGGTGAGGCACTGAAGGCTTGACGAGGTGGCGCTATGCGGGGCTGCCGCGGCCAGAGCTCAGCCATTCAGGTTTGTCAGCGTTCCAGGGACGGACCCATGCGCAAGCGTCATGTCGTTTGGGAGCAGTTCCGTCAGTTGGCGTCAGTTGAGCGGGCTACTAGGTCAAACACATTAGCCGTGAAGGAGTGGATTCATTCAAATAGATGTTGGGAAGGCAGACATCACTGGGTCAGGCCCGAGCGACTTGGGGATGATGCAGCCCGAGGGACGCCCCCAACAAAGTAAGCTACCAACATGAAATAAAAGGGATACATGCCGCAGGGACGGACCCATGCGGCCTGGGAATAATGCAGCCCTGGGGGGGCGCTCCCAGCTGGAAATGAAACTTGAAAGATGTCACCTGATGATGTTGAGGACGAAGGACTGTTGGTGTAGCAGGCTCGGTGGGCTGCGGAAGCCGATCCTCATGAGCCCCCAGGCCTAGGGGCCTCGGGAGGCTCCGGAGGTGCTGGTGGCTCCTCGCGGACCATCTCCATCTCCGCCAGGGCTGCGGAACGCCTGGCCTCTTGTGCCTCCATGATGCCCCTCATGAGGCGCTGGTACGTGGCAGCCGCGTTCGGCAAGCGGTAAGGCAGGCGAACGTAGCTGTGGGGTGGACCTCCGCAGCGCCCCACTCGCGAGGGCCAGAGGCGCTCCAGAGAGGTGACTCGATTGAGCCCTGGTATGTCGATGCAGACGCGCAGCCCACCATCCTTGCTTGGATGGGGAGCCACTGCTGGTAGGCGGCGGCCGCCTTTCATGACTCTTGACTCCTGTAGCTCCTAAATGGCCTTGCTGACGAACTCATGAGGGTCTGGCTCTCCTTGCCTTACTCCTTCTTGAGGGAAATGTGCTTCGAAGCATGCCTCCATGTGGTGCCCAAACGCCTCCCTCGTGACCCTAGCCAGGTCGGTGGCCCTCCAGGGGAGAGCCCCCGAGCCCTGCCTGAGGAGGGCGCCGGGCGCGCTTTCCTATGCGATGGAAGGAGGTTCCCCTTGGGCAGGCGCGGGCCCAGAGGGGCCTGCCTCCTGAGGGGTTGGGCCGGACGATGTCTTCTTCTTCTTGGGAGCGGTCTCGGGAAGCCTCCTGCTTCCGCGATCCGGGTCTTCCAGTGACGCGGCCTGAAAGGCTCATTCCTGGGAACACACCGCGTCCTTCTCTTCACAGGGCACTGTGATGACTCCGCCACTTCCTGGCATCTTGAGGACGTTGTAGTCGTGGTGAGTCACGGCCATGAACTTGGCCAGCACTGGGTACCCAAGGATGGCGTTGTACGGCAGGCGAATGTGAGCGACGTTGAAGTCGATGAGCTCGGTGCGGTAGTTGTTGCGTGCCCCGAAGGTGACACGGAGGCGGACCTGCCCAATCGGGACCGTGGAGCCGTCGGTGACTCCGGAGAAAGGCTTGGTTGGCTGAAGCTGGCTGTAGGGCACTTGGAGATTGTTGAATGTTTCCACGGACAGGACGTTGAGCCCTGCCCCGCCGTCGATGAGGGTCCTGGTGACCACCACGTTGCTGATGATTGGGGAACAAAGCATCGGGAGGACTCCGGCTGTAGCCGCACACTTGAGCTGATCTGCTGAGCTGAACGTGATGGTGCACGCCGACCACCTAAGAGGGCGCGTGGCTTCGAGCTTGGGGAGGACTGCATTCACTTCTCGGGCGAACTGCTTGAAGATGCGTTGAGAGGCTGGGGCTTGAGCCCCGCCCAGGATGCAGGCGATCGCGCGCGGCTCCTGGAAGCCCCCAGCCCCCTCGTCCTGGTGGCGGTCCTCGTTTCTCCTTGGCTGCGGCTGCAGCGGAGGGAGGCCTGCGTTGCCTCGCGGGCGATCCTCGCGAGGCTGATCCCTCCAGTCTCCCTCGCGAGGCGGGTCTTGCCAGCGATCCTCGCGAGGTTGATCGCGCCACCCTTGGCGCGGGCCACGGTCTTCCCAGTGTCCTGCGTTCCTTGCTCCTCCTCGACCGTAGCCCCGGTCACCGCGGTCGGGGCGACGGCCGATCCTTCCTTCTCGCACGGCTCGGAGCTCTTGACATTCGTTGGTGTTGTGGGTGTGGAGGTCGTGGTACACACAGTATCGACTGCCCTTGGAAGGTTCGGGCTGATATCTGCCCCGCTTGGTGTCTGGTTCTGCCATGAGCACGGCAGCCCCCTTGCGCTTCACATCCTTGGCCTTGGGCTTCTTCTCTTCTGGGTCTGCGGCATGCAGCTCGAGGAGGGAGAGACGCCCTTCCTCAGCCCTGGCGCACTTGGTTCCCAAGTTGAACAGCTCCAAGGAAGTGCACAGGTCTTCATGCATCGCCAGCTCCTCCTTCATCTTGACATCGCGCACGCCGTCGGAGAAGGCTGAGATGATGGCCTCCTCAGTCACCTGGGAATCTTGAGGCGTGTGTTGTTGAAGCGCTGGATGTACTTCTGCAGGGTCTCCCCGGGTTGTTGCTTGATGCGGCGCATGTCGCTCACGGCGGGTGGCCGGTCAAGAGTACCTTGGAAGTTGGCGATGAAGCGGGTGCGCATCTCGTCCCAGCTGCGGGTATGCATCATGCCTGGAGCCAGGTTCAGGAGCCAGGTGCGGGCCCCGTCCTTGAGCGCCATGGGAAACCAGTTCGCCATGACCTTCTCATCTCCGTTGGCAGCTTCGATGCCCAGCTCATAGAGCTGGAGGAACCCCGCAGGGTCGGCCGTGCCATCGTAACGAGGAGGCAGGTCTGGCTTGAACTTGTCGGGCCACGCGACGCTGCATAGCTGGGTGGTGAAGGCACGGCAGCCTGATGTGGCCACGGGAGGCCTTGGGTGACGGAGAGCTTGGTCTTGCATGTCCCCATGCGCTGCAGCTGGGAGCAGCGCGGGGTCTTGATGTGCGGGAGCAGGAGCATGGTCGCGACGTGCTGGAGCAGGGAGTGCCCGGGCAGCTTCTTGCGGGCGAGGGACTTCTTGGCAGCTCTGCTCTTGCCGCGCTGGCACCTGACGGAGCGGGTTCCACCTAGGGGCCACGCGCCTTGGAGCCATGGCGCCTTCTTGAGGAGGAGGTGGCCGGGGCGCCGCCGGAGCTTCGTCGCCCGCGCAGGGCGGTGTGCGGTGCAGCGGAATGGACGGCGCAGGAGAGCCCCCTGCGGCGCGGACAAGCTCGGCGACGCGGTCGAGCCATTCTTCGTAGATGTCGTCGACGGGATGGTAGCACAGGAGCTTGTTTGCCGCGATGAGTGCAGCTCGAGCCTCCATGGGTGCCCGGAGCGCGCGGGACGAAGAACCAGCTGGGGCGAGCGAGGGAGTAGCGGTGCGGCCGTCTTGCCACACGGACGGATGCTGAGACGACGCTTGCTGCTCGTCCCCCACCGGACCGGTGGCGGCGTTGACGGCAGGTGAGGGGGAACGGCGAGGACGCCCGACGATAGGAGCCGTCTGGGCGACGCGGGAAGCGAGAGCGGCCCGGCGCTCGGCGCGGGCCCGACGAGCGTCAGACATGGACGCGATGGTCGGAGGAGAACGGGGTGGTGGAAGACGAAATCCGGCGCACCCCTACCTGGCGCGCCAAATGTCGGATTTCGGGTTCCGGCAGACCCTTGAGGTTCGAACACTGGGGTGCACGCAGAGATTTTGCCTCCTACCTACCTGCACCCCTCCGCCTCGCTAAGATTTAATCTATGGAAAGAACAACACAAGAGACACGGGGTTTATACTGGTTCGGGCCACCATTGTGGTGTAATACCCTACTCCAGTGTGTGGTGTGTGGATTGCCTCTTGGGCTGATGATGATGAACAATACAAGGAAGAACAGCCTCGCGAGGGTCTGTTCTTGGCTGGGGCGATGAACTGCTGGGAGGAGTTCAATCACCCTTCTCTCTCTTTGATTCGATCTTCTCTCGATCCTCAACCTCTCGATCTCTAACCTCTCGATCTCCCCCCTCCACCTGTGGGTGGCTGGTCCTATTTATAGAGGCCCTGGTCCTCTTCCCAAATATCGAGCGGGAAGGGAGCCAACAATGGCGGGCAAATTTGAAGGGGGACAGCTAGTACCAGCTATCCTAACAAAAGTAGTCTTTGCCTGCACAAAACTCTGGTGGTGACGCCGTCTTGGGCTCCACGATGACCTCTATCTTGCAGTCCTCCTGGTCTTGGTCTTGTTGCACCGAAATGGCAACCTTTGCCTGATGCCTCGGTACTCCGCGGCTGCGCTTTCCCCCTTTGCACCAAAGAGGAAAGGAGGACACTGCGCGGGTTGGCGCCCGCCTGGCGCCCTTGGTCGTCATGGCTTGCGTCACGGGCACCTCGTGAGGTACCCCGCCTTGATCTCTCCGCCTCCTCGCGAGCCAGCCTGATGAGGCCGTGCCTGAAGAAGCTCCGTGTCCTCCGCCCCGCGAGGCTTGGCCCCTTGCGAGGGTCTTGGGTCTGTGTTGATGAAGATGGGCCGTGCTGGGCCCCCCTTTGAGCCACGCCGCAGGCCGCAGGCAGGCAAGTCTGGGGACCCCCGTTTCCAGAACGCCGACACAAACCTATCCAACAACACCTACAAAGTACTTCTATTTTCATACTTGTTCTAGGTAAAGCGAACGTCAAGCGTGCGTAGGGTTGTATCGGTGGTCGATAGAACTTGAGGGAATATTTGTTCTACCTTTAGCTCCTCGTTGGGTTCGACACTCTTACTTATCGAAAGAGGCTACAATTGATCCCCTATACTTGTGGGTTATCAAGACCTTTTTCTGGCGCCGTTGCTGGGGAGCAATAGCGTGGGGTGAATATTCTCAGGTGTGCTTGTTTGCTTTATCACTAAGTAATTTTTATTTGCTGCTCTTAGTTGTTATCTATCTTTAGTTATGGATATGGAACATGAAATACCAAGAAAATTAGGTGTACTTTCTGCTCATGGAGATGGGGAACCTCCTAAAACCCTCGATGCTGGTTATGTGAAAGATATTATGTACTACTTTAATAATTCTGAGAAAACCCCATTTAATTATGTAATGGGAGTAACGTTGGAACAACGTGAATACTTTAGGGATTATCGCTTGACACAAAAAGGGAAACTATTATGGGATCAAATTCATATATTGAAGTGGTATGCTTGGCAATTATGCGTGAGTTATGATTATACTTGTTGCTCTAGGATGAAGGCTCCACACCTTCCCTTTTCATGCAAATTAAATGATAATAAAACCTTATCTTCTTATGCTAATGGTATATATGATTACTATGATGTGGAACAAATAGAAGAATTTGTTGCTTTTATGGGTGCTTATGAAATTGAATCTATGTGTAAAGAGTTTGAAGATTTTGATGATGCTGTTTATAGATTTGAAAATTTAGCTATCCTCAAATATTGCTATGAGAATTATGAATACAATTCTGAAATTAATGCACTTATTGAGAAAGTCTCCGCTGTCCAAGAAGAGACTAATATTTTGCAGGAATCTACGGAAGAAGAAATTTATGAAACTGTGAGCTCATTGGATGAAAAAGATGAGGAAGAGAGCGAAGAACAAAAGGAGGAAGAGCGGATTGATCACCCGTGCCCACCTTCTAATGAGAGTAACTCTCCAACTCATACATTGTTTAATTCCCCTTCGTGCTTATCGAAGGATGATTGCTATGATGACTGTTATGATCCCTTGGATTCTTTTGAAATATCCCTTTTTGATGATGCTTGTGGCCAAGATGCCAATATGAATTATGCTTATGGAGATGAACTTGCTATAATTCCTTGCATTAAACATGAAATTGTTGCTATTGCACCCACACATGATAGTCCTGCTATCTTTTTGAATTCTCCCAACTACACTATATCGGAGAAGTTTACCCTTATTAAGGATTATATTGATGGGTTTCCTTATACCATTGCACATGATGATTTTGATAGATATAATATGCATGTGCTTGCTGCTCCTACTTGCAATTATTATGAGAGAGGAACTATATCTCCATCTCTCTATGTTTCCAATATGATAAAATTGCAAGAAACTGCTTATACTATGCATTGGCCTTTACTAGGTGTGCATGAATTGTTCTTTTATGACATGCCGATGCATAGGAAGAGAGTTAGACTTCGTCATTGCTTGATATATGTTACTTTGTGCTCACTACTAAATGCTAAATCATTGTTAATTAAAATTGGCTTTGATATACCTTGGGATCCGGGTGGATTCACTACTTGAGCACTATATGCCTAGCTTAATGGCTTTAAAGAAAGCGCTGCCAGGGAGACAACCCGGAAGTTTTAGAGAGTCATTTATTTCTGTTGAGTGCTTTCATATAGTTTAAAAACAAAAAAAATAAAGAGGGGAACCCAAAACTTTTTCAAAAAGGAAAGTGAAAGTGAGAAAGACAAGCACTGTTGAAGTGGGAGAGCTCCTTGAACTTTGTTCATGCTCACGGCAACTTTGTGAATCTTGATTACAGAAACTTTTCAACAAAAATAATTATCCCCTTGTACAATTCCGTTTTATTATAAAAATAATGTGCCAAGGTTTGCCTTTAGGATGTTTACATTTGCTTGATGGTTTGTACGGTTCAGGACAGAAACTTTGGCTGTAGTGCGCGATTTTACAATTTTATCTGGAACGTCAAATGGTTCTGATTCTTTATGCACTGTCTTCCTATACAAATTGTTTATTTTTCCTAATTTTGGTATAATTTTTCAAGTATCATAAGTATGGTGAATGTTCAGATTGCTACATACTGTTCTGTTTTAGACAGATTCTGTTTTTGATGCATAGTTTGCTTGTTTTGATGAAACTATCAATTTATATTAGTGGATTAAGCCACGAAAAAGTTATATTACAGTAGACACAATGCAAAAACAAAATATGAATTGGTTTGCAACAGTACTTAGAGTAGTGATTTGCTTTATTATACTAACGGATCTTACCGAGTTTTCTGTTGAAGTTTTGTGTGGATGAAGTGTTCGATGATCGAGAAGGTCTCGATGTGAGAAGAAGGAAGAGAGGCAAGAGCTCAAGCTTGGGGATGCCAGAGGCACCCCAAGTAAATATTCAAGGATACTCAAGCGTCTAAGCTTGGGGATGCTGGGAAGGCATCCCCTCTTTCTTCAACAAGTATCGGTATGTTTTCGGATTCGTTTCGTTCATGCGATATGTGCAATCTTGGAGCGTCTTTTGCATTTAGTTTTCAATTTCCTTTTATGCACCATGCTGGTATGAGATAGTCCTTGGTTGATTTATAGAATGCTCTTTGCACTTCACTTATATTCTTTGAGTATGGCTTTATAGAATGCTTCATGTGCTTCACTTATATCATTTGAAGTTTGGATTGCCTGTTTCTCTTTACATAGACAACCGCCATTTGTAGAATGCTCTTTTGCTTCACTTAGATTTGTTAGAGAACGGGCATATCTTTGGTATAAAGAATTAAACTCTCTTGCTTCACTTATATCTATTTAGAGAGATGACAGGAATTGGTCATTCACATGGTTAGTCATAAAATCCTACATAAAACTTGTAGATCACTGAATATGATATGTTTGATTCCTTGCAATAGTTTTGCGATATAAAGATGGTGATATTAGAATCATGCTAGTGGGTGGTTGTGAATTGTAGAAATACTTGAGTTGAGGTTTGTGATTCCCGTAGCATGCACGTATGGTGAACCGTTATGTAACGAAGTTGGAGCATGAGGTATTTATTGATTGTCTTCCTTATGAGTGGCGGTCGGGGACACGCGATGGTCTTTTTCTACCAATCTATCCCCCTAGGACCATGCGCGTAGTACTTTGTTTTTGATGACTAATACATTTTTGCAATAAGTATGTGAGTTCTTTATGACTAATGTTGAGTCCATGGATTATACGCACTCTCACCCTTCCACCATTGCTAGCCTCTCTAGTACCGCACAACTTTCGCCGGTACCATAAACCCACCATATGCCTTCCTCAAAACAGCCACCATACCTACCTATCATGGAATTTCCATAGCCATTCCAAGATATATTGCCATCCAACTTCCATCATCATCATATACATGACTTGAGCATTCATTGTCATATTGCTTTGCATGATCATAAGATAGCTAGCATGATGTTTTCATGGCTTGTCTGTTTTTTTATGTCATTGCTACGCTAGATCATTGCACATCCCGGTACACCGCCGGAGGCATTCATATAGAGTCATATCATTGTTCTAGTATCGAGTTGTAAGTAAATAAAAGTGTGATGATCATCATTATTAGAGCATTGCCCCAGCGAGGAAAGGATGATGGAGACTATGATTCCCCCATAAGTCGGGATGAGACTTCGGACTTTACAAGAAAATAAAATAGGCCAAAGAAGCCCAAATAAAAAAAGAGGCCAAAGAAGCCCACCAAAAAAATGAGAGAAAAAGAGAGAAGGGGCAGTGCTACTATCCTTTTTCCACACTTGTGCTTCAAAGTAGCACCATGTTCTTCATATAGAGAGTCTCTTGAGTTATCACTTTCATATACTAGTGGGAATTTTCATTGTAGAACTTGGCTTGTATATTCCAATGATGGGCTTCCTCAAATGCTCGAGGTCTTCACGAGCAAGCAAGTTAGATGCACACCCACTTAGTTTCAGTTTGAGCTTTCATACACTTATAGCTCTAGTGCATCCATTGCATGGCAATCCCTACTCACTCACATTGATATATATTGATGGGCATCTCCATAGCCCGTTGATACGCCTAGTTGATGTGAGACTATCTTCTCCTTTTTGTCTTCTCCACCATCATATTCTATTCCACATATAGTGCTATGTCCATGGCTCACACTCATGTATTGCATGAAAGTTGAAAAGGTTTGAGAATGTCAAAAGTATGAAAAAATTGCTTGGCTTATCATCGGGGTTGTGCATGATGTGAATATTTTGTGTGGTGAAGATGGAGCATAGCCAGACTATATGATTTTGTAGGGATAACTTTCTTTGGCCATGTTATTTTGAAAAGACATGATTGCTTTATTAGTAGGCTTGAAGTATTATTGTTTTTATGTCAAATGATAGACTATTGCTTTGAATCACTCGTGTCTTAATATTCATGCCATGATTAGACATATGATCAAGATTATGCTAGGTAGCATTCCACATCAAATTTTTCTTTATCATTTACCTACTCGAGGACGAGAATGAATTAAGCTTGGGGATGCTGATACACCTCCGTCGTATCTATAATTTTTGATTGTTCCATGCCAATATTATTCAACTTCCATATACTTTTTGGCAACTTTTTATACTATTTTTGGGACTAACATATTGATCCAGTGCCCAGTGCCAGTTCCTGTCTGTTGCATGTTTTTGGTTTCACAGAATATCCATATCAAATGGAGTCCAAACAGGATAAAAACGGACGGAGATACTTTTCAGAATATTTGGAAAATCTGGAGGAAAAATCAACGCGAACCAGTGTCCGAGGTGGGCACGAGGTAGGGCCCCCCCTAGGGCGCGCCCCTGACCCTCGTGACCCACCTGTAAGGCAGTTGACACCCTTCTTCGGCCGAAATAAAGCTAATATTCGGGAAAAATCATGGCGAAGGTTTCGTTCCAATCGGAGTTACGAATCTCCGGATATAAAAGAAACGGTGAAAGGGCAGCAGAACAGAACGCAGAAACAGAGAGAGACAGAGAGACAGATCCAATCTCAGAGGGGCTCTCGCCCCTCCCATGCCATGGAGGCCAAGGACCAGAGGGGAAACCCTTCTCCCATCTAGGGAGGAGGTCAAGGAAGAAGAAGAAGGGGGGCCCTCTCCCCCTTGCTTCCGGTGGCGCCGGAGTGCCACCGGGGGCCATCATCATCACCGTCATCTTCACCAACAACTTCACCGTCTTCACCACCAACTCTTCCCCCCTCTATGCAGCGGTGTAACCTCTCTCTTACTAGCTGTAATCTCTACTTAAACACGATGCTCAACGCTATATATTATTTCCCTATGATGTATGGCTATCCTATGATGTTTGAGTAGATCCGTTTTGTCCTAATGGCTATATGATGATCAAGATTGGTTTGAGTTGCACGTTTTATTATTGGTGTTGTCCTATGGTGCTCTCCGTGTCGCGCAAGTGTGAGGGATCCCCGTTGTAGGGTGTTGCAATATGTTCATGATTCGCTTATAGTGGGTTGCGTGAGTGACTGAAACACAAACCCGAGTAAGGGGGTTGTTGCGTATGGGATAAAGGGGACTTGATGCTTTAATGCTATGGTTGGGTTTTACCTTAATGAATCTTTAGTAGTTGTGGATGCTTGCTTGAGTTCCAATCATAAGTGCATATGATCCAAGTAGAGAAAGTATGTTAGCTTATGCCTCTCCCTCAAATAAAATTGCAATAATGATTACCGGTCTAGTTATCGATTGCCTAGGGACAAATAACTTTCTCATAACAACAAACTCTCTACTAAACCTAACTTAGTTGTGTCTTTATCTAAACAGCCCCTACTTTTTATTTAATTGCTCTTTATTATCTTGCAAACCTATCCAACAACACCTACAAAGTACTTCTTGTTTCATACTTGTTCTAGGTAAAGCGAACGTCAAGCGTGCGTAGGGTTGTATCGGTGGTCGATAGAACTCGAGGGAATATTTGTTCTACCTTTAGCTCCTCGTTGGGTTCGACACTCTTACTTATCGAAAGAGGCTACAATTGATCCCCTATATTTGTGGGTTATCACAGAGCTGGTGCCATTACGACTTTAAGCCGGGCGAAGGCATGGCAGGCAGAATTAGACCCGGCCGAGCTAGCCACTGGCTGCCCCAGCTTCAAAGAGGACGGGTATCCTTTTGACAAGAAAGATTTTGCTGCTTGTGTGAAGGAGATGCGTCCATTGGCAAGCCTGATTGCTGAAGAAACAGATCTCTCCAAATATCAGGCGGTTTATACCACGGAGAACCAGAAAATGCCCACGCCGGCTTACAAGATTGCAGACCTTATCCCTCCAGTTCGTAAGCATACTTTTGCCCCTGAAATCGATCCGTCCGAGCTTAGTGATGATGAAGTTGGATTTCAAGCCTTGACTGGCATCAATTGGTCATCGCCTAACTTCCATACGATGGAGGGAGAAGAAGAACTGGCGCGGGATGACCCGTAAGCTTCAAGGCGCCGAGACCAGGAGAACTGATCCGCTGGATGGTTCATAATTTGCATCATTAGGCATTGCTTGAAAAACACTTAGTCATTTGGGCTCACGGAACCATGTAATAGGCTAGCTAAACACTGATCTGACGTGCCATCATGCACGGTTTGTTTGCATAACACTACCGATCCATTATGTGAAGATCTGCCACTTATGCTGTTTGATATCATTAATTATACAGACCATGTTTATCAATTTTCCTGCATGTAAACAGATAACAGGTGCCCTGGCGGTTTACCCCAGGGCGGGTCATAATACCCCATATACAAGCCATTTATGACTAAATAGTCCAGAATCAGGGCCGGTTTTATCAAAACCTCATATAATCATAAGAAATAAATATCATACCTGTGATATTTGTTCATACTGCCGGCTTATCATCCATAATGCAGTAGGGGTCTCAGCCCAAAGATTGAGAGCACAATACCCAGTTCAATTTATTTATACCACCAGCTTATCATGCCATATGCAGCAAGGGATAACACCCCAAACTTAGAGCCAGTACTCCAAGCACATAATCATCATACACAGGCGACTTAAAGTCCAAAACCGGACCGGGTTAATAAAAACTCCGGGTAGATTCACATATGAACCATAAGGCAAACATAGCTGTTATCAGTTATAAACAGTGTATCAACACGGTAGAAAATATCAATCTCAAAAAATCAATAAAAATCAAAATAAACAGAAAACAAGGCATTCGTAGGTGCCAAGCCTGCATGTCAAGCGTTATTCAAGGGCCACACAGCTGCTGAGTTAAACCTTAATTCAAACCCATAAGCCAGACCTCACATGACCAATCGCCATTTTAAATTTGACAAACTCAGGGTCTTCTTAGAAGATTGATTGTCAAGAGTACAACGAGTCATTCCAGGATTACCTGGTCGGAGTGGCAGGCAAACAAAGGCAGGATAACCCAGATTTTTTAATACACCTGGTGTCCAAGCCTATTACAATGTTCAACAAAGCTCTGTTCATGAACAAGGAGCCCCCAAGTAATATTTGCTTCCAGACATATAAGCCGGATCAAGAGGGTAGTCATAACTATGCTCAATGAGTAGGAAGCCCCCAAGTATTTGGTAATCATGGCGTACAAGCCGGATCAAGAGGGTAGTTATAGCTGTGCTCAATGAGCAAGAAGCCCCCAAGTGATCATATGAAGTGACAATAAAGAGTCATTATTCTCACAAATGAAACGACAGAGGCCCTGAATTATCAGGGATGCGGGCTTTATTATATTCATCATAATATATACACTGAAAAAATATGTACATCACAAGAGCCGGTGGCTCAGGTGTAATAAGGCCGAAGATGAGCAATATTCCATGGCCGGCGGGTCTCGTCCTCCGACGTGCGTGAGTCCTTGTGGTCTCGAACATCGATAAGGTAGTATGACCCGTTGTTCAGATTTTTGCTAACCATAAAGGGTCCTTCCCAAGGTGGGGATAGCTTGTGCATGTCAGTTTGATCCTGGATGAGCCGGAGCTCCAAATCTCCTTCTTGAAAGTTCCTGGTTTTAACCCGGCGGCTATGATAACGATGCAGATCTTACTGGTAAATCGTCGAACAAGCCGCCGCATGGTCACGCTCCTCATCCAACAGGTCAAGAGCATCCTGACATGCTTTTTCATTATCAGCTTCAACATAAGCAGCCACCCGGGGCGAATCGTGACGGATGTCACTAGGGAGAACAGCCTCTGCTCTGTAAACCATGAAGAAAGGAGTGTAACCCGTAGATTTGTTGGGGTAGTATTGATACTCCATAGCATTGAGGGCAATTCCTCCACCCAACAACTCAGCGTCCTCTGCAAAGGGACCATAAGTCGGGGCTTGATGCCTCTCAAAATCTCTTGATTGGCTCTTTCAGCCTGGCCGTTGGACTGGGGTGAGCCACTGATGATACATCAAGACGAATATGCTCTCGTTGACAAAATTCTTTCATAGCACCTTTGGACAGATTAGTTCCATTATCAGTTATAATGCTATGAGGAAAGCCAAACCGGAAAAACACTTTTTTGATGAACTGAACCGATGTTGCAGCATCACACTTACTGACCGTCTCTGCCTCAACTGTAGGATCAAAAGTATATCTAGAGGGGGGTGATTAGACTACTTGACCAAATAAAAAATCTAGCGTGTTCCCAATTTTAAGTCTTGGCAGATTTTAGCAACTTAGCACAAGTCAAGCAATCAACCTACACATGCAAGTCTAAGAGTATAGCAGCAAAATGTAAAACATTGCACATGAAGGTAACGGGAGGAGTTTGGAAGGAGCAAACACAATGTAGACATGGAGATTTTTGGCGTGGTTCTGATAGGTGGTGCTATCGTACATCCACGTTGATGGAGACTTCAACCCATGAAGGGTGATACGTCCATTTTGCATCATGCTCTTATATCGATATTTACTGCATTATGGGCTGTTATTACACATTATGTCACAATACTTATGCCTATTCTCTCTTATTTTACAAGGTTTACATAAAGAGGGAGAATCCCGACAGTTGGGATTCTGGGCTGGAAAAGGAGCAAATATTGGAGACCTATTCTGCACAACTTCAAAAGTCCTGAAACTTCACAAAAGATGTTTTCCAAATATATAAAAAATATTGAGAGCAAGAACTTCACCAGGGGGGCCACACCCTGCCCACGAGGGTGGGGGCGTGCCCTACCCCCTGGGCGCGCCCCCTACCTCGTGGGCCCTGAGGGAGTCCTGGATTAGGGGGTGTTCAGGTAGCCGGACTATACCTTCAGCCGGACTCCTGGACTATGAAGATACAAGATTGAAGACTTCGTCCCGTGTCCGGATGGGACTTTCCTTGGCGTGGAAGGCAAGCTTGGCGATGCGGATATTCAAGATCTCCTACCATTGTAACAGACTCTATGTAACCCTAACCCTATCTGGTGTCTATATAAACCGGAGGGTTCTAGTCCGTAGGACAACACAATCAACTCCATATATAACAATCATACCGTAGGCTAGCTTCTAGGGTTTAGCCTCCTTGATCTCGTGGTAGATCTACTCTTGTACTACCTATATCGTCAATATTAATCAAGCAGGACGTAGGGTTTTACCTCCATCGAGAGGGCCCGAACCTGGGTAAAACATCGTGTTCCCTGCCTCCTGTTACCATTCGGCCTAGACGCACAGTTCGGGACCCCCTACCCGAGATCCGCCGGTTTTGACACCGACATTGGTGCTTTCATTGAGAGTTCTTCTGTGTCGTCGCCTTTAGGCCCGATGGCTCCTTTGATCATCAACAACGATGCGGTATAGGGTGAGACCTTTCTCCCCTGACAGATCTTCGTCTTCGGCGGCTTCGCTCTGTGGGCCAATTCGCTCGGCCACTTGGAGCAGATCGAAAGCTACGCTCCTGGCCATCAAGTCAGGTTTGGAAGCTTAAACTACACGGCTGACATCCGCGGAGACTCGATCTTCGACGGGTTTGAGCCACGGCTAAGCGCGCCGCACTATCTCGAGGGGCATGATCTAGCTCTGCCTCCGGACAGTGTCCTGGAGGCCGCACACGCATCGGTTCTGACCCCTAACTCGGAGCCTATTGCGCCAATCGAGGACGAGCGGTTGGACGTCACCTCGGGGGCTGCGATCTCAAAGGCCATCGAGCCAAACGCTAGCCCCGCACTCTACACGACCCGTGACTCCGAGGATCCGGACTCCTCCCCGGACTCCGAACCCCCCGCGCCCCTGCCGATCGAGTCCGATTGGGCACCGATAATGGAGTTCACCGCCGCAGACATCTTTCAGCACTCGCCTTTTGGCAACATCCTGAATTCTCTTAAGTCTCTCTCTTTATTAGGAGAGCCCTGGCCGGATTACGGTCAGTGAGGGTAGGATACGGACGATAAAGAAATTCAAAGCCCACCCACCACCCACTTGGTAGCCATGGTCGACAATTTAAACGACGTGCTCAACTTCGACTCCGGAGACATCGGCAACATGGATGATGATGCAGGAGATACCGACGAACCAACGCCCATAGGGCATTGGACAGCCACCTCATCTCATGATGTGTACATGGTGGATACCCCTAAAGGAAGCGACAATGAGGAAAAAGGGGATGGAACGGGAGATCGACCCCCCGAAAAGCAATCAAAGCGTCGGCGTAAACGCCGACCCAAGCCCCTCCTTGATAAAAACCCAGCCATAGAGCAGGACGAACCGGTAGACGACGAGCAGGCCTTAGAGCAACCGTCTGAACAGGGCAAAACGGATAGAGAAACCAAACATCCCTCCTCCGGTGAAAATGGCATTCCGGACGACCTCACGCCGGATAAACCTATGGAGCAGAAGAATCTCCATGAGAGGCTCGTTGCAACTGCACCCAGCCTAAAAAAGCAGAAGCGGAAGCTAAAAACAGCGGAAGATGCACTCCGGATTAGATGGAGCAAAGTAATCAATACCGCAAATAAATACGGCGACAGTCGCCGCACTAAAAGCTATCCGAAAAGAAAGCTACTGCCTGAATTCGACGAAGAGGCCCTAGAGCCCTCGCGTTCAAAAAATGAGAAAGCCACACGATCGGATAGACGACCCCATAATGCGGCAAGCGGCGCCGCACTTAAATCGGCATGCGACCCACTTAAGGATTCGCATCATGGCCCAGTCAGGTCCATTTATGGGCCAAGAAAGCAAGCTCTAGTAAGCAATGCTATGAAGCCATCATCAGAATCCGGCACACCCAAATACAGGGCGCCGCACACCCTCTATGTTTCACCGATGAGGTCCTAGACTATGAATTTCCAGAGGGATTCAAACCCGTAAACATAGAGGCATATGATGGAACAACAGACCCTGGAGTTTGGATCGAGGATTCTATCCTCCACATACACATGGCTAGAGGAGATGATCTCCACGCCATAAAATATTTACCCCTTAAGCTTAAAGGGCCAGCCCGGCATTGGCTTAAAAGCCTTCCCGAAAACACAATTGGAAGCTGGGAAGAGCTCGAGGATGATTTCCGAGCAAACTTTCAAGGGACCTATGTCCGCCCTCCAGATGCAGACGATCTTAGTCACATAACTCAACAACCCGGAGAAATAGCTCGACAGTTCTGGAATAGATTCCTCACTAAAAAGAATCAGATAGTCAACTGTCCGGACGCTGAAGCCTTAGCAGCTTTCAGGCATAACGTCCGAGACGAATGGCTCGCCAGACACCTTCCGATAACTTCCGCCGATAACTTCCGCCGCGAAAAGCTGACCTTCCATGTCGTCCCGTTCTCAAGTCGCTTTCAAGCACTACTGGGACGCGAAGCTTTCGCTCACTTTAACGCAATACCACATTATGCATCTCTTACGCTTAAGATGCCTGGTCCACGAGGCATCATCTCTTTGGAGGGGAAGCACTAAAGTGCGCCTCCCCAAGTGGAGGACTGTGCGGCCGCTTTGACAGCCCCACAGTAAAATGGCCTCACCGGCTAAAAAACTTCGAAATAGGTCATTCAAGACCATGAACGCGGATAGACGAGTTCGGTGCAAAATCATCATTGATGCAGGCTTAGTGGCCATATACCCCCGCACTAGGGGCTCCACGCATATACAATAAGAGACAATAAAGCTCAATCTTATATATTTTACTTTATACTTTGTTTATTTTAAACTTTTTCGGCATGACCCGTTTTCAACTCAGTTCCTCTCTTTTACAGATGAACGTCGTGCGGCGCCCGTCCAGGATATGGCACAACGGAGACACAGGCGCAGACGTGCAGTAGGGACCCGTCCTAAAGGATTCTTTTTAGATTAAGACCCTGCGTAAACCTTTTTTACTGTCTCTTGTTGCTACACATCCCTTGGTTTTTTCTGGTATAACCAAGGAGGAGGCTGGCATCTTGGCATGTGGCCACGTCAGAATTTTTACACGTACCTGGACACTAGGGGCTTTTTTAATAAAGAGTGTTGTTTCGCCCGCACTCATAAAGACCGAACACCTTAGGGAGTGTTCGGCGTCGCGAGTTTTGGCATTATATGCATCAACTCCGAATCATGTCTTTGGTCAAATGTTGGGTTGCCCGGCTCCTGAGTCTGGCTACCTTACGTTCCGCTCTATCGGCTAAGGTAGCACCAGGAGAACTACTGCGATTGTGCCCCGGTTCGGCCGAGCGAGCACCTCAGTAGAGAAAGCCGAAAATTGACTGTCATGATGTAGCGTGAGATTGGTTAGCCACTCGATGACCTATCGGAATCTATCGGATTCCTCCGCTTTGACGAAGGGCCGCTTCCCGGTCAGGCACATACGCGCCCCGAACTCGGGCGAGCGCAGTCGCCACCAAGGGGCTACCTAAATAGTCTCACTGTCAAGCTCCTATGGCTAAGTGAAAGTGTTAAAGCATTATAGTCCGGTTGCCTGGCCCGCTGCGCTATCACTTCCTTTGTAGGACCAAGACGTTGGGTTAGGTGTGAAAATGCGTCTTCTGCGAGCACCCCCGCACTATGTGCGTGGGGGCTGAAGCCAACGACTGCCATCTTTCAGATTATATATATATATATATATATATCTTAAAACGGCCGCACAGGAGGTGTTCCCAATACTTGAAGGCACAAGTATAAAAAGGCCACTACAGTTTATCAAAATATTACTTTATAATTACATATGCTATCATAACATAGCATCTTTCGAGCACTGCGTCTCTATTACACGAGCGCCTTCAAGGACTTCCTGAAAATAATGCTCGGAGGGTACTCGGCTTTTGTCTGAATCTCGGGACGCAACAACGGTGGTCTCCATCTCCGCCCAGTATGTCTTAACACGGGCAAGAGCCATCCTAGCGCCCTCTATGCATGCTGACCTCTTCATTGCATTTATACGCGGCACCGCGTCAAGGAATTGCTGCACCAAGCTGAAATAACTCTTCGGCTCCGATCTCCCCGGCCACAGGTGACCCATGACGTACTTCATGGCGAGTCCGGACAAACTATTCAGTTCGGCCCATTGAGCCAAACGATCGTCCACCACCAGTGGACGCTCTGGATTGTGAAACTACGACTAGAAAAGCTTTTCCACTTCGCGATCTTTCTGATCTCGAAAGTGTTCGGTCGCATCAGCAGCACTTGCTGCCAAGTCCAGATAGGTATCCTCCACACTCCACATCCGGTCCAACGGAGCAAACTTCGGATCACAAATTTCCTTCGCAGCATAAAGGGTTTTCCAGCCGCAATCTGTTCGGCCTGACGCAGCTCCTCCCTTGCAGCTCTCATCGCAGAGCGCGCGTCCTTGGCATTGGCAACAGCCTTCTCTAAGTCCGTCTGTTTCGCCTGGTCTTATTTTTCAAGAAGTCTGCAACGGTCTGTAGCGCTTTTTAACTTTTCGGCCATCTCGGCCATTTCTTCCTTGCTTCGGCAATGAGCAGCCTGTTCGGTCTCTAGCTCTTCAAGGGCTTTCTTGGTGGCCGCATCACTTTCTCTGGCTTGTTCTTTAGCGCGGGCAAGTTCTGCCCTAAGACTCTCCACGACGGCCGCACCATTTGCGTCAACCACACACATCGTAAGACACAGGCATAAAACTGTTCTTACCTGATGCCGCCCGAGGAATTACATACCTTGAGCTTCATCAAGCCGCTTGTTGACAAGCGTGATGTCGGCATCTGCCACGTCCAGTTGCCGCTTTAGTTCGGCAAAATCGTTAGTTCGGCTCAGTTCTGGACACCATGCCGCCTACATTCAAAGGCGACATCTTAGACCTGGGATTATGATCCTCCGCGTGCCGTCATTTCTTGATGACGCGCAGAGTCTCAGGGGCTACCATCTACACAGGGTGCATCTTATTCATGCGCAACTGCCAAAAGTGTACATTATCTAATGTACCTCAAAACCCGTCAGTAAACTTTTGACGGCCTCATGCAATCCGCTCTCTGCGGATGAGATCCTTTCAATCACCGTGCCCATCAATGCACGATGCTCCTCTGAGATACAAGCTCGCCCCAGCAGAATCTTTAGCTCCTCCGACCGAGCACCAGACGGTGCCGGGCTCGTCCCATGACCTCTTTCGAAGGCCGGACGCGGAGAACCTCGGGGGGCCACATAGCTATCTTCCGCCCCTGCCGGATTCAGAGAAACCCTCCGCAACGACACCTCAGGGTCGCCCGCCTCGCTAGGCGGCACGGCAGGGGGAGGCGTCCTGCTCTCCATCATCTCCGGAAGAAGATCCCTCGAAGACGAGCTCTGCTGAGAAGGGCTGAGATCCGAGCTACAAGGTAAAAGTTTGGTTAATCTTCTCAGACATAAATTAAGGATTTCCCTCATCCCTCAAAAGGAAAATCCTTCTCTACTTACGGCTCGCTGGAGGGCTGATCCCCTTAAGGGCGTAGTCCGACCGAGGAACTCCCCAGCGTCGGACCATCTGACGAGGATTTTCTCCCCCGCTTCAAGGCCATGGTTTCCGGGTCGTCAGAAGCGGCTCTCTTCTTCCCCTTAGGAGAGGAATTGTCGGTTCGTCCCTTCGGAGCAGCCTCCTTCGAGGAGGCCATAGCTTCCTTGTCCTCCCCCTCCAAAGGCATTATCTCCAGCATCCTGACTAGCACGGGATCCGGCCTGGTTTCAGGAAGGGGAGCTGGACACCTGATCAGCTTTGCCTTCGCTATCCACTCCTGTTTAACAGGACGGCTCTTTTAGGGGCAAGTTTATGACAATTATACGGATAGAAGGTGCGGGCACAAGGTTGCTTACTTGAGTATCCGGGCGATTGTGGCTTAGGCCTGCATCCCCGGTCAAATCCGGACACATCTCTTGTGATCCGAAGAACAGTTTATACATCTCCGCGGGCGTTGCGCCCATGAAGTTCTGGAGAGCTCGCGGTCCCTCTGGATTAAATTCCCACAGGCAAAGGGGGCGACGTTTGCTAGGCAATATTCGGCGAATCAGCATGACCTGCGTCACCTTGACCAGGCTGAGGTCTCCTTCCAAGAGATCTTTAATGCGGCCCTGTAACAAGGGCACGTCTTTGGGCAAACCCCAATCTAACCCTCTGTTGACCCATGACGCCAGACGTGGTGGGGGACCCGAGCAAAAGGCAGGAGGCGCCACCCATTTGGTGCTCCAGGGAGCGGTGATATAAAACCACTATCGTTGCCACAAGCCTAGCTCCTCTTGAAAAGAGCCCTCGGGCCATGGAGCATCAACATTTTTTCTTATAACAGCGCATCCGCACTCTGCGTGCCGTCCCTTGATCATCTTCGGCTCCACTTTGAAGGTCTTGAGCCATAATCCGAAGTGAGGGGTAAAACGGAGGAACGCTTCACACACGACAATAAACGAGGAGATATGGAGGATGGACTCCGGAGCTAAGTCATGGAATTCCAGCCCGTAATAAAACAGCAGTCCCCACACAAAGGGATCCATTGGGAAGCCCAACCCCCAAAGGAAGTGAGACATGAACACCACGCTCTCACCGAGCTGGGGACTGGGGATGACCTACCCTTGAGCAGGCAACCTATGGCAAATTTCGCCGGTCAGGAACTTAGCCTCTCTCAACTTTAGCACGTCCTCCTCCGTGACGGAGGAGGGCATCCATCGGCCTTGAAGGTTGGAACCGGACATTGTCGAAGGTCCGAGGCGCCCGGAATCTGGAACCTAGGGTGTTGGAACTCGAGGCGACGAGCGAACTTGTTTTGGGATTGGAGAAAAGGATAAGGCCTTGGTTTCTTTATAAGAGGTTGAATACCAGGAGCCCTCCCCGTAACCATTTGGGACCCGCCTTTAATCGAGAAAACATGCTAACGGGCACGATTGGGTTACCCACGTCCGTATTGATGAGAATCCCGTAAAAGGGGGGTACACGATCTCTGCTTTGACAAGACGTGCCAAGGAAACCGCCTCACAAAATGTGCTGAGGTGGAAAAGTAAAAACGATTTGAGTAAAGGACTTGGCCGTAGTGTGATTGCGCACTACGGAATACGTCAGCAGATTTGATTTGTGTTAATATTATTCTCTCTATGGCAATATGTGGAAGCTTATTTTGCAGAGCCGGACACTACTCTTGGTGTTTACAATCTTCTATGAAGGACTTGGAGGAGGAACCCGCCTTGCAATGCCGAAGACAATTTGCGCGCCGGACTCGTCGTCATTGAAGCCTGGTTCAGGGGCTACTAAGGGAGTCCTGGATTAGGGGGTGTTCGGGTAGCCGGACTATACCTTCAGCCGGACTCCTGGACTATGAAGATACAAGATTGAAGACTTCGTCCCGTGTCCGGATGGGACTTTCCTTGGCGTGGAAGGCAAGCTTGGCGATGCGGATATTCAAGATCTCCTACCATTATAACCGACTCTATGTAACCCTAACCCTATCCGGTGTCTATATAAACCGGAGGGTTCTAGTCCGTAGGAGAACACAATCGACTCCATATACAACAATCATACCGTAGGCTAGCTTCTAGGGTTTAGCCTCCTTGATCTTGTGGTAGATCTACTCTTGTACTACCTATATCGTCAATATTAATCAAGCAGGACGTAGGTTTTTACCTCCATCGAGAGGTCCCGAACCTGGGTAAAACATCGTGTTCCCTGCCTCCTGTTACCATCCGGCCTAGACGCACAGTTCGGGACCCCCTACCCGAGATCCGCCGGTTTTGACACCGACAGGCCCCCTGGTGGCCCTCCGGTGGCCATCTTCTGCTATATGGAGTCTTTCGATGGGAAAAAAATAATAAGCCATCTTCTCGGACGAAACTCTGCCGCCAAGAGGCATAATCTTGGCGGAACCAATCTAGGGCTCTGGCGGAGCTGTTCCGTCGAGGAAACTTCCCTCCCGGAGGGGGAAATCATCGCCATCGTCATCACCAATGCTCCTCTCATCGGGAGAGGGCAATCTCCATCAACATATTCATCAGCACCATCTCATCTCAAAACCCTAGTTCATCTCTTGTATCCAATTCTTGTCTCCAAGTCCGGGATTGGTTCTAGTAGGTTGCTAGTAGTGTTAATTACTCCTTGTAGTTGATGCTAGTTGGTTTAATTGGTGGAAGATCATATGTTCAGATCCTATATGCATATTAATACCACTCTGATTATGAACATGTTTATGCTTTGTGAGTAGCTACTTTTGTTCCTGAGGACATGGGAGAAGTCTTGCTATTAGTAGTCATGTGAATTTGGTATTCGTTCGATATTTTGATGAGATGTATGTTGTCTCTCCTCTAGTGGTGTTATGTGAACGTCGACCACATGACACTTCACCATTATTTGGGCCTAGAGGAAGGCATTGGGAAGTAATAAGTAGATGATGGGTTGCTAGAGTGACAGAAGCTTAAACCCTAGTTTATGCGTTGCTTCGTAAGGGGCTGATTTGGATCCATATGTTTCATGCTATGGTTAGGTTTACCTTAATACTTTTGTTGTAGTTGCGGATGCTTGCAATAGAGGTTAATCATAAGTGGGATGCTTTTCCAAGTAAGGACAGTACCCAAGCACCTGTCCACCCACATACCAAATTATCAAAGTACCAAACGCGAATCATATGAACGTGATGAAAACTAGCTTGACGATATTCCCATGTGTCCACGGGAGCGCTTTACATCATATAAGAGTTTGTCCAGGCTTGTCCTTTGCTACAAAAAGGATTGGGCCACCTTGCTGCACTTTATTTACTTTTGTTACTTGTTGCTCGTTACAAATTATCTTATCACAAAACTATCTGTTACCACTTATTTCAGTACTTGCAGAGAATACCTTGCTAAAAACCGCTTATCATTTCCTTCTGCTCCTCGTTGGGTTCGACACTCTTACTTATCGAAAGGACTACGATAGATCCCCTATACTTGTGGGTCATCAAGACTCTTTTCTAGCGTCATTGCCGGGGAGTGAAGCGCCTTTGGTAGGTGGAATTTGGTAAGGAAAAATTTATATAGTGTGCTGAAATTTACTGTCACTTTTTACCATGGAAGGTAATCCTCTGAGGGGCTTGTTCGGGGTGTCTTCACCCCGACCAGTAGAGCAAAGAGTTGCTCCTCAACCTACTGAACCTACTGAAAATGAAAATGAAAATGAAAATTCTTGCTTTGAAGTTCCTTCGGGTATGATAGAAAAACTGCTAGCTAATCCTTTTTTAGGAGATGGAACAAAACATCCTGATGAACATCTAACATATGTGGATGAAGTTTGTGGATTATTTAAGCTTGCAGGTGTACCCGGAAATGTTGTTAAGAAGAAGGTCTTTCCTTTATCTTTGAGGGGAGATGCATCGACATGGTATAGGCTATGTGATGATATGAGGTCTTGGAATTACAAACGATTGAAATTGGAATTTCATCAGAAGTTTTATCCTATGCATCTTGTTCATCGTGATCTCAATTATATATATAATTTTTGGCCTCACAAAGGAGAAATCATCGCTCAAGCTTGGGGGAGGATTAAATCAATGTTATATTCATGCCCCAATCATGAGCTCTCAAGAGAAATGATTATTCAAAAAATTTATGCTCGGCTTTCTGGTAATAATCGCACCATGCTTGATACTTCTTGTGTTGGCTCTTTTCTGATGAAGACTATTGAATTCAAATGGGATTTATTGGAAAGAATTAAACGCAGGTATGAAGATTGGGACCTCGACAATGGTAAGGAGTCAGGTATGACACCTAGTTTTCATTGTTTTAAATCTTTTATGGATACCGATATTTTTCATAAATTTAGCACTAAATATGGACTTGACTCTAAGATAGTAGCTTCTTTCTGTGAATCTTTTGCTGCTTATGTTGATCTCCCCAAGGAGAAGTGGTTTAAATATCATCCTCCCATAGAAGTAAAAGTAGCTGCACCTATTAAAGTTGAAGAAAAGACTACCACTTATAATGATCCTATTGTTCCTACTTCTTATGTTGAGAAACCACCTTCCCTGTTAGGATAAAGGATCATGCTAAAGCTTCAACAGTGGTTCGTAAAAGCAATATTAAAACATATACACCTCCTGAGCAAGTTAAAGTTGAACCTAATATTGCTATTGTTAAAGATCTCTTGTCTGATAATATAGATGGGCATGTTATTTATTTGTGTAATGAAACTGCTAGAATTGCTAAACCCCGTGATAAATATAAACCTAGACCTGTGATAGGCATGCCTGTTATTTCTATTAAAATAGGACATCATTGTTATCATGGCTTATGTGATATGGGTGCTAGTGTTAGTGCAATACCTTATTCCTTATACAAAGAAGTTATGCATGATATTGCACATGCTGAGAAGGAA
Source organism: Triticum aestivum (assembly GCF_018294505.1). NCBI lineage: Eukaryota > Viridiplantae > Streptophyta > Magnoliopsida > Poales > Poaceae > Triticum > Triticum aestivum. The sequence continues at coordinate 82,168,342 of NC_057797.1, forward strand.
GATATTGATGTCACAATTAAACTTGCCAATAGAGATACTATTTCACCAATGGGAATTGTTAGAGATGTTGAAGTCTTGTGTGGGAAAACTAAATATCCTGCTGATTTTCTTGTTCTTGGTTCCCCACAAGATAGCTTTTGTCCCATTATATTTGGTAGACCCTTCTTAAATACTGTTAATGCTACCATAGATTGCAAAAGAGATATTGTTACTATCGGTTTAGATGATATGATTCATGAATTTAATTTTTCTAAATTTAATAGACAACACCGTGAAGAAGAATTACCTAGTAAGGATGAAATTATTGGTCTTGCTTCTATTGCCGTACCTCCTAGTGATCCTTTAGAACAATATTTGCTACCATGAAAATGACATGTTTATGAATGAAAGAAGGGAATTAGATGAAGTATTCTTTAAATAGGAACTTATTCTTAAAAACAATTTACCTGTTGAAATCCTAGGGGATCCTCCTCCACCCAAGGGTGATCCCGTGTTTAAGCTTAAACCGTTACCTGATACTCTTAAGTATGCTTATCTTGATGAGAAAAAGATATATCATGTTATTATTAGTGCTAACCTTTCAGAACATGAAGAAGAGAGATTATTGAAAACTCTGAAGAAGCACCGCGCTGCTATTGGGTATACTCTTGATGATCTTAAGGGCATTAGTCCCACTCTATGTCAACATAAAATTAATTTGGAAGAAGATGCTAAACCAGTTCGTGATCATCAAGGCCGGCTGAATCCTAAAATGAAATAAGTGGTAAGAAAGGAGATACTAAAGCTCCTTGAGGCAGGTATAATTTATTCCGTTGCTGATAGTCAATGGGTAAGCCCTGTCCATTGTGTCCCTAAGAAGGGAGATATTACTGTTGTTCCTAATGATAAAGATGAATTGATTCCTCAAAGAATTATTACAGGTTATAGGATGGTAATTAATTTCCGCAAGTTAAATAAGGCTACTAAAAAGGATCATTACCCCTTACCTTTTATCGATCAAATGCTAGAAATATTGTCCAAACATACACATTTTTGCTTTCTAGATGGTTATTCTTGTTTCTCTCAAATACCCGTGTCAGCTAAAGATCAATCAAAGACTACTTTTACATGCCCTTTTGGTACTTTTGCTTATAGACGTATGCCTTTTGGTTTATGTAATGCACCTGCTACCTTTCAAAGATGCATGATTGCTATATTCTCTGACTTTTGTGAAAAGAGTTGTGAGGTTTTCATGGACGACTTTTCCGTCTATGGATCTTCTTTTGATGATTGCTTGAGAAACCTTGATCGAGTTTTGCAGAGATGTGAAGAAACTAATCTTGTCTTGAATTGGGAAAAGTGCCACTTTATGGTTAATGAAGGTATTGTCTTGGGGCATAAAGTTTCTGAAAGAGGTATTGAAGTTGATAAAGCCAAGGTTGATGCTATTGAAAAGATGCCATGTCCCAAGGACATTAAAGGTATAAGATGTTTCCTTGGTCATGCCGGTTTTTATATGAGGTTCATTAAGGACTTCTCAAAAATTTATTGTCCTATGACTAATTTATTACAAAAAGATATATCATTTGTCTTTGATGATGATTGTGTAGAAGCATTTGAAATACTTAAGAAAGCATTGATCTCTGCACCTATTGTTAAGCCACCTAATTGGAATCTACCCTTTGAAATTTTGTGTGATGCTAGTGATTATGTTGTAGGTGCTGTTCTAGGACAAAGAGTTGATAAGAAACTAAATGTTATTCAATATGCTAGTAAAACTCTAGACAATGCTCAAAGAAATTATGCTACTACCGAGAAAGAATTCTTAGCAGTTGTATTTGCTTGTGATAAGTTTAGACCTTTGTGACGCCCCCGATTCAATCGTACACTAATCATACACGCAAACGTGTACGATCAAGATCAGGGACTCACGGGAAGATATCACAACACAACTCTACAAATAAAATAAGTCATACAAGCATCATATTACAAGCCAGGGGCCTCGAGGGCTCGAATACAAGAGCTCAATCATAGACGAGTCAGCAGAAGCAACAATATTTGAGTACAGACATAAGTTAAACAAGTTTGCCTTAAGAAGGCTAGCACAAACTAGGATACAGATCGAAAGAGGCGCATGACTCCTCCCTGGGATCCTCCTAACCACCCCTGGCCGTCGTCAGCGGGCTGCACGTAGTAGTAGGCACCTCCGGTGTAGTAGGAGTCGCCGTTGACGGTGGCATCTGGCTCCTGGGCTCCAATGTTTGGTCGCATCAATCGAGTATAGAAAGGGGGAAAAGAGGGAGCAAGGCAACCATGAGTACTCATCCAAAGTACTCGCAAGCAAGGAGCTACACTACATATGTATGCATTGGTATCAAATGGAATAAGGGTATCATATGTGGACTGAACTGCAGAATGCCGGAATAAGAGGGGGATAGCTAGTCCTTTCGAATACTACGCTTCTGGTAACCTCCATCTTGCAGCAGAAGAAGAGAGTAGATGGTAAGTTCACCAAGTAGAATCGTGTAGCATAATCCTACCCGATGATCCTCCCTTCGTCACCCTGTGAGAGAGCGATCACCGGTTGTATCTGGCACTTGGAAGGGTGTGTTTTATTAAGTATCTGGTTCTAGTTGTCATAAGGTCAAGGTACAACTCCAAGTCGTCATGTTACCGAAGATCACGACTATTCAAATAGATTAACTTCCTTGCAGGGGTGCACCACATAACCCAACACGCTCGATCCCATTTGGCTGGACACACTTTCCTGGGTCATGCCCGGCCTCGGAAGATCAACATGTCGCAGCCCTACCTAAGCACAATAGGGAGGTCAGCACGCCAGTTTAAATCCTATGGCGCAGGGGTCTGGGCCCATCACCCATTGCACACCTGCACATTGCGTACGCGGCCGGTGAGTAGACCTAGCAACCTCCATTACAAAGGAAGTTGCGTTACACGGTCCAACCCGGCGCGCGCCGCTCAGTCGCTGACGTCACGAAGGATTCGGCTGATACCACGACGTCGAGTGCCATAACTGTCCCCGCGTAGATGGTTAGTGCGTATAGGCCAGTAGCTAGACTCAGATCAAATACCAAGATCTCGTTAAGCGTGTTAAGTATTCGCGAACGCCGACCAGGGCCAGGCCCACCTCTCTCATAGGTGGTCTCAACCTGCCCTGTCGCTCCGCCTCAAAGTAACAGTCGGGGGCCGTCGGGAACTCAGGCCCACCACTACCTGGATGGAGCCACCTGCCCCTTCAGCCCCCATCTCCAAACAGTATCATCGGTAATGTAACAGTGTAAAGTATATAGAATATGCCCGTGATCACCTCCCGAAGTGATCACGGCCTAGTAGTATAACATGGCAGACGGACAAGAGTGTAGGGCCACTGATGATAATCTAGCATCCTATACTAAGCATTTAGGATTGTAGGTAAGGTATCAACAGTTGTAGCAACAATGACAGGCTATGCATCAGAATAGGATTAACGGAAAGCAGTAACATGCTACACTACTCTAATGCAAGCAGTATAGAGGAGAGTAGGCGATATCTGGTGATCAAGGGGGGGGGGGCTTGCCTGGTTGCTCTGGCAAGAAGGGGTCGTCAACACCGTAGTCGATCACAGGGGTACCGGCAGCGGTCTCGGGGTCTACCAGAAAAAGTAACGGAGGGGGAACACAATAAATAACAGAGCAATCAAAACATAACCTGACAAACGCGATGCTAGAGGTGATCTAACGCAGGGATAGGTGATTCCGGCGAAGGGGGGAAACATCCGGGAAAATATCCCCGGTGTTTCGCGTTTTCGGACAGATGAACCGAAGGGGGAAAATTGCGTGTTCTCTATGCTAGAGATGCGTGGCGGATGAACGGGCTGCGTATCCGGGTTCGTCTCGTCGTTCTGAGCAACTTTCATGTACAAAGTTTTTCCATCCGAGCTACGGTTTATTATATATTATTTTTCAAAGTTTTAATTCATTTTTAGAATTATCAGAATTAATTTAATTAGGAAATGCCATTATGATGTCAGCAGTCAACAGTCAGTTGACTTGGTCAAACTGACGCATGGGTCCTGCATGTCATTGACTGTTTAGTTAATTAAGTTAATTAGCTAATTTGGTTAATTAAGCAGGATTAATTAAGTTAATTTAATTTAATTAATTAATTAAATTAATTATTTTTATCTTAATTATTTTCTCTCTTAAAAAAACGTTCTATGGGGTGGGGCCCCCGTGTCTGTGACCAGGGGAGTCCATAGCGGGTTCTGGGCAGTGGATATGGGGCGGGCGTCGGGTGCCCGCACACCCGAGCCACCAGGTGGTTGCAGGTGGGGCTGCAGAGGCGGGGTGGTCGCCGGAGCTCGGCCACGGCGAGCACGGCGGCCGCGCGGGAGGGCAGGGGTGCGTGCAGGGTCACGCTGGACGCGGAGAGATGGCGGGTGCGAGGGGAGCGAGCAGGCATGGCAGGGGTCGGCGTGATGGCGTGACGCAGGACGGTGGTCAGCAGTGGGGGCGGCGGCGACGGCGTGAAGCAGACGGCACGGCGCAGGCAGCGAAGAGTCAGGCGAGCCGCGGTGCAGGGCGGGCGCGGTGGCACAGCCGGGCAAGGACGGCGCCGGAGCAGGGGGCAGCCCCAGACAACGGCGGCCCTGGCGGGCGCGGCCAGGCGCCACGGGACGGAGTCGATGGTGACCGGGCATAGGCGGCTCCCAGGGCAGCGCTCGCGGCCGGTGAGCAGAGCAACGGCGACGGCGGCAGTGGAGCTCGGTAGCGGTTGGCGTGGGTGGCTCTGAAGCGACGCAGGATGGAGCCGAGCGTGAGGGGAGAGGGCGCGGCCACGGCAGAGAGAGGAGGGAGGGGAGCTCACAAAGGGCCGGCAGGGGGCTTAGGGGAGCCAGGGGGTGCCGGAGTCGACAGGATCGACGGCGAGGTAGCGGCGTCGTCCGACGAAGGGGATCAAGGCAGACGGTGGCGATGATGCGTACGTCGACGTGGTGGCCTCCCGGCCTCGATCCAGCGGCGCAGACGAAGCAGGGGTCGACAACGGTCCTCCCAGCGAGATCCCAGGCGGCAGGGTGAGTGCGCGGGCGGGAGAGGTCGATGGCGGCCATGGCGATGTGCGGCGGTGGAGTCGGGGCGGATCCCCTCGATCCAGATCGAGAGGAGGCAGAGGGAGTCCGGCGGGAAGGGCGGCGAGGTGGTTTCGACGAGGGGGGCTCCTAGCAGCAGCGGTCGGCGGGTAGCGTGAGGGGCAAGCGCCTCCTGTACGGCGCACATCGTGCGTTAGTGGGAGGGTGGAGGAGCCAGGAGGGGAGCGAGGGGAGATATGGGTGGAGTGGGGATCGTGGGGATGTGGGCTAGGTCATATGAGGGGCACCGGGTTGGGCCGATCGGACCTGGCGGGTTGCCTTGGCCATTTGGACCAAGTGGCCTAGGGGTCTTTTTCTTTCTTTCTTTTTGGTTTTTCTGTTTTCTTTATTTCACCATTTCTTTCTATTTATTTCTGCTAGCAAACCAATTTTGTTAAAAGTGCCACTGGACTGCCACAAAAGTTTGGGAGTAAGATGATTTCATTTTAATTTTACTTAAATAGGAATGATTTAAACGGTGCTGTTTTGGGTTCTGTTTTGGATGCTAGGGTCAATTTGGGCATTTTAGTTATGTTGTTTTCCTAATGACAAATTACTATGGAATATTTGCAAAAATATGAACTATTTAGTTTTGCAGTTTGAAGAAGTATTTTATTTGACTTAATTTTAAATTTGAATTTGAACTTGGTTTGAATCAACGCGAGCTTATCAACAGTAACCATGGTGACGTGGCATCATTAGTAGAGGGTTACTGTAGCTTAAATATCCGGGCGTCACAACCTTATATTGTTGATTCTAAAGTAACTGTTCACACTGATCATGCTGCTATTAAATATCTTATGGAAAAGAAAGATGCTAAACCTAGACTTATTAGATGGGTTCTCTTGCTACAAGAGTTTGATTTGCATATTGTTGATAGAAAAGGAGCTGAGAACCCCGTTACAGACAACTTGTCTAGGTTAGAAAATGTGCTTGATGACCCACTACCTATTGATGATAGCTTTCCTGATGAGTAATTAAATGTCATAAATGCTTCTCATATTGCTCCATGGTATGCTGATTATGCTAATTACATTGTTGCTAAGTTTATACCACCTAGTTTCACATACCAGCAAAAGAAAAAGTTCTTCTATGATTTGAGGCATTACTTTTGGGATGACCCACATCTTTATAAAGAAGGAGTAGATGGTGTTATTAGACGCTGTGTGCCTGAGCATGAACAGGAACATATCCTACGCAAGTGTCACTCCGAAGCTTATGGGGGACACCATGCTGGAGATAGGACTGCACATAAGGTACTGCAATCTGGTTTTTATTGGCCTACTCTCTTCAAGGATGCCGTAAGTTTGTCTTACCTTGTGATGAATGTCAAAGAATTGGTAATATTAGTAGACGTCAAGAAATGCCTATGAATTATTCACTTGTTTATTGAACCATTTGATGTTTGGGGCTTTGACTATATGGGACCTTTTCCTTCCTCTAATAGTTATACACATATTTTAGTTGTTGTTGATTACGTTACTAAGTGGGTAGAAGCTATTCCAACTAGTAGTGCTGATCATAACACTTCTATTAAAATGCTTAAAGAAGTTATTTTTCCAAGGTTTGGAGTCCCTAGATATTTAATGACTGATGGTGGTTCACATTTTATTCATGGTGCTTTCCGTAAAATGCTTGCTAAATATGATGTTAATCATAGAATTGCATCTCCTTATCACCCTCAGTCTAGTGGTCAAGTAGAATTGAGTAATAGAGAACTCAAATTAATTTTGCAAAAGGCTGTTAATAGGTCTAGAAAGAATTGGTCCAAGAAACTTGATGATGCATTATGGGCCTATAGAATTGCATATAAAAATCCTATGGATATGTCTCCGTATAAAATGGTCTATGGAAAAGCATGTCACTTACCTCTCGAACTAGAACACAAGGCTTATTGGGGTATTAAAGAACTTAATTATGATTTTAAACTTGCCGGGTGAGAAGAGGTTATTTGATATTAGCTCACTTGATGAATGGAGAACCCAAGCCTACGAAAATGCCAAGTTGTTTAAAGAAAAAGTTAAAAGATGGCATGACAAAAGGATACAAAAGCGTGAGTTTAATGTAGGTGATTATGTATTGCTATACAACTCTTGTTTAAGATTTTTTGCAGGAAAACTTCTCTCTAAATGGGAAGGTCCTTACATTATCGAGGAGGTCTACCGTTCCAGTGCCATAAAAATCAACAACTTCGAAGGCACAAATCCGAAGGTGGTGAATGGTCAAAGAATCAAACATTATATCTCAGGTAATCCCACAAATGTTGAAACCAATGTTATTGAAACCATAACCCCGGAGGATCACATAAGGGACACTTTCCGAAACGTTTCAGACTCCAAAAAGGAATAGGTATGTGGTACGGTAAGTAAACCGACTCCAAAACAGTTTTAAGGCAATATTTCTCTGTTTTGGAATATTTAGAAAATAGAAAAATAAGCAGCAGTCCAGGAAGGACACGAGGCCTCCACGAGGGTGGAGGGCGCGCCCCCTACCTCGTGGGCACCTCGTGTGCTCTCCGGACTGGGCTTTCGTACACGACACGTATTGTGGTCGGTAAAAATTCATTATATAATCTCCCGGGGGTTTTGACTCCCGTATCACGCAAAAATCTCCTGTCTTTGTTTCGAGCTGTTTTCTGTCAGGGTTGTCAAGGCCAGGCACTATGTCATCTCCCTCCTCCTCCAACCATGAGGGCAACAATGCTTGGCTAATGAAGATAGAGCTGAAGAGAGAAGAACCCATGGAGATCAACAAGGATGAAGGGATCAAGAAGGCCCTGGAGGACCAAGTTCCGGTAACAGAAGACACCCTTCAACTGGATCACAATCTTCTTACCCCAACAGAAATTGAAGCTTTCAAGATGATTGAGTTAGCTCGTATACAAAATAAGTATCTCAAACGTGAAAATATTTTGTTGAAGGAGCATATCATCGCACTCAAGGGCATTATCCACAAGTTAGAAGACCTCCTATGCTCGATGTGCGACTATCCATCATCAACATCGCCACCTTCTTCACCAACAAAGGAGACATAATCACATGGGTATGGGCACTCCACTTGGCAACTGCCAAGCTTGGGGGAGTGCCCCAATATCGTATCACCATCACTTTTATCTTTACCGTTTTTCTTAGTTCGATCCTTTTGGTAATATCTTGATCTAGTAGAATAAAAGTTCTTAGTATGATCTAGTTGTGAGTTTTGCTTTATTATTCTTCTATGTAATCGAGTCCGTGAGCTATATAATAAAGATTAGTGTTGAGTCAAGGGCTTGATTATTTTGCCATGATCCTAAGTGAATAAAAGAAAAGAGAAAGAAATAAAAAGAAACAAAGAGATCATGTAAGTCTTATGGAGAGTAATGAGCTCACATAGAAAGAGTATGATGAATAAAAGTTATTGAGGGTTGACAAACACAGTTTTGGTCATCGTTGCAATTAATAGGAAGTAATAAAGAAAGAGAGGTCTTCACATATAAATATACTATCTTGGACATTTTTTATGATTGTGAGCACTCATTCAAATATGACATGCTAAAGAGTTGACATTGGACAAGAAAGACAACGTAATGGGTTATGTTTTCTTACATCTGAGATAAATTATATTGTCTTGGATCTTCCAACATGATGAGCTTTCCTTTCCCCCTAATGCTAGCCAAATTCATTGCACCAAGTAGAGATACTACTTGTGCTTCCAAATACCCTTAAACCAGTCTTGCCATAAGAGTCCACCATATCTACCTATGGATTGAGTAAGATCCATCAAGTAAGTTGTCATCGGTGCAAGCAATAAAAATTGCTCTCTAAATATGTATGATTGATTGGTGTGGAGGAAATAAGCTTTATACAATCGTGTGATATGGAAGTAATAAAAGCGACATACTGCATAATAAAGGTCCATATCACAAGTGGCAATATAAAGTGACATTCTTTCGCATTAAGATTTTGTGCATCCAACCATAAAAGCGCATGACAACCTCTGCTTCCCTCTACGAAGGGCCTATCTTTTACTTTTATCTCCTACATTGCATAATAGTCATGGTGATTTTCACCCTTCATTTTTACACTTTATCCTTTGGCAAGCACAATATGTTGGAAAGATCTTGGTATATATGGCTAATTGGATGTTAGTTTTCATGAACTATTACTGTTGACATCACCCTTGAGGTAGAAAATTGGGAGGCAAAACTATAAGCCCCTATCTTTCTCTGTGTCAGATTAAAACTCCATACCCATAAGTATTGTGTGAGTGTCAGCAATTGTGAAAGATTATATGATAGTTGAGTATGTGGACTTGCTGAAAAGCTCTTATACATTGACTCTTTCCTATGTTATGATAAATTGCAATTGCTTCAATAACTGAGATTATAGTTTGTTAGTTTTCAATGAAGTTTACGATTCATACTTGATATTGTGATTGAATTATTACTCTAGCATTAGAGATTATATGACAAAGAATTATATGAGTTGTTGTTCTAAGAATGATCATGATGCCCTCATGTCCGTATTTTATTTTTATCGACACCTCTATCTCTAAACATGTGGACATATTTTTCGATTTCGGCTTTTCGCTTGAGGACAAGCGAGGTCTAAGCTTGGGGGAGTTGATACGTCCATTTTGCATCATGCTTTTATATCGATATTTATTGCATTATGGGCTGTTATTACACATTATGTCACAATACTTATGCCTATTCTCTTATTTTACAAGGTTTGCATAAAGAGGGAGAATGCCTGCAGCTGGGATTCTGGGCTGGAAATGGAGCAAATATTAGAGACCTATTCTGCACAACTCCAAAAGTCTTGAAACTTGACAGAAGATGTCTTCCAAATATATAAAAAATATTGAGAGCAAGAACTTCACCAGGGGGCCACACCCTGCCCATGAGGGTGGGGGCGCGCCCCCTACCTCATGGGCCCCCCTGGTGGCCCTCTGGTGGCCATCTTCTGCTATATGGAGTCTTTCGATGGGAAAAAATAATAAGCCATCTTCTCGGACAAAACTCTGCCGCCACGAGGCGGAACCAATCTAGGGCTCTAGCGGAGCTGTTCTGCCGGGGAAACTTCCCTCCCGGAGGGGGAAATCATCGCCATCATCACCAACGCTCCTCTCATCGGGAGAGGGCAATCTCCATCAACATCTTCATCAGCACCATCTCATCTCAAAACCCTAGTTCATCTCTTGTATCCAGTTCTTGTCTCCAAGTCCGGGATTGGTGCTAGTAGTTTGCTAGTAGTGTTAATTACTCCTTGTAGTTGATGCTAGTTGGTTTAATTGGTGGAAGATCATATGTTCAGATCCTATATGCATATTAATACCCTTCTGATTGTGAAGATGTTTATGATTTGTGAGTAGTTACTTTTGTTCCTGAGGACATGGGAGAAGTCTTGCTATTAGTAGTCATGTGAATTTGGTATTCGTTCGATATTTTGATGAGATTTATGTTGTCTCTCCTCTAGTGGTGTTATGTGAACGTCAACTACATGACACTTCACCATTATTTGGGCCTAGAGGAAGGCATTGGGAAGTAATAAGTAGATGATGGGTTGCTAGAGTGACAGAAGCTTAAACCCTAGTTTATGCGTTGCTTCGTAAGGGGATGATTTGGATCCATATGTTTCATGCTATGGTTAGGTTTACCTTAATACTTTTGTTGTAGTTGCGGATGCTTGCAATAGAGGTTAATCATAAGTGGGATGCTTGTCCAAGTAAGAACAGTACCCAAGCACCGGTCCACCCACATACCAAATTATCAAAGTACCGAACGCGAATCATATGAACGTGATGAAAACTAGCTTGATGATATTCCCATGTGTCCTCGGGAGCGCTTTACATCATATAAGAGTTTGTCCAGGCTTGTCCTTTGCTACAAAAAGGATTGGGCCACCTTGCTGCACTTTATTTACTTTTGTTACTTGTTGCTCGTTACAAATTATCTTATCACAAAACTATCTGTTACCACTTATTTCAGTACTTGCAGAGAATACCTTGCTGAAAACCGCTTATCATTTCCTTTTGCTCCTTGTTGGGTCCGACACTCTTACTTATCGAAAGGACTACGATATATCCCCTATACTTGTGGGTCATCAAAGGGTAACGGTTGCGCGAGTCCACGGAGGGCTCCACCCACGAAGGGTCCATGAAGAAGCAACCTTGTCTATCCCACCATGTCCATCGCCCACGAAGGACTTTCCTCACTTGGGTAGATCTTCACGAAGTAGGCGATCTCCTTGCCCGTACAAACTCCTTGGTTCAACTCCACAATCTTGTCGAAGGCTTCCAAGTGACACCTAACCAATCTAGGAGACACCACTCTCCAAAAGGTAATAGATGGTGTGTTGATGATGAACTCCTTGCTCTTGTGCTTCAAATGATAGTCTCCCCAACACTCAACTCTCTCTCACATATTTGGACTTGGTGGAAAGATGATTCGAGTGGAAAGCAACTTGGGGAAGGCTAGAGATCAAGATTCTTATGGTTGGAATGGAATATCTTCGTCTCAACACATGAGTAGATGGTTCTCTCTCAAAAAATGTATGCTAGAAGTGTAGGCACGTTCTGATGGCTCTCTCCACGAATGAAGAGTGGGTGGAGGGGTATTTATAGCCTCCACACAAAATCTAACCGTTACACACAATTCACCAAACTCGGTGGGACCAAATCATGAAACTTGGTCGAATCGATTTAGTTCAAAATGTGAACGTTAGGCTTTTCGGTGGGACCGACAAGTCAACTCGGTGAGACCGATTTCATTAGGGTTAGGGCATAACGTAATCTCGGTGAGACCGATCACATAATTAAACTCGGTAAGACCGATTCCTATAAAAGGCAAACAGAGAGTTGGTCAGGCAAACTCGGTGGGACCAAATCGCTCATTTCGGTGAGACTGAAACGGCACAAAAGGGAAACAAAGAGTTTGTATTGCGAACTCAGTGGGACCGATTGCTCATCTCGGTTAGACCGAAATGTTACGAGGGAAAACAGAGAGTTTGCAATCCCATCTCGGTGAGACCAAGATCCCTATCGGTGGGATCGAACTGATTAGGGTTTCTGGCAATGGCTATGTCAAATGAACTTGGTGGCGCCGGATAGATCTATTTTGTGGGGCCGAGTTTGACTTTTGGTTTCGGACATATGTGGATATGAGAAAGTGGTTGAGGGCTTTTGGATCATATCACTAAGCATTTTGAGCAAGCAAGCCATTAAGCAACACATCATCCCCTTTTAATAGTATTGGCTTTTCCTATGGACTCAATGTGATCTTGGATCACTAAAATGAAAAAGGTAGAGTCTTGAGCTTTAGCCAATATGTGTCCTTAGCATTTTGAGGGGTCCACATTCCTAGTCCATGCCATGCAAATCATTGAACTTTCTGAAATGATCATCTTGAAAGAGCATTAGTTCAATGAGCTATATGTTGTTAGGAATTACCAAAACCGCCCAGGGATAGTTGCACTTTCATCAACCCATTTTGTGAACTTGTCAATCGCAACCAAAAAGTGAGTCTTTTTGTCTTTGGAACTTTTGAAAGGTCCAACCATATCTAGCCCCCAGATTGCAAACGACCAAGTAATTGGAATCATCCGTAATTCTTGAGCCGGCACATGAGCTCGTTTTGAAAATTTCTGACAGCCATCACATTTATTGACCAAATCCTGTGCATTAGCATGAGCCGTCAATCAATAAAACCCATGATGGAAAGCCTTGGCTACAGGAGATTTAGAGTCGGCATGATGACCACAATCTCTTTCGTGAATCTCTCGTAGGATCTCACGGCCCTCTTCAGGAGAAACACAACGTTGAAACGCCCTTGAGACACTGCAATGATGCAACTCTCCATTGACAATAGTCATTGACTTAGACCACCGGGTTATCTGTCTGGCTAAAGTTTTATCTTCAAATAACTCACCTCGGGTCATATAAGCCAAATACGGAACTGTCCAATCAGGAATAGCATGAAGAGCCACCACCAATTGTGCCTCTGGGTCAGGAATAGCAATATATTCCTCTGTAGGCAATTTGACTGAAGGGTTATGTGGAATATCAAGGAAAACGTTAGGTGGCACCGGCTTACGCTGGGACCCTAACCGGCTCAAAGCATCAGCAGCCTCATTCTTCCTGCGATCCACATGTTCCACTTGATAACCTTTGAAATGACCAGCAATAGCATCAACCTCGCGGCGGTAAGCCGCCATGAGTGGGTCCTTGGAATCCCAAGTGCTTGAAACTTGCCGAGCCACCAAATCTGAGTCACCGAAACACCTCACCTAGCTTAGATTCATCTCTTTAGCCATCCGAAGACCATGGAGAAAGGCTTCATACTCAGCTGCATTGTTAGTACAAGGCAACATCAACCTTAGAACATAACAAAATTATCACCTCATGGGGAAGTCAAGACAACTCCAGCCCCCGAGCCCTCCAACTGCCTGGATCCATCGAAGTGAATAGTCCAATATGTGCTATCCGGCTTCTCCTCAGGCATCTGTAGCTCTGTCCAATCATTGATGAAATCCACAAGTGCTTGAGACTTGATAGCCGTCCGAGGCATATATTTCAAACCATGGGGTCCAAGCTCAATGGCCCATTTAGCTACCCGACCTGTGGCCTCTCTATTCTGAATAATATCCCCTAAAGGAGCAGAACTAACCAAAGTGATGGGATGACCAAGGAATATTGTTTGAGCTTTCAACTAGCCATGAACACCCCATATACCAACTTCTGCCAATGTGAATATCTCTGCTTGGATTGAATGAGCACCTCACTGATGTAATAAACCGGTCGTTGAACCAGATATTCCTTGCCTGATTCCTTCCTTTCCACAACAATGGCCACACTGACAGCTCGGCTATTGGCAGCCACATATAACAGCAACGACTCTTTATCAATAGGAGCAGCAAGGATCGACGGCTCAGCTAATTGTTTATTCAAGGCTTCAAACGCCTGATCAGCAGCATCACTCCAGACAAAGTGATCTATTTTCTTCATCATCTAGTACAGAGGGATAGCCTTTTCTCCCAATTGGCTTATGAACCGGCTTAAGGCCGCACTACACCCCGCCAGACGTTGAACATCATTAATACACGCCGGTTTAGCCAAAGAAGTGATGGCCTTGATTTTCTCTGGGTTAGCTTCGATGCCCCGTTTAGAGACCAAAAAACCCAAAAGCTTGCCTGCTGGTACACCAAAGACACATTTGGCCGGGTTAAGCATCATCTTGTAAACCTGGAGATTGCCAAAGGTCTCTTTCAAATCATCTATCAAGGTTTCCTTCTTCCTAGACTTCACGACAATATTGTCCACATAAGCATGAACATTGCATCCAATCTGATCATGAAGGCAATTTTGAACACACCGTTGTCCGCTGGTAAGTCGCCTGGGCAATCTTGAGCCCAAAAGGCATAGACACATAGCAGAAGGCTCCAAAGGGAGTGATAAAGGTTGTCTTCTCCTGGTCCTTAACTACCATCTTGATCTGATGATACCCAGAATAAGCATCCAAGAAACTCAAACACTCACAACCCGCTGTAGCATCAATAATCTAATCAATACGAGCGAGAGCGAAAGGATCAGCCGGACAGGCCTTATTAAGCTCTGTGTAATCCACACACATGCGCCAAGTATCATTTTTCTAAAGTACTAGCACCGGGTTAGCCAACCATTCAGGGTGAAAAACTTCAACAATGAACCCAGCTGCCAAGAGTCGGGCCACTTCTTCACCAATGGCCTTACGTCTCTCCTCATTAAATCGATGAAGGAATTGCTTGACCGGTTTAAACTTCGGATCAATATTGAGAGTGTGCTCAGTGAGTTCCCTCGGTACACCTAGCATATCTGAAGGTTTCCATGCAAAGATGTCCTGGTTCTCACGGATGAACTCGATGAGCGCGCCTTCCTATTTTGGATCCAGATTGGCACTGATGTTGAACTGCTTGGATGAATCGCCAGGAACAAAATCAACCAACTTAGTGTCATCTGCCGACTTAAACTTCAACAGAGGGTCATGCGCTATGGTTGGCTTCTTCAAAGGTGTCATGTCCACTGGGTCAACATTATCTTTGTAAAACTTTAGCTCTTCTGTTGCACAAACAGACTTAGCATAGGCAGCATCACCCTCTTCACATTCCAAAGCTACCTTCCTGTTCCCATGCACTGTAATGGTACCCTTGTAACTTGGCATCTTGAGCTACAGATAAACATAACAGGTCCTCGCCATGAACTTAGCATAAGTCGGCCGCCCAAGCAAAGCGTGATAAGGGCTCTTAATCTTAACCACCTCAAAGGTTAATGTCTCAACTCTGGAATCGTGATCATCACCAAAAGCCACTTCCAAAGTATCTTGCCCACCGGATACGCCGACTTACCAGGCACCACGCCATGAAAAACAGTGTTAGACAGCTTAAGATCTTTGTCAGTCAAACTCATACGACGAAAGGTTTCATAGTAAAGGATATTGATACTGCTGCCTCCATCCATGAGCACTTTAGTGAACTTGTAACCTCCAAGCTGAGGCGCCACCACCAAAGCTAAGTGACCTGGATTGTCAACCCGGGGCTGGTGATCCTCACGACTCCAAAGGATAGGATGTTCAGACCATCGTAAGTAGCGGGGAATCGCCGGCTCAACTGCGTTCACCGCCGTTTTGTGAATCTTCTAGCCCCGTTTACACAAACCCGTAGTAAACACATGGTAATGTCCACTATTCAACTACTTCAGATTACTCTGATAACTAGATTGCTGTTGCTGACTCCCTTGGCCAGACGGCTGATTAAAACCACCTTGATTGCCTTGGCCTTGGAAACCAACGTTTGAACCGCCACACCAAAGCCAGGCCCATGCGAGCCGGACCCTGAACCACCAGTCGGTCCATGATTATTCTGGAAAAATTGGAGTTCCTATACTCCCTCATGATGAAGCAATCCTTCCATAGATGATTGGACGGCTTCTCATGTGTGCCATGCTTTGGGCAAGGCTGGTTCATCATGGCTTCAAGGTTGAACTTTGGCCCTCCAAACCGGGGCGGCTTTCCATTGGGATGCTGATTATTGATAACCCACAAGTATAGGGGATCACAACAGCTTTCAAGGTAGAGTATTCAACCCAAATTTATTGATTCGACACAAGGGGAGCCAAAGAATATTCTCAAGTATTAGTAGCTGAGTTGTCAATTCAACCACACCTGGAAACTTAGTATCTGCAGCAAAGTGTTTAGTAGCAAAGTAATATGATAGTGGCGGTAGCGGCAACAAAAGTAAAGACAACAAAAGTAATGTTTTTGGTATTTTGTAGTGATTGTAACAGTAGCAGCGGGAAAGTAAATAAGCGAGAACCAGTATATGGAAAACTCGTAGGCACCAGATCAGTGATGGATAATTATGCTGGATGCGGTTCATCATGTAACAGTCATAACATAGGGTGACACAGAACTAGCTCCAATTCATCAATGTAAGGTAGGCATGTATTCCGTATATAGTCATGCGTGCTTATGGAAAAGAACTTGCATGACATCTTTTGTCCTACCCTCCCATGGCAGCGGGGTCCTATTGGAAACTAAGGGATATTAAGGCCTCCTTTTAATAGAGAACCAGTACAAAGCATTAGCACATAGTGAATACATGAACTCCTCAAACTATGGTCATCACCGGGAGTGGTCCCGATTATTGTCACTTCGGGGTTGCCGGATCACAACACATAGTAGGTGACTATAGACTCGCAAGATAGGATCAAGAACTCACATATATTCATGAAAACATAATAGGTTCAGATCTGAAATCATGGCACTCGGGCCCTAGTGACAAGCATTAAGCATAGCAAAGTCATAGCAACATCAATCTCAGAACATAATGGATACTAGGGATCAAACCCTAACAAAACTAACTCGATTACATGATAAATATCATTCAACCCATCACCGTCCAGCAAGCCTACGATGGAATTACTCACGCACGGCGGTGAGCATCATGAAATTGGTGATGGAGGATGGTTGATGATGACGACGGTGACGAATCCCCCTCTCCGGAGCCCCGAACGGACTCCAGATCAGCCCTCCCGAGAGGTTTTAGGGCTTGGCGGCGGCTCCGTATCGTAAAACACGATGATTTCTTCTCTCTGATTTTTTTCTCTCCGAAAGCAAATATATAGAGTTGGAGTTGGCGTCGGAGGGTTTCCAGGGGGCCCATGAGGTAGGGGGCGTGCCTGTGATGGCCTGGCTTATTAGGGATGATAGACTACTCATATCAATAAGGAATTCCTTCTTTTTCGGGAGCCCATCGGACAGAACTCCAAAGTTAAGCGTGCCCAGCTTGGAGTAGTGTCAGGATGGGTGACCGATCGGGAAATTGCACCCAGGTGCGCACGAGTGAGGACAAAGTGCAGAGAGAAGACTAGTATTGATCTGTGGGGCCAGTCTAGATCCCGCCATGAGTAACGACCACCGGCGGGTGTGTCCGGGGCGTTACAAGTTGGTATTAGAGCCGACCCTCGCGGTTACACAGATGTTTGCGGACAGGTGCGCGGTCATGTTGTTCATGACGTTTGTGACCCATCGTGGCACCCGGCATGGCACATGTACCGGACTGGATGCACAGACGTATGTGCCAAGAGGGAACGTTCATGTGGCCTGACGAGGACGTCGGTTCCTCTGAGTGGGGGTGTATGTGATGGCCTGGCTTATTAGGGATGATAGACTACTCATATCAATAATGAATTCCTTCTTTTCCGGGAGCCCATTCGGACAGAACTCCAAAGTTAAGCGTGCTCAGCTTGGAGTAGTGTCAGGATGGGTGACCGATCGGGAAGTTGCTCCCGGGTGCGCATGAGTGAGGACAAAGTGTGCAGAAAAGACTAGTATTGATCTGTGGGCCCAGTCTAGATCCCGCCAGGAGTAACGACCACCGGCGGGTGTGTCCGGGGAGTTACAGCGCCCTAGGGGGGCGCCTGTGACGCCCCGAGACCGTTGTGCCAGGTGTCCTCCAGTTATTCGCTGTTGTTGCCTTGTCTTTTTCTTGCGTGTCATGCATCACATATCAATAAGGAATGATAGACTACTCATATCAATAAGGAATTCCTACTTTTCCGGGAGCCCATTCGGACAGAACTCCAAAGTTAAGTGTGCTCAGCTTGGAGTAGTGTCAGGATGGGTGACCGATCAGGAAGTTGCTCCCGGGTGCGCACGAGTGAGGACAAAGTGCGCAGAAAAGACTAGTATTGATCTGTGGGCCCAGTCTAGATCCCGCCAGGAGTAACAACCACCGGCGGGTGTGTCCGGGGAGTTACAGCGCCCTAGGGGGGCGCCTGTGACGCCCCGAGACCGTTGTGCCAGGTGTCCTCCAGTTATTCGCTGTTGTTGCCTTGTCTTTTTCTTGCGTGTCATGCATCACATATCATGTCATCATGTGCATTTCATTTGCATACATGTTTGTCTCATGCATCTGAGCATTTTCCCCGTTGTCCGTTTTGCAATCCGGCGCTCCTATGCCACCCGGTGTCCCTTTCTACCTTTTTTTCGTGTGCGAGTGTTAAACGTTTTCGGATTGGACCGAGACTTGTCATGCGGACTTGGTTTACTACCGGTAGACCGCCTGTCAAGTTTCGTGCCATTTGGACTTCGTTTGATAGTCCAACGGTTAACCGAGGGACCAAAAAGGCCTCGTGTGTGTTGCAGCCCAACACCCTTCCAAAGTGGCCCATAACCCGCCTAATACCTCTCCATCATCTCAGTCGTTCAATCACGATCGCGTGGCCAAAAACCGCACCTCATTTGGAGCCTCCTAGCTCCCTCTACCTATAAATAT
Organism: Triticum aestivum; assembly: GCF_018294505.1. Lineage (NCBI taxonomy): Eukaryota > Viridiplantae > Streptophyta > Magnoliopsida > Poales > Poaceae > Triticum > Triticum aestivum. The sequence goes on from NC_057797.1 coordinate 82,187,236, forward strand.
GTGTGCCTCCCGGATTTTTCGCGCACACGAAACCCTAGCCCCGCTCCTCCTCGCCGCCGGACATGTCCACGCCCGCCGGACGCGTCTAGCCGCCACCTTACTGCGGCGAATAGCATCGCGCCACGTCAGCACCGTCGCGCCCTCCTCCAATCCCACCTCGCCACGTCGCCAGCGCCGCGCCTCCTCTCTCTCCCCGCACCGCCGCGGCCCTACGGGCCCACGGCCGGCCCGTCCGGCCCGACCGCGCGACCCGCGCCTGAGCTCCTCCCGCGCCGCCCGTCTGTTGGCGCTCGCCAGCGTAAACGCCTCTCCGCCGCCCTGCGTGCCCGGCATGTTGGAAATATGCCCTAGAGGCAATAATAAAATGGTTATTATTATATTTCTTTGTTCATGATAATTGTCTATTGTTCATGCTATAATTGTGTTATCCGGAAATCGTAATACATGTGTGAATACATAGACCACAACACGTCCCTAGTGAGCCTCTAGTTGACTAGCTCGTTGATCAAAAGATAGTCATGGTTTCCTGACTATGGACATTGGATGTCATTGATAACGGGATCACATCATTAGGAGAATGATGTGATGGACAAGACCCAATCCTAAGCATAGCTCAAAGATCGTGTAGTTCGTTTGCTATAGCTTTTCCGAATGTCAAGTATCATTTCCTTAGACCATGAGATTGTGCAACTCCCGGATACCGTAGGAGTGCTTTGGGTGTGCCAAACGTCACAACGTAACTGGGTGACTATAAAGGTACACTACAGGTATCTCCGAAAAGTGTCTGTTGGGTTGGCACGAATCGAGACTGGGATTTGTCACTCCGTATGACGGAGAGGTATCTCTGGGCCCACTCGGTAATGCATCATCATAACGAGCTCAATGTGACTAAGTGGTTGATCACGGGATCATGCATTACGGTACGAGTAAAGTGACTTGCCGGTAACGAGATTGAACGAGGTATTGGGATACCGACGATCGAGTCTCGGGCAAGTAACGTACCGATTGACAAAGGGAATTGTATACGGATTGATTGAATACTCGACATCGTGGTTCATCCAATGAGATCATCGAGGAGAATGTGGGAGCCAACATGGGTATCCAGATCCCGCTATTGGTTATTGACCGGAGAGTCGTCTCGGTCATGTCTGTGTGTCTCCCGAACCCGTAGGGTCAACACACTTAAGGTTCGGTGACGCTAGGGTTGTTAAGATATTAGTATATGGTAACCCGAAAGTTGTTCGGAGTCCCGGATGAGATCTCGGATGTCACAAGGAGTTCCGGAATGGTCTGGAGGTGAAGATTTATATATAGGAAGTCAAGTTTCGGCCATCGGGAAGGTTTTCGGGGTAATCGGTATTGTACCGGGACCACCGGAAGGGTCCCGGGGGTCCACCGGGTGGGCCCACCTATCCCGAAGGGCCCCATGGGATGAAGTGGGAGGGGAACCAGCCCCTAGTGGGCTGGTGTGCCCCCCATGGGCCTCCCCCTGTGCCTAGGGTTGGAAACCCTATGGGTGGGGGGCGCCCCACTTGCCTTGGGGGGCAAGCCAACCCCTTGGCCGCCCCCCCCTTGGAGATGGCATCTCCTAGGGCCGGCGCCCCCTAGGGGTCCTATAAATAGTGGGGGGGGGAGGGAGGGCAGCCGCACCCTAGCCCCTGGCCTCTCCCTCTCCCTCCCGTGACACTCCTCCATCTCCCTGTGCTTGGCGAAGCCCTCCCGAGATCACCGTTGCTTCCACCACCACGCCGTCGTCCTGCTAGATCTTCATCAACCTCTCCTTCCCCCTTGGTGGATCAAGTTGGAGGAGACGTCTTCCCAACCGTACGTGTGTTGAACGCGGAGGTGCCGTCCGTTCGGCGCTAGGTCATCGGTGATTTGGATCACGACGAGTACGACTCCATCAACCCCGTTCTCTTGAACGCTTCCGCGCGTGATCTACAAGGGTATGTAGATGCACTCCTCTCTCCCTCGTTGCTAGATGACTCCATAGATTGATCTTGGTGATGCGTAGAGAATTTGAAAATTCTGCTACGTTCCCCAACAGTGGCATCATGAGCTAGGTCTATGCGTAGTTTCTATGCACGAGTAGAACACAAAGCAGTTGTGGGCGTGGATATTGTCAATTTGCTTGCCGTTACTAGTATTATCTTGATTCGGCGGCATCGTGGGATGAAGCGGCCCGGACCGACCTTACACGTACGCTTACGTGAGACTGGTTCCACCGATTGACATGCACTAGTTGCATAAGGTGGCTGGCGGGTGTCTGTCTCTCCCACTTTAGTCGGATCGGATTCGATGAAAAGGGTCCTTATGAAGGGTAAATAGAAATTGGCATATCACGTTGTGGTTTTGGCGTAGGTAAGAAACGTTCTTGCTAGAAACCTATAGCAGCCACGTAAAAACTTGCAACAACAATTAGAGGACGTCTAACTTGTTTTTGCAGCATGTGCCGTGTGATGTGATATGGCCAAAAGGATGTGATGAATGATATATGTGATGTATGAGATTGATCATGTTCTTGTAATAGGAATCACGACTTGCATGTCGATGAGTATGACAACCGGCAGGAGCCATAGGAGTTGTCTTTATTTATTTATGACCTGCGTGTCAACATAAACGTCATGTAATTACTTTACTTTATTGCTAAAGCGTTAGCCATAGTAGTAGAAGTAATAGATGACGAGACAACTTCAAGAAGACACGATGATGGAGATCATGATGATGGAGATCATGGTGTCATGCCGGTGACAACGATGATCATGGAGCCCCGAAGATGGAGATCAAAAGGAGCAAATGATATTGGCCATATCATGTCACTATTTGATTGCATGTGATGTTTATCATGTTTTACATCTTATTTGCTTAGAACGACGGTAGCTTAAATAAGATGATCCCTCGTAATAATTTCAAGAAAGTGTTCCCCCTAACTGTGCACCGTTGCGAAGGTTCGTTGTTTTGAAGCACCACGTGATGATCGGGTGTGATAGATTCTAACGTTAGAATACAACGGGTGTAAGCCAGATTTACACATGCAATACACTTAGGTTGACTTGACGAGCCTAGCATGTACAGACATGGCCTCGGAACACGGAAGACCGAAAGGTCGAGCATGAGTCGTATAGAAGATACGATCAACATGAAGATGTTCACCGATGTTGGCTAGTCCGTATCACGTGATGATCGGACACGGCCTAGTTAACTCGGATCATGTTTCACTTAGATAACTAGAGGGATGTCTATCTGAGTGGGAGTTCATTGAGTAATTTGATTAGATGAACTTAATTATCATGAACTTAGTCTAAAATCTTTACAATATGTCTTGTAGATCAAATGGCCCACGTTGTCCTCAACTTCAACGCGTTCCTAGAGAAAACCAAGCTGAAAGATGATGGCAGCAACTATACGGACTGGGTCCGGAACCTGAGGATCATCCTCATAGCTGCCAAGAAAGATTATGTCCTAGAAGCACCGCTAGGTGACGCACCCATCCCAGAGAACCAAGACGTTATGAACGCTTGGCAGTCACGTGCTGATGATTACTCCCTCGTTCAGTGCGGCATGCTTTACAGCTTAGAACCGGGGCTCCAAAAGCGTTTTGAGAGACACGGAGCATATGAGATGTTCGAAGAGCTGAAAATGGTTTTCCAAGCTCATGCCCGGGTCGAGAGATATGAAGTCTCCGACAAGTTCTTCAGTTGTAAGATGGAGGAAAATAGTTCTGTCAGTGAGCACATACTCAAAATGTCTGGGTTGCATAACCGCTTGACTCAGCTGGGAGTTAATCTCCCGGATGACGCGGTCATTGACAGAATCCTTCAGTCGCTTCCACCGAGCTACAAGAGCTTTGTGATGAACTTCAATATGCAGGGGATGGAAAAGACCATTCCTGAGGTATATTCAATGCTGAAATCAGCAGAGGTGGAAATCAAAAAGGAACATCAAGTGTTGATGGTGAATAAAACCACTAAGTTCAAGAAAGGCAAGGGTAAGAAGAACTTCAAGAAGGACGGCAAGGGAGTTGCCGCGCCCGGTAAGCAAGCTGCCGGGAAGAAGCCAAAGAATGGACCCAAGCCCGAGACTGAGTGTTTTTATTGCAAGGGAAGTGGTCACTGGAAGCGGAACTGCCCCAAATACTTAGCGGACAAGAAGGCCGGCAACACTAAAGGTATATGTGATATACATGTAATTGATGTGTACCTTACCAGTACTCGTAGTAGCTCCTGGGTATTTGATACCGGTGCGGTTGCTCACATTTGTAACTCAAAGCAGGAGCTGCGGAATAAGCGGAGACTGGCGAAGGACGAGGTGACGATGCGCGTCGGGAATGGTTCCAAGGTCGATGTGATCGCCGTCGGCACGCTACCTCTACATTTACCTACGGGATTAGTTTTAAACCTCAATAATTGTTATTTAGTGCCAGCTTTGAGCATGAACATTGTATCAGGATCTCGTTTAATTCGAGATGGCTACTCATTTAAATCCGAGAATAATGGTTGTTCTATTTATATGAGAGATATGTTTTATGGTCATGCTCCGTTGGTGAATGGTTTATTCTTAATGAATCTCGAGCGTAATGTTACACATATTCATAGTGTGAATACCAAAAGATGTAAGGTTGATAATGATAGTCCCACATACTTGTGGCACTGCCGCCTTGGTCACATAGGTGTCAAACGCATGAAGAAGCTCCATGCAGATGGACTTTTGGAGTCTCTTGATTACGAATCATTTGACACGTGCGAACCATGCCTCATGGGTAAAATGACCAAGACTCCGTTCTCAGGAACAATGGAGCGAGCAACCAACTTATTGGAAATCATACATACTGATGTGTGCGGTCCAATGAGTGTTGAGGCTCGCGGTGGCTATCGTTATGTTCTCACCCTCACTGATGACTTGAGTAGATATGGGTATGTCTACTTAATGAAACACAAGTCTGAGACCTTTGAAAAGTTCAAGGAATTTCAGAGTGAGGTTGAGAATCAACGTGACAGGAAAATCAAGTTCTTGCGATCAGATCGTGGGGGAGAATACTTGAGTCACGAATTTGGCACACACTTAAGAAAATGTGGAATAGTTTCACAACTCACGCCGCCTGGAACACCTCAGCGTAATGGTGTGTCCGAACGTCGTAATCGCACTCTATTGGATATGGTGCGATCTATGATGTCTCTTACCGATCTACCGCTGTCATTTTGGGGCTATGCTTTAGAGACTGCCGCATTCACTTTAAATAGGGCTCCGTCGAAATCCGTTGAGACGACACCGTATGAATTATGGTTTGGGAAGAAACCTAAGCTGTCGTTTCTAAAAGTTTGGGGATGCGATGCTTATGTCAAGAAACTTCAACCTGAAAAGCTCGAACCCAAATCGGAAAAATGCGTCTTCATAGGATACCCTAAAGAAACTATTGGGTATACCTTCTACCTCAGATCCGAAGGCAAGATCTTTGTTGCCAAGAATGGGTCCTTTCTAGAGAAAGAGTTTCTCTCGAAAGAAATAAGTGGGAGGAAAGTAGAACTTGATGAAGTATTACCTCTTGAACCGGTAAGTGGCGCAGCTCAAGAAAATGTTCCTGAGGTGCCTGCACCGACTAGAGAGGAAGTTGATGATGATGATCATGAAACTTCAGATCAAGTTGCTACTGAACTTCGTAGGTCCACGAGGACACGTTCCGCACCAGAGTGGTACGGCAACCCTGTCTTGGAAATCATGTTGTTAGACAACGGTGAACCTTCGAACTATGAAGAAGCGATGGCGGGCCCAGATTCCGACAAATGGCTGGAAGCCATGAAATCCGAGATAGGATCCATGTATGAAAACGAAGTATGGACTTTGACTGACTTGCCCGATGATCGGCGAGCCATAGAAAATAAATGGATCTTTAAGAAGAAGACAGACGCGGATGGTAACGTAACCATCTATAAAGCTCGGCTTGTCGCTAAGGGTTATCGACAAGTTCAAGGGGTTGACTACGATGAGACTTTCTCACCCGTAGCGAAGCTGAAGTCCGTCCGAATCATGTTAGCAATTGCCGCATTCTATGATTATGAGATATGGCAAATGGACGTCAAAACGGCATTCCTTAATGGTTTCCTTAAGGAAGAATTGTATATGATGCAGCCGGAAGGTTTTGTCGATCCTAAGAATGCTGACAAGGTGTGCAAGCTCCAACGCTCGATTTATGGGCTGGTGCAAGCATCTCGGAGTTGGAACATTCGTTTTGATGAGATGATCAAAGCGTTTGGGTTTACGCAGACTTATGGAGAAGCCTGCATTTACAAGAAAGTGAGTGGGAGCTCTGTAGCATTTCTCATATTGTATGTGGATGACATACTGTTGATGGGAAATGATATAGAATTCTTGGAAAGCATAAAGGCCTACTTGAACAAGTGTTTTTCAATGAAGGATCTTGGAGAAGCTGCTTATATATTAGGCATCAAGATCTATAGAGATAGATCGAGACGCCTCATTGGTCTTTCACAGAGTACGTACCTTGACAAGATATTGAAGAAGTTCAAAATGGATCAGTCAAAGAAGGGGTTCTTGCCTGTATTGCAAGGTACGAGATTGAGCACGGCTCAATGCCCGACCACGGCAGAAGATAGAGAAAAGATGAGTGTCGTCCCCTATGCCTCGGCCATAGGGTCTATCATGTATGCTATGCTGTGTACCAGACCTGATGTAAACCTTGCCGTAAGTTTGGTAGGAAGGTACCAAAGTAATCCCGGCATGGAACACTGGACAGCGGTCAAGAATATCCTGAAGTACCTGAAGAGGACTAAGGATATGTTTCTCGTTTATGGAGGTGACGAAGAGCTCGTCGTAAAGGGTTACGTCGATGCTAGCTTCGACACAGATCTGGATGACTCTAAGTCACAAACCGGATACGTGTATATTTTGAATGGTGGGGCAGTAAGCTGGTGCAGTTGCAAGCAAAGCGTTGTGGCGGGATCTACATGTGAAGCGGAGTACATGGCAGCCTCGGAGGCAGCACAAGAGGCAATCTGGGTGAAGGAGTTCATTACCGACCTAGGAGTCATACCCAATGCGTCGGGCCCGATGACTCTCTTCTGTGACAACACTGGAGCTATTGCCCTTGCCAAGGAGCCCAGGTTTCACAGGAAGACCAGGCATATCAAGCGTCGCTTCAACTCCATTCGTGAAAGTGTTCAAAATGGAGACATAGATATTTGTAAAGTACATACGGACCTGAATGTGGCAGATCCGTTGACTAAACCTCTCCCTAGAGCAAAACATGATCAACACCAGAACTGCATGGGTGTTCGATTCATCACAATGTAACTAGACTATTGACTCTAGTGCAAGTGGGAGACTGTTGGAAATATGCCCTAGAGGCAATAATAAAATGGTTATTATTATATTTCTTTGTTCATGATAATTGTCTATTGTTCATGCTATAATTGTGTTATCCGGAAATCGTAATACATGTGTGAATACATAGACCACAACACGTCCCTAGTGAGCCTCTAGTTGACTAGCTCGTTGATCAAAAGATAGTCATGGTTTCCTGACTATGGACATTGGATGTCATTGATAACGGGATCACATCATTAGGAGAATGATGTGATGGACAAGACCCAATCCTAAGCATAGCTCAAAGATCGTGTAGTTCGTTTGCTATAGCTTTTCCGAATGTCAAGTATCATTTCCTTAGACCATGAGATTGTGCAACTCCCGGATACCGTAGGAGTGCTTTGGGTGTGCCAAACGTCACAACGTAACTGGGTGACTATAAAGGTACACTACAGGTATCTCCGAAAGTGTCTGTTGGGTTGGCACGAATCGAGACTGGGATTTGTCACTCCGTATGACGGAGAGGTATCTCTGGGCCCACTCGGTAATGCATCATCATAATGAGCTCAATGTGACCAAGTGGTTGATCACGGGATCATGCATTACGGTACGAGTAAAGTGACTTGCCGGTAACGAGATTGAACGAGGTATTGGGATACCGACGATCGAGTCTCGGGCAAGTAACGTACCGATTGACAAAGGGAATTGTATACGGATTGATTGAATCCTCGACATCGTGGTTCATCCGATGAGATCATCGAGGAGCATGTGGGAGCCAACATGGGTATCCAGATCCCGCTGTTGGTTATTGACCGGAGAGTCGTCTCGGTCATGTCTGCGTGTCTCCCGAACCCGTAGGGTCTACACACTTAAGGTTCGGTGACGCTAGGGTTGTTGAGATATTAGTATACGGTAACCCGAAAGTTGTTCGGAGTCCCGGATGAGATCCCGGATGTCATGAGGAGTTCCGGAATGGTCCGGAGGTGAAGATTTATATATAGGAAGTCAAGTTTCGGCCATCGGGAAGGTTTTTGGGGTAATCGGTATTGTACCGGGACCACCGGAAGGGTTCCGGGGATCCACCGGGTGGGGCCACCTATCCGGGAGGGCCCCATGGGCTGAAGTGGGAGGGGAATCAGCCCCTAGTGGGCTGGTGCGCCCCCCCCCATGGGACTCCCCCTGCGCCTAGGGTTGGAAACCCTAGGGGTGGGGGGCGCCCCACTTGCCTTGGGGGCAAGCCAACCCCTTGGCCGCCGCGCCCCCCCCCCCTTGGAGATGGCATCTCCTAGGGCCGGTGCCCCCCTAGGGGTCCTATAAATAGTGGGGGGAGGGAGGGCAGCCGCACCCTAGCCCCTGGCTTCTCCCTCTCCCTCCCGTGACACTCCTCCATCTCCCTGTGCTTGGTGAAGCCCTGCCAAGATCATCGTTGCTTCCACCACCACGCCGTCGTGCTGCTGAATCTTCATCAACCTCTCCTTCCCCCTTGCTCGATCAAGTTGGAGGAGACGTCTTCCCAACCGTACGTGTGTTGAACGCGGAGGTGCCATCCGTTCGGCGCTACGTCATCGGTGATTTGGATCACGACGAGTATGACTCCATCAACCCCGTTCTCTTGAACGCTTCCGCGCGCGATCTACAAGGGTATGTAGATGCACTCCTCTCTCCCTTGTTCCTAGATGACTCCATAGATTGATCTTGGTGATGCGTAGAAAATTTTAAAATTCTGCTACGTTCCCCAACACGGCACGCCTCGTCGCGCCTCCGCCGGCGTCCGGTCGCCGCCTCGCCGGCGTGACCTCGCCGGAGGCCGCGCGCCTGCCCACGCTTCGCCGGCCGCCGCACCCTGCCATCGCACGCCGCCCCGCGCTCTTCGCCGGAGCCGCTCGCCCTTGCCGGAGCTGCTCGACCTCGCTGGAGTTCGGTCCGGCCAGATCTGGTCGGGTGGACCAGATCCACCGGTCCCTCCATCCAAACGCCGCCCCTTCGTCCTGGATCCCTCCGTCCCGCACCGTTCCGTCCTGGGTTGACTTTCTCGCGAGGGTATATTCCACTAAGTCCCAGATCCTATTAATTATTTTGCCATATTCATCATGTCATAACTCTGCACTCGTTGCTCCGATTCGTGCGTGTAGCATATCAAAATGTTCGTATCGACGAGTACATCATTTCATCTCATTGCATCATTTTCATTTGAGCTCATATTAATGCCTGAAATGTTGTTGGAAGAGGGCTATGTGAGGATTTGTCCGATCTGTTTCAGCAAATAGCTATTTGTCATTTTTGCCATGTTTAATGTGTGCATGCTATGATCCTGAGCTCTACATGTGTTTTGTTATATGCCATGCCATCTTTATAAAGGTGCTTGCCATATATTTTTGTGATATGTGTGGTGACTAGCACAAGCTTGCAAAGTAGCGTAATCATTGATGCTGATTTCAGGGACTTAGAATTTCACCAAGTCCTTGTCCTGATTTTGTTGTTATGCCATATGTTCATGTTGTTTCCTAGTGAACCATGCCTCTTTTGAGGATGATCAGTAAGGATGTTTTGTTAATATTGTGGTGCTCTATCCATCCATGTCTTTGTTTTCATTTATGGAGCACCCTAGCTTGAGTCAATCGAGCTCTACGTTTTCTATAAAGTGAATCCTGGTAGATCGTTGACATGTTTAGCGATTTTGCCGAGGATGTTGCTATTGATCCGTGCATGCTATGTTGTTGTTCTTGGCATGTATAGCTTCTATGCCATGTCTTCTTGATGGGTATATGCTAGTTTTCCATGCCATGCTCTGTAGTGAGTGCATCGAGCTCGTAAACATGCCTACTCGTTAACTGATTTGCATGCTCCAGTTTTTCACTAAGTCGGAATCTGTTTATGCTTTTGCCATGTTCACATGCTTGCAATTGTATTTTCTGATCCCTTTTGGCTCAAGGTCACTAAGGGACTTTTGTTAAGTGCTTTGAGTAGCTTCATGCCATGCCTTGCTTTGCCATGATATGTTCCTGTAGCATGTAGTTTTCATGCTCTAAAGTGTGCTTCCTGATGATAAATTTCAGACTTGTGTTAATTTCACTAAGTCTGAAACCTGTTATCATTTTCTCTTTTGCCATGCTTGTTTGAACCTGTTAATGGATGAATTAGCCATAGCTCAGTGTTCATCTTTTGTCAAGCTTAATGAGTGGATCCCTGCCATGTATTTTGTTGCCATGTTTGAGTGTTGTAGCTTATTTATCTTGATGCATTTAGATGGCTACTTGTTGTTTATCGCAGACCGGTGCCATATTTGTTTTGCTTGCCATTTCCAAACCGTGCATCCGATTCCGGTGATCTTTATATCGATTTCAATCGAAATCACATCACTTTTCCAGTGGCACTCTTGGATTTCCAAGTTGAGGCCAGGTTCAATCATTCCTTTCCAAATCATGCATATGCATCACATACCGCATCCCGCATATCATACCATGTTCGTGTGTGGTTTGCTTACTATGTTGTGTGCTTCTTTCCGGTGTTGCTTCTTCGGGTTGGTTCCGATAACGTCGCATTTGTGAAGACCCGTTCATCTACGTCCGCTTGTCTCCTTCATGGACTCGTTCTTCTTCCTTGCGGGATTTCAGGCAAGATGACCATACCCTCGAAATAAATTCTATCTTTGCTTGCTAGTTGCTCGCTCTTTTGCTATGCCTATGCTGTGATACCTACCACTTGCTTATCATGCCTCCCATATTGTTGAGCCAAGCCTCTAACACACCTTGTCCTAGCAAACCATTGTTTGGCTATGTTACCGCTTTGCTCAGCCCCTCTTATAGCGTTGTTAGTTGTAGGTGAAGATTGAAGTTTGTTCCTTGTTGGAACATGGAGATATTGTTCCTTGTTGGAACATGTTTACTTGTTGGGATATCACAATACCTCTTATCTAATTAATGCATCTATATACTTGGTAAAGGGTGGAAGGCTCGGCCTTATGCCTGGTGTTTTGTTCCACTCTTGCCGCCCTAGTTTTCGTCATATCGTTGTTATGTTCCTGGATTTTGCGTTCCTTACGCGGTTGGGTTATAATGGGAACCCCTTGACAGTTCGCCTTGAATAAAACTCCTCCAGCAATACCCAACATTGGTTTTACCATTCGCCACCTAGCCTTTTCTTTCCCTTGGGTAGGCCTGCCCAAGGGTCATCCTTATTTTAACCCCCCTGGGCCAGTGCTCCTCTGAGTGTTGGTCCGACCGAGTAGACTGCGGGGCCACCTCGGGGCAACTTGAGGGTTGGTTTTACTCATAGGATGTCTCATCTGAGTGTGCCCTGAGAACGAGATATGTGCAGCTCCTATCGGGATTTTTCGGCACATTCGGGCGGTGTTGCTGGACTTGTTTTACCATTGTCGAGGATGTCTTGTAACCTGGATGCCGAGCCTGATCGGATTGTCTTGGGAGAAGGAATATCCTTCGTTGACCGTGAGAGCTTGTGATGGGCTAAGTTGGGACACCCCTACAGGGATTTGAACTTTCGAAAGCCGTGCCCGTGGTTATGAGCAGATGGGAATTTGTAAATGTCCGGTTGTAGAAACCTGAAGTTGATCTTAATTAAAATACATCAACCGCGTGTGTAACCGTGATGGTCTCTTCTCGGCGGAGTCCGAAAAGTGAACACGTGTTGGAGTTATGTTTGGCGTAGGTTGTTCTAGGATCACTTCTTGATCATAGTTGTTCGACCGTGCTTTTGCCTTCTCTTCTCGCTCTCATTTGCGTATGTTTAGCCACCATATATGCTAGTCGCTTGCTGCAGCTCCACCTCATACATTTACCTTACCTATAAGCTTAAATAGTCTTGATCGCGAGGGTGTGAGATTGTTGAGTCCCCGTGACTCACAGATACTTCCAAAACCAGTTTGCAGGTGCCGATGTTACCGAGCAGGTGACGCAACCAAGCTCAAGGAGGAGCTCGATGAAGATCTTGTCCTTTGTGTTGTTCCGTCCTAGTCGATCAGTAGTGGAGCCAAGTTGGGTCGATCGGGGATCTGTGTAGCATTTGGGGTAGTCTTCTTTCATTTTGGTTCCGTAGTCGGACCTTGATTGTATCTGGTTGATGTAATGCTTTATTCATGTATTGTGTGAAGTGGCGATTGTAAGCCAACTATGTATCTCTTTCCCTTATGTATTACATGGGTTGTGTGAAGATTACCTCACTTGTGACATTGCTTTCAATGCGGTTATGTCTCTAAGTCATGCTTCGACACGTGGGAGATATAGCCGCATCAAGGGCGTTACAGCGCCCCCCACCCTCGTGAGAAGGGTGTGGGCCCCCTGGTCTTCATCTTTGGCGAGGATTTTTTATTGTTTTTTCTAAGATGTTCCGTGGAGTTTCAGGTCATTCCGAGAATATTTGTTTTCTGCACATAAAACAACACCATGGTAATTCTGCTGAAAATAGTGTCAGTCCGGGTTAGTTCCATTCAAATCATACAAGTTAGAGTCCAAAACAAGGGCAAAAGTGTTTGGAAAAGTAGATACGACGGAGACGTATCAACTCCCCCAAGCTTAAACCCTTGCTTGTCCTCAAGCAATTCAGTTGACAAACTGAAAGAAAGAAAGAAAACCTTTTACAAACTCTGTTTGCTCTTGTTGTTGTAACTATGTCAAGCCAGCATTCAAGTTTTCAGCATAGATCATAATTAACCACACTTGCAATAATTCTTAGGTCTCATAATTACTCATATCAATAGCATAATCAACTAGCAAGTCATAATAATAAATCTCGGATGACAACACTTTCTCAAAACAATCATAATATGATATAACAAGATGGTATCTCACTAGCCCTTTCTGAGACCGCAAAACATAAATGCAGAGCACCTTTAAAGATCAAGGACTGAATAGACATTGTAATTCATGGTAAAAGAGATCCAATCATAGTCATACCCAATATAAATTAACAGTGATGAATGCAAATGACAGTTGTGCTCTCCAGCTGGTGCTTTTTAATAAGAGGGTGATGACTCAACATAAAAGTAAATGGATAGGCCCTTCGCAGAGGGAAGCAGGGATTTGTAGAGGTGCCAGAGCTCGGTTTTGAAATAGAGATAAATTGTATTTTGAGCGGTATACTTTCATTGTCAACGTAACAACTAAGAGATGGCGATATCTTCCATGCTAAACACATTATAGGCGATTCCCAAACAGAATGGTAAAGTATATACTCCCCCTCCACCAACAAGCATCAATCCATGTCTTGCTCGAAACAACGAGTGCCTCCAACATACATCAGGTCCCAGGGGGAGTTTTTTTTGCAATTAATTTTGATTTAGTTGCATAAAGCATGGGACTGGGCATCCCGGTGACCAGCCATTTTCTCGTGAGTAAGGAGCGGAGTCCACTCCTCTTGAGAATAACCCGCCTAACACGGAAGATAAGGACAACCTTTGTTGATACATGATCTATTCAAGCATACAAAACAGAATGTTTATTTGAAGGTTTAGAGTTTGGCACATACAAATTTACTTGGAACGGCAGGTAGATACCGCATATAGGAAGGTATAGTGGACTCATCTGGAATAACTTTGGGGTTTAAGGGATTGGATGCACAAGCAGTATTCCCGCTTAGTACAAGTGAAGGCTAGCAAAAGACTGGGAAGCGACCAACTAGAGAGCGACAACAGCCATGTACATGCATCTAAATTAATAAACATTGGATGCAAGCATGAGTAGGATATAATCCACCATGAACATAAATATCGTGAAGGCTATGTTGATTTTGTTTCAACTACATGCGTGAACATGTGCCAAGTCAAGTCACTTAAATCATTCAAAAGAGGATACCACCCCATCATACCACATCATAATCATCTCGATAGCATGTTGGCACACAAGGTAAACCATTATAACTCATAGCTAATCAAGTATGGCACAATCAACTATGATCTCTAATTGTCATTGCAAACATGTTTATTCATAATAAGATGAATCAAGAACGAGGGACTCATCATATTTACAAAAACAAAAGAGGTCGAGTTCATACCAGCTTTTCTCATCTCAGTCAGTCCATCATATATCATCATAATTGCCTTTCACTCGCACGACCGAACGGTGTGAATAATAATAAGAGTGTACGTGCATTGGAGTAAGCTGGAATCTGCGAGCATTCACTAAACAGGAGAAGACAAGGCAATATGGGCTCTTGGTTAAATCAACAATAATGCATATAAGAGCCACTTCAACAATTTAATTATGGTCTTCTCCTACTGACCCCCAAAGAAAAGGAAAGAAATAAACTATTTACACGGGAAAGCTCCCAACAAGCAAAAGAAGAACGGGAAATATTTTTGGGTTTTCTTTTTAATTATTACTACTACAGCAAAAAAATAAACTACTACTAATTTTCTTGGTTTTTCTTAAGGTTTAACAAACACACAAGAAGAAAACAGGAAAAAGAAAATAAACTAGCATGGATATTACAGTGAAAAATTATGAGCACCGACATCTAGAAATGAGTGTGTGTGAACATAAATGTAATGTCGGTGAGAAATATGTACTCCCCCAAGCTTAGGCTTTTGGCCTAAGTTGGTCTATGGCCACGGTTGGCCTGGCGGATATCCATAATAATAGTTGTTGGGGTCGTACTATGATGAGGAAGGATAGTTGGGATCATATTGATGTGCAGCGGTTATCGCCTGTTGAGCTGCAGCGTGGAGTCGAGCTGCCTCCGCTCTCTTGTCGTACTCTTCTGCCTCCTCTCTGGTAATAACATATCTTCCTTTTGTCTGTGAATCAAAGAAGGCAGGAGCAGGGAGAGTAATACGGAAAACACGTCGTTTATCAAAAATTAAGTGATATAAGAGAGGTGATTCAGGCCTCTCGACAAACTGGTGCGAAGCCATAGAGTTATAATCTAAATATGCAGGAGGCAACTCCATATCACCCTCACGAATGTCTATTTCAAGAAAATGAGCTAAGGGGGTTGCATAAATTCCTCCAAAGAAATCTCCATTATGTCTATTATGATGCAACCTACGAGCTACAACGGCTCCCATATGATAAGATTGGTCTCCTAACACAACACTCCTAAGAATGCTGAGATCAGGGACACACATGTGACATGCTTCATCCTTAGCATTTATGCATCTACTGATGAAGAGAGCAAAATAATGTATAGCAGGAAAGTGAATGCTCCCTATGGTAGCCTGCGTTATATCTCTAGATTCCCCCACAGTTATACTAGCAAGAAAGGTTCTAAATTCAGATTTAGGGGGATCCCTAACACTACCCCATGATGGAAGTTTGCATGCAAGAGTGAAATCCTCTAGGTCCATGGTATAAGATTTGTCATAAAGATCAAACATGACTGAAGGAGAATTACGCGAAGATGAATATTCAAACCTCCTCACAAATGAACTTGTGAGATCATGATACTGGGGGCATTTGTTAGCCTCAAAATCCTCAAGACCGGCATTGCGCAAATATGATTTTAACTCTTCCTTAATTCCTGCACGGTCCATAAAATTTTCCGACGGCCATTCGCAAGGCCGTACTGGAGCATCTCTTGGTGGATCCTCGTCAGCATCGCGCATAGCAATCCTGGGTCCTTGCTTCTTAGAGGAACCACCTTGGAACATCTTCCTAAGCATATTGTTTTTCTCTGAAAAATTCTGAAATTTTTAGTAACTTCAAAATAAAAGTAAACCAAACTCAATAATATTGATAGCAACTACTCCTACAAGTGCCTAGAGCCTATATCAAGCATTAGAACTACTTGGAACCATATAAATTTGACATGCAAGCTCAAGAACATGGTCACCTATGCAGCACAAATTTGCAAAGAATAAAGCACTAGAACAAAAACTAATTGGACCAATGGAGGAGTCACATACCAAGGAACAATCTCCCCAAGCAGTTTTGCGAGAGGTGCTTTGAGCAAGGAGATCGAAAATCGCAGCAAAAGTGGCTGGAACTCGTGCTTGAGTTGGTTTTTCGGGTTTGTGTGAGATAGAGGAAGAAGATGGGTGCTGGGATAAGTGGAGGAGGGCCACCGTGGGCCCACGAGGCAGGGGGCGCGCCCTAGGGGGGGCGCCCACCACCCTCGTGGCCAGGTGGCAGCTCCTCCCACGGTAATTTTTGCACAGTAAATCCTCAAATATTCCCGAAAAATCATATTAAATTGGCATGGCATTCTGAGGACTTTTATTTTCGGGATATTTTTATATTGCACGGATAAGTCAGGAAACAGACAGAAAATACTATTTTTACTTTATTTAATACAAATAACAGAAAGTATAGAGAGGGTACAGAAGTTTGTGCTTCTAGTTTCATCCATCTCATGCTCATCAAAAAGAATCCACTAACAAGGTTGATCAAGTCTTGTTAACAAACTCGTTCCGATAATCATGAAACCGGAGAAATTTCGAATAACACTAAGTTACCTCAACGGGGATATGCACATCCCCAATAATAAGAATATCATATTTCTTCTTGACAGTAGGAAGAGGAAATTCAAAACCTCCAAATATAATCAATGGAATTTTTCCAATAGAATTGATACTATGAACTTGAGGTTGTTTCCTCGGAAAGTGTACCGTATGCTCATTACCATTAACATGAAAAGTGACATTGCCTTTGTTGCAATCAATAACAGCCCCTGCAGTATTAAGAAAAGGTCTTCCAAGAATAATAGACATACTATCATCCTCGGGAATATCAAGTATAACAATGTCCGTTAAAATAGTAACGTTTGCAACCACAACAGGCACATCCTCACAAATACCGACAGGTATAGCAGTTGATTTATCAGCCATTTGCAAAGATATTTCAGTAGGTGTCAGCTTATTCAAGTCAAGTCTACGATATAAAGAGAGAGGCATAACACTAACACCGGCTCCAAGATCACATAAAGCAGTTTTAATATAATTTCTTTTAATGGAGCAAGGTATAGTAGGTACTCCGGGGTCTCCAAGTTTCTTTGGTATTCCACCCTTAAAAGTATAATTAGCAAGCATGGTGGAAATCTCAGCTTCCGGTATCTTTCTTTTATTAGTAATGATATCCTTCATATATTTAGCATAAGGATTTGTTTTGAGCACATCAGTTAATCTCATACGCAAAAAGATAGGCCTAATCATTTCAGCAAAGCGCTCAAAATCCTCATCATCCTTTTTCTTGGATGGTTTCGGAGGAAAAGGCATGGGTTTCCAAACCCAGGGTTCCCTTTCTTTACCATGTTTTCTAGCAACAAAGTCTCTTTTATCATAACGTTGATTCTTTGATTGTGGGTTATCAAGATCAACAGCAGGTTCAATTTCTACATCATTATCATTACTAGGTTGAGCATCATCATGAACATCATAATTAATATTTTTACTAGGTTCATGTTCATTACCAGATTGTGTTTCAGCATCATACATAGAAATATCATTTGGATTATCAGGTGGTTCAGCAATAGGTTCACTAGAAGTTTGCACAGTTCTATCATTTTTCTTCTTCTTCTTTTTAGAAGAACTGGGAACATCAATATTATTTCTTTGAGAATCTTGCTCGATTCTCTTAGGGTGGCCTTCAGGATACAAAGGTTCCTGAGTCATTCTACCAGTTCTAGTAGCCACTCTAACAGCATAATCATTTTTCTTACTATTCATTTCATTAAGCACTTCTTTTTGAGCCTTAAGTACTTGTTCTACTTGAGTGGTAACCATAGAAGCATGTTTGCTAACAAGTTTAAGTTCACCTTTAATGTCAGCCACACCCAAGTATTTAAGCATATCGGAATCATATTTCAATTGTCTACCAACATAGGCATTGAAATTTTCTTGTTTGACAATAAAATTATGAAACTCATCAAAGCATTGCCTCGCAGGCTTATAGTGAGGGATATCACCTTCATCAAATCTATAGAGAGAATTTACCTTTACTACCTGTGTCGGGATATCGGGATCAGGAGGTTCTTCAGTAAATAAATAATTAAGATCATATGTTTCTTCAACATGTGGTATATTAAGACCATGTATTTCTTTAATGGGAGGTAAATTCTTAACGTCTTCAGCTTTAATACCTTTTTCTTTCATAGATTTCTTTGCCTCTTGCATATCTTCGGGACTGAGAAATAGAACATCTCTCTTCTTCGGAGTTGGTTTAGGAATAGGCTCAGTAATAGGAGCAGGAGTTAGCTCAGGAGCTGGCTCAGGAGGTGCCCAATTATTTTCATTTGTCAACATATTATTCAATAGAATTTCAGCTTCATCCGGTGTTCTTTCCCTGAAAAGAGAACCAGCACAACTATCCAGGTAATCTCTGGAAGCATCGGTTAGTCCATTATAAAAGATATCAAGTATTTCAGGTTTCTTAAGAGGATGATCAGGCAAAGCATTAAGTAACTTGAGAAGCCTCCCCCAAGCTTGTGGGAGACTCTCTTCTTTAATTTGCACGAAGTTGTATATTTCCCTCAAAGCAGCTTGTTTCTTATGAGCAGGGAAATATTTAGCAGAGAAGTAATAAATCATATCCTGGGGACTACGCACACAACCAGGATCAAGAGAATTAAACCATATCTTAGCATCACCCTTTAATGAGAACGGAAATATTTTGAGTATATAAAAGTAACGCGATCTCTCATCATTAGTGAACAGGGCAGCTATATCATTTA
Source organism: Triticum aestivum (assembly GCF_018294505.1). Lineage (NCBI taxonomy): Eukaryota > Viridiplantae > Streptophyta > Magnoliopsida > Poales > Poaceae > Triticum > Triticum aestivum. The sequence continues at coordinate 82,206,175 of NC_057797.1, forward strand.
ACTTAGTAAGATGTGCCACAACAGTTTCAGATTCATAGCCATAAAACGGATCAGATTCAACCAAAGTAATTATATCAGGATCAACAGAGAATTCATAATCCTTATCAGGAACACATATAGGTGAAGTAGCAAAAGCAGGGTCGGGTTTCATTTTATCTCTAAGTGATTCTTTGTTCCATTTAATTAATAACCTCTTAAGCTCATATCTATCTTTGCAAGCTAAAATAGCGGCAGAAGATTCCATATCAAAAAGATAACCCTCAGGAATAACAGGCATATTTTCATCATCACTATCATCATCGTATTCAGATTCAATAATTTCTTTTTCTCTAGCCCTAGCAATTTGTTCATCAAGAAATTCACTAAGGGGCACAGTAGTATCAGGCATAGAAGCAGTTTCATCATAAGTATCATGCATAGCAGAAGTGGCATCATCAATAACATGCGACATATCAGAACGAATAGCAGAAGCAGGTGTAGGTGTCGCAAACTTACTCATAACAGAAGGTGAATCAAGTGCAGAGCTAGATGGCAGTTCCTTACCTCCCCTCGTAGTTGAGGGATAGATCTTGGTTTTTGGATCTCTCAAGTTCTTCATAGTGTCCAGCAGATATAAATCCCAAGTGACTCAAAGAATAGAGCTATGCTCCCCGGCAACGGCGCCAGAAATTAGTCTTGATAACCCACAAGTATAGGGGATCGCAACAGCTTTCGAGGGTAGAGTATTCAACCCAAATTTATTGATTCGACACAAGGGGAGCCAAAGAATATTCTCAAGTATTAGCAGCTGAGTTGTCAATTCAACCACACCTGGAAACTTAGTATCTGCAGCAAAGTGTTTAGTAGCAAAGTAATATGATAGTGGTGGTAGCGGCAACAAAAGTAAAGACAGCAAAAGTAATGTTTTTGGTATTTTGTAGTGATTGTAACAGTAGCAGCGGGAAAGTAAATAAGCGAGAACCAGTATATGGAAAACTCGTAGGCACCGGATCAGTGATGGATAATTATGCCGGATGCGGTTCATCATGTAACAGTCATAACATAGGGTGACACAGAACTAGCTCCAATTCATCAATGTAATGTAGGCATGTATTCCGTATATAGTCATACATGCTTATGGAAAAGAACTTGCATGACATCTTTTGTCCTACCCTCCCGTGGCAGCGGGGTCCTATTGGAAACTAAGGGATATTAAGGCCTCCTTTTAATAGAGAACCGGAACAAAGCATTAGCACATAGTGAATACATGAACTCCTCAAACTATGGTCATCACCGGGAGTGGTCCCGATTATTGTCACTTCGGGGTTGCCGGATCATAACACATAGTAGGTGACTATAGACTCGCAAGATAGGATCAAGAACTACATATATTCATGAAAACATGATAGGTTCAGATCTGAAATCATGGCACTCGGGCCCTAGTGACAAGCATTAAGCATAGCAAAGTCATAGCAACATTAATCTAAGAACATAATGGATACTAGGGATCAAACCTTAACAAAACTAACTCGATTACATGATAAATCGCATCCAACCCATCACCGTCCAGCAAGCCTACGATGGAATTACTCCCACACGGCGGTGAGCATCATGAAATTGGTGATGGAGGATGGTTGATGATGACGACGGCAACGAATCCCCCACTCTGGAGCCCCGAACGGACTCCAGATCAGCCCTCCCGAGAGGTTTTAGGGCTTGGCGGCGGCTCCGTATCGTAAACCGCGCTGATTTCTTCTCTCTGATTTTTTTCTCTCCGAAAGCAAATATATAGATTTGGAGTTGGCGTCGGAGGGTTTCCAGGGGTCCCACGAGGTAGGGGGCGCGCCCTAGGGGGGCACCCTCGTGAGAAGGGTGTGGGCCCCCTGGTCTTCATCTTTGGCGAGGATTTTTTATTGTTTTTTCTAAGATGTTCTGTGGAGTTTCAGGTCATTCGGAGAATATTTGTTTTCTGCACATAAAACAACACCATGGTAATTCTGCTGAAAACAGCATCAGTCCGGGTTAGTCCCATTCAAATGATACAAGTTAGAGTCCAAAACAAGGGCAAAAGTGTTTGGAAAAGTAGATACGATGGAGACGTATCAATTATGATTCTGCGTATTGGCGCTGGGCACAAAGTCTAAACTATTCTCCGCCTTACGCTTGCCATTGCCACCATGACCCGTTGTGTTATGTTGTTGTCCCTTCACATTGCCACTCTTCTTGCCCTTACCCGCCTTTTCTTCATCAGAGTCGGGGTCCTTGGTACTATCAGAATTGACATACTTGACGAGAGCCGCCATGAGATCTCCCATGTCATTGCAGTGGCACTTAAGCCGTCCCAGTTTTTTCTTAAGGGGGAGGAAACGGCAATTCTTCTCCAACATTAGGACTACTGAACTGGCATTGACACTATCCGATGAATGTATAACAACTGAGATCCGGCGCACCCAATTGGTTGTTGACACGCCCTCACCTTGGACACAAGAATCCAAGTCCAGGGTCGACAGGGGCTGCTTTCACGTGTCTTTAAAATTTTGGATGAAATGGGCTTTCAACTCTGCCATGATCTTATGGAGTTAGCGGGCAACCCTTTCAACCAAGTACGAGCCGGCCCATCCAACATCATGGTGAAGTACTTAGCACATGTAGCATCACTAACATCCAACATCTCCATGGCCATCTCATAACTTTCAATCCAAGCTTCAGGGGGCTGGTCTGCTGTATAATTAGGCACCTTATGAGGGCCCTTGAAATCCTTAGGCAAATGCTTGTTGCGCAAAGCCGGCGCTAAACACGGCACACCCAAAGTTCTAGATGTCACTCCTGCCTCCACAGATGTTGCCAGATAAAACAAAGGTTGCTATTGAGCCGCCAGCTCCGCCTCCCGACGTGCCCTGCCCTGATCCACCAAAGTCTGAGCATCAACACCACCGCGTGCCGGGTCATGCCCACGAGGCTGGTTACGACGATGTTCACTGCTTGAAACTGCGGGTGATTCAATATGCCTGTTGTAATTTCGGCTTGGACGAGGGGTTGAGTGAATCTATTCACGGCTATACGAATAAGACGCCTGTTGAGCCACGGTCATTTGAAGAAGTTCTCTGGCCCTCTGCATCTCTATGCAGCTGGAGACTGGCCTTCAACTGGAAGAGACGTCAATCATGATGCCGCAACAATCATATTAACCAAAGGGTTAGAATAATGACCCGACGGTGTCGGCACATGCTGAGGCGGAGTCGTGTCTAAACAAGGCGGATCCATAGTGCGCGGCTGAACCGGCGCTCTAGTCACGGGCACCTCAACCACCCGGTTCACCACAGGCTGGTTACTGGTCCCTGCCCCTGGTGTGTTGAAAAGGTTTCACACATCATACTCCAGAGGTAAGCGACTCTGGTGTCTCCTCCTCATGACTTCATTTGAAGCGTTTTGATCCAAGGTGAGCCGGAAAGAGTCTGCCCGAATCTGTTGTGCCTGGGCGTCCAAAGCAGCTCGCTCTGTGGCCATCCTAGCATTCTCAGCTGCCAGTTGTTCCTTGGCTTGAGTTATCTCATCTCGTAACTTCGCAACATCCTGTTGGAAATATGCCCTAGAGGCAATAATAAAATGGTTATTACTATATTTCTTTGTCCATGATAATTGTCTATTGTTCATGCTATAATTGTGTTATCCGGAAATCGTAATACATGTGTGAATACATAGACCACAACACGTCCCTAGTGAGCCTCTAGTTGACTAGCTCATTGATCAAAAGATAGTCATGGTTTCCTGACTATGGACATTGGATGTCATTGATAACGGGATCACATCATTAGGAGTATGATGTGATGGACAAGACCCAATCCTAAGCATAGCTCAAAGATCGTGTAGTTCGTTTGCTGTAGCTTTTCCAAATGTCAAGTATCATTTCCTTAGACCATGAGATTGTGCAACTCCCAGATACCGTAGGAGTTCTTTGGGTGTGCCAAACGTCATAACGTAACTGGGTGACTATAAAGGTACACTACAGGTATCTCCGAAAGTGTCTGTTGGGTTGGCATGAATCGAGACTGGGATTTGTCAGTCCATATGACGGAGAGGTATCTCTGGGCCCACTCGGTAATGCATCATCATAATGAGCTCAATGTGACCAAGTGGTTGATCACTGGATCATGCATTACGGTACGAGTAAAGTGACTTGCCGGTAACGAGATTGAACGAGGTATTGGGATACCGACGATCGAGTCTCGGGCAAGTAACGTACCGATTGACAAAGGGAATTGTATACGGATTGATTGAATCCTCGACATCGTGGTTCATCCGATGAGATCATTGAGGAGCATGTGGGAGCCAACATGGGTATCCAGATCCCGCTGTTGGTTATTGATCGGAGAGTCGTCACGGTCATGTCTGCGTGTCTCCCGAACCCGTAGGGTCTACACACTTAAGGTTCGGTGACGCTAGGGTTGTTGAGATATTAGTCTACGGTAACCCGAAAGTTGTTCGGAGTCCCGGATGAGATCCCGGACGTCACGAGGAGTTCCGGAATGGTCTGGAGGTGAAGATTTATATATATGAAATCAAGTTTCGGCCATCGGGAAAGTTTCGGGGGTAATCGGTATTGTACCGGGACCACCGGAAGGGTCCCGGGGGTCCACCGGGTGGGGCCACCTATCCCGGAGGGCCCCATGGGCTGAAGTGGGAGGGGAACCAGCCCCTACTGGGCTGGTGCCCCCCCCATGGGCATCCCCTGCGCCTAGGGTTGGAAACCCTAGGGGTGGGGGCGCCCCACTTGGCTTGGGGGGCACTCCACCCCCCATGGCCGCCGCCCCCCTAGGGGTCCTATAAACAGTGGGGGAGGGAGGGCAGCCGCACCCCAGCCCCTGGCCTCTCCCTCTCCCTCCTGTGACACTCCTCCATCTCCCTGTGCTTGGCGAAGCCCTGCTGAGATCACTGTTGCTTCCACCACCACGTCGTCGTGCTGCTGGATCTTCATCAACCTCTTCTTCCCCCTTGCTGGATCAAGTTGGAGGAGACGTCTTCCCAACCGTACGTGTGTTGAACGCGGAGGTGCTGTCCGTTCGGCGCTAGGTCATCGGTGATTTGGATCATGACGAGTACGACTCCATCAACCCCATTCTCTTGAACGCTTCCGCGCGCGATCTACAAGGGTATGTAGATGCACTCCTTTCTCCCTTGTTGCTAGATGACTCCATAGATTGATCTTGGTGATGCATAGAAAATTTTAAAAATTCTGCTACGTTCCCCAACAGTGGCATCATGAGCTAGGTCTATGCGTAGTTTCTATGCACGAGTAGAACACAAAGCAGTTGTGGGCGTGGATATTGTAAATTTGCTTGCCGTTACTAGTCTTATCTTGATTCAGCGGCATCGTGGGATGAAGTGGCCCGAACTGACCTTACACGTACGCTTACGTGAGACTGGTTCCACCGATTGACATGCACTAGTTGCATAAGGTGGCTGGCGGGTGTCTGTCTCTCCCACTTTAGTCGGATCGGATTCGATGAAAAGGGTCCTTATGAAGGGTAAATAGAAATTGGCATATCACGTTGTGGTTTTGGCATAGGTAAGAAACGTTCTTGCTAGAAACCTATAGCAGCCACGTAAAAACTTGCAACAACAATTAGAGGACGTCTAACTTGTTTTTGCAGCATGTGTCGTGTGATGTGATATGGCCAAAAGGATGTGATGAATGATATATGTGATGTATGAGATTGATCATGTTCTTGTAATAGGAATCACGACTTGCATGTCGATGAGTATGACAACCGGCAGGAGCCATAGGAGTTGTCTTTATTTATTTATGACCTGCGTGTCAACATAAATGTCATGTAATTACTTTACTTTATTGCTAAAGCGTTAGCCCTAGTAGTAGAAGTAATAGATGACGAGACAACTTCAAGAAGACACGATGATGGAGATCATGATGATGGAGATCATGGTGTCATGCCGGTGACAACGATGATCATGAAGCCCCGAAGATGGAGATCAAAAGGAGCAAATGATATTGGCCATATCATGTCACTATTTGATTGCTTGTGATGTTTATCATGTTTTAAATCTTATTTGCTTAGAACGACGGTAGCTTAAATAAGATGATCCCTCGTAATAATTTCAAGAAAGTGTTCCCCCTAACTGTGCACCGTTGCGAAGGTTCGTTGTTTCGAAGCACCACGTGATGATCAGGTGTTAGATTCTAATGTTCGAATACAACAAGTGTAAGCCAGATTTACACACGCAATACACTTAGGTTGACTTGACGAGCCTAGCATGTACAGACATGGCCTCGGAACACGGAAGACCGAAAGGTCGAGCATGAGTCGTATAGAAGATACGATCAACATGAAGATGTTCACCGATGTTGACTAGTCCGTCTCACGTGATGATCGGACACAGCCTAGTTGACTCGGATCATGTTTCACTAGATGACTAGAGGGATGTCTATCTGAGTGGGAGTTCATTGAGTAATTTGATTAGATGAACTTACTTATCATGAACTTAGTCTAAAATCTTTACAATATGTCTTGTAGATCAAATGGTCCACGTTGCCCTCAACTTGAACACGTTACTAGAGAAAACCAAGCTGAAAGATGATGGCAGCAACTATACGGACTGGGTCCGGAACCTGAGGATCATCCTCATAGCTGCCAAGAAAGATTATGTCCTAGAAGCACAGCTAGGTGACGCACCCATCCCAGAGAACCAAGACGTTATGAACGCTTGGCAGTCACGTGCTGATGATTACTCCCTCGTTCAGTGTGGCATGCTTTACAGCTTAGAACCGGGGCTCCAAAAGCGTTTTGAGAGACACGGAGCATATGAGATGTTCGAAGAGCTGAAAATGGTTTTCCAAGCTCATGCCCGGGTCGAGAGATATGAAGTCTCCGACAAGTTCTTCAGTTGTAAGATGGAGGAAAATAGTTATGTCAGTGAGCACATACTCAAAATGTCTGGGTTGCATAACCTCTTGACTCAGCTGGGAGTTAATCTCCCGGATGACGCGGTCATTGACAGAATCCTTCAGTCGCTTCCACCCAGCTACAAGAGCTTTGTGATGAACTTCAATATGCAGGGGATGGAAAAGACCATTCCTGAGGTATATTCAATGCTGAAATCAGCGGAGGTGGAAATCAAAAGGGAACATCAAGTGTTGATGGTGAATAAAACCACTAAGTTCAAGAAAGGCAAGGGTAAGAAGAACTTCAAGAAGGACGGCAAGGGAGTTGCTGCGCCCGGTAAGCAAGCTGCCGGGAAGAAGCCAAAGAATGGACCCAAGCCTAAGACTGAGTGTTTTTATTGCAAGGGAAGTGGTCACTGGAAGCGGAACTGCCCCAAATACTTAGCGTACAAGAAGGCCGGCAACACTAAAGGTATATGTGATATACATGTAATTGATGTGTACCTTACCAGTACTCGTAGTAGCTCCTGGGTATTTGATACCGGTGCGATTGCTCACATTTGTAACTCAAAGCAGGAGCTGCGGAATAAGCGGAGACTAGCAAAGGACGAGGTGTCGATGCGCGTCGGGAATGGTTCCAAGGTCGATGTGATCGCCGTCGACACGCTGCCTCTACATTTACCTACGGGATTAGTTTTAAACCTCAATAATTGTTATTTAGTGCCAGCTTTGAGCATTAACATTGTATCAAGATCTCATTTAATTCGAGATGGCTACTCATTTAAATCCGAGAATAATGGTTGTTCTATTTATATGAGAGATATGTTTTATGGTCATGCTCCATTGGTGAATGGTTTATTCTTAATGAATCTCGAGCGTAATGTTACACATATTCATAGTGTGAATACCAAAAGATGTAAGGTTGATAATGATAGTCCCACATACTTGTGGCACTGCCGCCTTGGTCACATAGGTGTCAAACGCATGAAGAAGCTCCATGCAGATGGACTTTTGGAGTCTCTTGATTACGAATCATTTGACACGTGCGAACCATGCCTCATGGGTAAAATGACCAAGACTCCGTTCTCAGGAACAATGGAGCGAGCAACCAACTTATTGGAAATCATACATGCTGATGTGTGCGGTCCAATGAGTGTTGAGGCTCACGGTGGCTATCGTTATGTTCTCACCCTCACTGATGACTTGAGTAGATATGGGTATGTCTACTTAATGAAACACAAGTCTGAGACCTTTGAAAAGTTCAAGGAATTTCAGAGTGAGGTTGAGAATCAACATGACAGGAAAATCAAGTTCTTGCGATCAGATCATGGGGGAGAATAGTTGAGTCACGAATTTGGCACACACTTAAGAAAATGTGGAATAGTTTCACAACTCACGCCGCCTGGAACACCTCAACGTAATGGTGTGTCCAAATGTCGTAATCGCACTCTATTGGATATGGTGCGATCTATGATGTCTCTTACCGATCTACCGCTGTCATTTTGGGGCTATGCTTTAGAGACTGCCGCATTCACTTTAAATAGGGCTCCGTCGAAATCCGTTGAGACGACACCGTATGAATTATGGTTTGGGAAGAAACCTAAGCTATCGTTTCTAAAAGTTTGGGGATGCGATGCTTATGTCAAGAAACTACAACCTGAAAAGCTCGAACCCAAATCAGAAAAATGCGTCTTCATAGGATACCCTAAAGAAACTATCGGGTATACCTTCTACCTCAGATCCGAAGGCAAGATCTTTGTTGCCAAGAATGGGTCCTTCCTAGAGAAAGAGTTTCTCTCGAAAGAAATAAGTGGGAGGAAAGTAGAACTTGATGAAGTATTACCTCTTGAACCGGTAAGTGGCGCAGCTCAAGAAAATGTTCCTGAGGTGCCTGCACCGACTAGAGAGGAAGTTAATGATGATGATCATGAAACTTCAGATCAAGTTGCTACTGAACTTCGTAGGTCCACGAGGACACGTTCCGGACCAGAGTGGTACGGCAACCCTGTCTTGGAAATCATGTTGTTAGACAACGGTGAACCTTCAAACTATGAAGAAGCGATGGCGGGCCCGGATTCCGACAAATGGCTGGAAGCCATGAAATCCGAGATAGGATCCATGTATGAAAACGAAGTATGGACTTTGACTGACTTGCCCGATGATCGGCGAGCCATAGAAAATAAATGGATCTTTAAGAAGAAGACAAACGCGGATGGTAACGTAACCATCTATAAAGCTCGGCTTGTCACTAAGGGATATCAACAAGTTCAAGGGATTGACTACGATGAGACTTTCTCACCCGTAGCGAAGCTGAAGACCGTCTGAATCATGTTAGCAATTGCTGCATTCTATGATTATGAGATATGGCAAATGGACGTCAAAACGGCATTCCTTAATGGTTTCCTTCAGGAAGAATTGTATATGATGCAGCCGGAAGGTTTTGTCGATCCTAAGAATGCTGACAAGGTGTGCAAGCTCCAACGCTCGATTTATGGGCTGGTGCAAGCATCTCGGAGTTGGAACATTCGTTTTGATGAGATGATCAAAGCGTTTGGGTTTACGCAGACTTATGGAGAAGCCTGCATTTACAAGAAAGTGAGTGGGAGCTCTGTAGCATTTCTCATATTGTATGTGGATGACATACTGTTGATGGGAAATGATATATAATTCTTGGAAAGCATAAAGGCCTACTTGAACAAGTGTTTTTCAATGAAGGATCTTGGAGAAGTTGCTTATATATTAGGCATCTAGATCTATAGAGATAGATCGAGACACCTCATTGGTCTTTCACAGAGTACGTACCTTGACAAGATATTGAAGAAGTTCAAAATGGATCAGTCAAAGAAGGGGTTCTTGCATGTATTGCAAGGTACGAGATTGAGCACGGCTCAATGCCCGACCACGGAAGAAGATAGAGAAAAGATGAGTGTCATCCCCTATGCCTCGGCCATAGGGTCTACGTACCTTGATGTAAACCTTGCCGTAAGTTTGGTAGGAAGGTACCAAAGTAATCCCGGTATGGAACACTGGACAGCGGTCAAGAATATCCTGAAGTACCTGAAGAGGACTAAGGATATGTTTCTCGTTTATGGAGGTGACGAAGATCTCGTCGTAAAGGGTTACGTCGATGCTAGCTTCAACACAGATCTGGATGGCTCTAAGTCACAAACCGGATACGTGTATATTTTGAATGGTGGGGCAGTAAGCTGTTGCAGTTGCAAGCAAAGCGTTGTGGCGGGATCTACATGTGAAGCAGAGTACATGGCAGCCTCGGAGGCAGCACAAGAAGCAGTCTGGGTGAAGGAGTTCATTACTGACCTAGGAGTCATACCCAATGCGTCGGGCCCGATGACTCTCTTCTGTGACAACACTGGAGCTATTGCCCTTGCCAAGGAGCCTAGGTTTCACAGGAAGACCAGGCATATCAAGCGTCGCTTCAACTCCATTCGTGAAAGTGTTCAAAATGGAGACATAGATATTTGTAAAGTACATACGGACCTGAATGTGGCAGATCCGTTGACTAAACCTCTCCCTAGAGAAAAACATGATCAACACCAGAACTGCATGGGTGTTTGGTTCATCACAATGTAACTAGACTATTGACTCTAGTGCAAGTGGGAGACTGTTGGAAATATGCCCTAGAGGCAATAATAAAATGGTTATTATTATATTTCTTTGTTCATGATAATTTTCTATTGTTCATGCTATAATTGTGTTATCCGGAAATCGTAATACATGTGTGAATACATAGACCACAACACGTCCCTAGTGAGCCTCTAGTTGATTAGTCAATCATCAAAAGATAGTCATGGTTTCCTGACTATGGACATTGGATGTCATTGATAACGCGATCACATCATTAGGAGAATGATGTGATGGACAAGACCCAATCCTAAGCATAGCTCAAAGATCGTGTAGTTCGTTTGTTGTAGCTCTTCCGAATGTCAAGTATCATTTCCTTAGACCATGAGATTGTGCAACTCCCGGATACCGTAGGAGTGCTTTGGGTGTGCCAAACGTCACAACGTAACTGGGTGACTATAAAGGCACACTACAGGTATCTCCGAAAGTGTCTGTTGGGTTGGCACGAATTGAGACTGGGATTTGTCACTCCGTATGACGGAGAGGTATCTCTGGGCCCACTCGGTAATGCATCATCATAATGAGCTCAATGTGACCAAGTGGTTGATCACGGGATCATGCATTACGGTACGAGTAAAGTGACTTGCCGGTAACGAGATTGAACGAGGTATTGGGATACCGACGATCGAGTCTCGGGCAAGTAACATACCGATTGACATAGGGAATTGTATACGGATTGATTGAATCCTCGACATCGTGGTTCATCCGATGAGATCTTCGAGGAGCATGTGGGAGACAACATGGGTATCCAGATCCCGCTGTTGGTTATTGACTGGAGAGTCGCCACGGTCATGTCTGCGTGTCTCCCGAACCCGTAGGGTCTACACACTTAAGGTTCGATGGCGCTAGGGTTGTTGAGATATTAGTATACGGTAACCCGAAAGTTGTTCGGAGTCCCGGATGAGATCCCGGACGTCACGAGCAGTTCTGGAATGGTCCGGAGGTGAAGATTTATATATAGGAAGTCAAGTTTCGGCCATCGGGAAAGTTTCGGGGGTAATCGGTATTGTACCGGGACCACCGGAAGGGTCTCGGTGGTCCACCGGGTGGGGCCACCTATCCCGGAGGGCCCCATGGGCTGAAGTGGGAGGGGAACCAGCCCCTAGTGGGCTGGTGCACCCCCCATGGGCCTCCCCTGCACCTAGGGTTGGAAACCCTAGGGGTGGGGGCGCCCACTTGGCTTGGGGGGCACTCCACCCCCCTTGGCCGCCGCCCCCCCTTGGAGATGGCATCTCCTAGGGCCGGCGCCCCCTAGGGGTCCTATAAATAGTGGGGGGGGGGCAGCTGCACCCTAGCCCCTGGCCTCTCCCTCTCCCTCCCATGACACTCCTCCATCTCCCTGTGCTTGGCGAAGCCCTATCAAGATCACCGTTGCTTCCACCACCACGCCGTCGTGCTGCTGGATCTTCATCAACCTCTCCTTCCCCCTTGCTGGATCAAGTTGGAGGAGACGTCTTCCCAACCGTACGTGTGTTCAACATGGAGGTGTCGTCCGTTCGGCGCTAGGTCATCGGTGATTTGGATCACAACGAGTACAACTCCATCAACCCCATTCTCTTGAACGCTTCCGCAGGCGATCTACAAGGGTATGTAGATGCACTCCTTTCTCCCTCGTTGCTAGATAACTCCATAGATTTATCTTGGTGATGCGTAGAAAATTTTAAAAATTCTGCTACGTTCGCCAACACATCCACCTTATGTTGTTCCTGAGTCTCCGGGGTCACTTCTATCCCCATCAAAGTCACCAAAGCCTCCAACAACTCCGTCGGGACCTGAGCCGGCGGGTGTGCAGAGCCGCTAGCACCAGCCGTTGTCGCAGCCGTTGAGCTGGAGGTCATAGCCGCGGCGGTCGATGAGCCGAGCGCTGGCTGTGTACCGGCCATGAAGATCGCAACCCCATTCGGTGGCTCATAGGGGTCCGGAATACTGTCGCCATCGGAACAGCCCCCAAGCCGGTCGTCTTGTACTTGATACATTGCATTGGTCTCGCCTGTGGACGATTCACCATCAGAGTAGATGGCCGTCTCACCACCAGACACAGATCCTTCCTTGAATTCCTCCCCATGGATGAAACCAACAAAGGCATGCTTCACGGTGGGTTGAACCTTGGCGGGTCGTGCACGTTGAGCCGTCTCGATGATGTCGGTGCAGGTGTCCGGCCCAGGGCCCGGTTCGCCGATCTTGCCGATGGAGACGTGGATTCCGCCGAAGGAGACCCAGTACCCGTACTCAATTGAGCCGGCCTCGAGGCCCCAGCCAGCATCGTCGATGTAGAGCTTGCCGCGATGACTCTTGGTCATCCGTCCCACGGCATATCCCTTTATCCCTGGGAAACTGCCCTTCAAGAACTTGAAACCATCATGCGCTGGCCCCACGGTGGGCGCCAACTGTCGTGGACTTGACACGGCAGATGTCCTAGCGTAAGGACTTAGTCATGGAGCCATCGCAACTAGGTTAGCTTTAAGGAGTTAAACGGGATAAAGGACACAGAGAGTTTACCCAGGCTCGGCCCTTCTCAATGAGGTAAAAGCCTACTCCTACTTTGTGTTGTATTACTAGGGGTTCGATTAAGAGGGAGCGAATATGCTTGACCTAGCTCTGGATTGCTGTTACCTGCCCTTAACTCGTCGCCAGGTCGTCCCTTTATATGCATAGTAGTCCGGCTTAGTGACTAACTAATCTTGCCTTACAATACAAGTTATACATGTGTGGCGGTTTATCCTCTTGGGCCTCAAGTCGCCTTTGAGTCTTGGGCCGTCAATGGGCTTGTATGAGCAGCCATCTTCATTGATAAATCTCCAAAGGTATGACCCAGCCCTCCTGGGCGACTCATACCAAATAGTTATATCCCCAACAAGGGACACTCGGTTTGTCTATGTATTCACACATGTACTAAGTTTTTGGTTAATACAATTCTAGCATGAATATTAAACATTTATCATGATATAAGGAAATATAAATAACAACTTTATTATTGCCTCTAGGGCATATTTCCTTCACAATAATCAATGATGCAGCCCTATCCACCAAGAGATGAGTTTCTGCGCAAATTTATAATGTAGCATTCATATAATCTGGATGCGTACACGAACCAACCTCGTCTACATAGCATAACAGGAACACAACTACCACGATCTATGTCGACAAGGAATGAAGATCAACATATGGCTGTCCCACTAGGTTTCAAAAGCATACCATAATACAATAATGTTCTTACACATGCATAATACCATATGGTATTAGAGAACTACATGCATAAAAAACAGGGTAAATGATGGTTAAGCTGCCTAGTAAGTTTGACGATGTTTGCCGCACTCACAATCCTGATAATTCTACTCTTCACACTTTGAGCAATATATCGTAAATGAAAGAATCCAAATAAACTATCATACCATAGATAAGAATCAAAAGAAAAATAATACAAATACGACTAGGTTAAGCACCATTAGTTTAACTAGGTTTAATATATAATATAGATCTCTATGAGCTCTCGGGTGGTAGATGAACGAATCGAATCACGAGAGTTAATAGATATAGAGATATTGCTATACAAGCTTTGTAATTGAGATAATACAGAACATGACCAAAGCATTTGGAAATCAACATACAAAATGGTATAACAGATTGCATATGACATAAGAATCCATTTGCAAAAGGAATCAATTGAACTCAAGTTATAGTGAAAATGAATTTTCATTTTTAAATTCAAATTCAAATAGGTCAAAGAATATTTGAAATTTGAGTATACATGATATGAACACCAAGTATATGATACAAAAATCCATAGGCAAAAGGAACCAACTGAATAGGTGATATGGCTTACAAAATATGATCAAAATAACATGTGAATTTAAATTGAAAAGTTCAAAAATTAATAACCTAATGTCAATAGAAAGAGGGTCTCACAAGGATCACTTTGCAGAAAGTTTCACCTCAGACAGAGTTACATTAAAAGGTACGAGACTTTGAAGTTTTAGGGGTACTTTTACGGAAGTGCATGACACATGGTTGTTTTTAGTTCATAGAAAATGGCTTGTGGCTGAAATAACTTGGGATGTTGGATTCAAGTCTCAATGGACGTTATGGATAAAACGGTACCGGTTCAACGAGATTGATCGCTAGCAGTTTGAGTAAGTGACAACAAACGGTCCTAATATGTCCACGTGGCTAGGTTTTGCATGGGATCTTCCTCATCAGGAATCTTCTCCGGAGACGAGAAGACAGTGGCGCTGCCATTGGGCTTGTGAGCATGGGTGTCAGGGAAGTTTTAGGAGAGTTTTAGCGCGATATAGTGGATTTGTCGGTGCAATTGGTGGTGACCGAGGTGCCCTAGTGTGGAGCTAGTCGGATGGCGCTTCGGCGCACTCCGATGAGATCGAGCGATCTTGGGAAGCTTGGTTCTATGCATTTGATATGAGGGGAAAAGCTAGGGAGATGAGTATCATGGAGGCAATGCAACCAACGAAGAGAGAGAGAGAGAGAGAGAGAGAGAGAGAGGGAGAGAGAGAGAGAGGAAGGGAGGGAGAGAGAGCTCGGGGTACCTCGGGCTCGACTAGATTGACCGAAAACGAAGCTCGAGCGACAAAACTGGGCGAGGACTGTGTGCTTGATGCTGAGGGGAAAGCTGAGTGCTTCACGCGGTAATCGGAAGAGGGTGTAGAGGGGGTCGCGTTGTGGTGCGAGATAGACCGAATCACAAAAGGAGCATGGAGAATTGGGTGAAGCTAGTGCGAGATATGCGGGCTCGACGCATGCTCGGCCAGGAGCGGTCAGGAGACCGACCTAAGGTAGAAGGTGACTATGGGGTCTCACGTGTCGGCCGAACAGAGAGAGAAAAGAAAGATTGAAGGGACTTTTTTATGAACATGGGCATTGTATTACTTAAGCAAAGATATTACATAAGGTCTCCTGGATACAATCCGGAGCAAAAGGTAAAACACATAGAGCAGTAGAGTTCATACAAGCTTTAGTTAAAACATGAGAAGAGACATTAAATTGCCGACGAACATGCTTGAAGACAACAGAGTTGAAGTCGACAACTGCATGCTTAATGTCCGCTACCACAGCCCCAACATAAGATTGATCACGGATAGCACAATTTAGAAGAAAGATGGAAGGGACTTACGTCCGATGTTGAATCAAAATGCACTTAATGCAAGCTTTTTTTTAGGGGTACTTAATGCGAGCTGCACTTTACTCGCCAACAACGAGGGATATATTGGATGGCCTAACAGAAGTGCGCATGCATCAACACCTCACATCTACATGACAAGTTTTTCTTTCTTTTTGTTTGTTTGTTTCTTTTTTCTTTTCTTTTTTTTCAAAATATTCCAAATATATATATATATTTCAAACATTACATTGGTTAAAGCTTGAAAAGTTCCTCATATATTTAAAATATGTTCATGTGGTGTAAAAACAATGAACATGCAAGTTTTAAGAAATGTTCATAGCAATAAAAAATGTTGTGACATTTAAAATGTTCACATGTTCCACAAAAATGTATGATATTTTATAAAATGTTTATAAAATGTAAAAAATGTTCGTAATTCAAAAAAGAGCATCCACACCTTTCAAAAGAATGCACGTTACAATTTTTAAAATGTTAAGTGTTTCAAAAATATTTTCATGACATTTAAAAATTATACAAGTAAAAATGTTCACATAGTTTAATAAAATGTTTTGTATCATTCAGAAAATGGTTTCAATGTTTGTTTGAAAAAGGTTCAACATGTATTCATAGAAAGTTCAAAACCATGTATTCAAAAATTGTTATATGTATTTAAAAGTTTCCTCATGTATATAAAAAATGTACACATGTGTTGAAAAAAAGGAGAAAATAAAAAAAAGTAAGAAGCCAAAGTGAATTGCAGCGCTATATTTAAATTACTATGTACACTTGTTAGGAAAGAGTGACAAATAATGTACGTGAGATTATTAAACCTTTCTCTTGCAACAGTGGGTCTATCTGGTATAGAATTTGTTAAGACAAAAATTAAGGGGGAAATAGCACGGCAAACTAAAATAATAGATGGAGAAAATCAAAAATAAATATGACTCTATGAAGCTAGATAAATAAACACGGAGTTGCTCAATACACAGTAATATAACTTTAAAGTTCATGACATTGAATGTTCAAATCTCTAAATTAAATATCAAAGTCATACCATTTATTCTAAATAAAATATATGTCCAATTCTAGCCATGCGAATGCGTAGGTGCATGATATTTTTAATGAAAAAATAGCATGGTAAACTTGAGAAAATAAAAATCCATATGACCATAATAACCTACAAACATGAAAAAGGAGGAGCTCAATAAACAACAATATAATGTTCCGAACATTAAATGTTGAATTCTGTAAATTTAAATATCTTGATGGCTCTTTTTTTCTAAAGATATATGCAATTCTATCGGCTCAAATGCCCCGGTGCACCTACTAGTTAACAAATTAGTCAATCAATCATGTGCTTGTTTTAAGGTTCATGCAGTTCCCATGGAAAGGACCACTGGAGCAATACTCTGATTGCATTAATACTTAGCTAACCATATATCAAGCAAAAAAAATGTAAATGCAAGTTTTCGGAAAGTTCATAGCATTAAAAAATGTTTGTGACATTTAAAATGTTCGTATTTTTTAAAAAAATGTATGTGACATTTTATAAAATGTTTATATGATGTAAAAAATGTTCAGAATAAAAAAAAGTTTCCCACCTTTAAAAATAATGGACATTACAATTTTAAAAATGTTACGTGTTTGAAAAATATGCTTATGACATTTTAAAAAAGATACAAGCAAAAATATGCACATAGTTTTAATAAGATGTTTTGTATCATTCAAAAAAATGTTTCAATGTTTATTTGAAAAATGTTCAACATGTATTCATAAAAAGTTTGAAACCATGTATTAAAAATGTTATGCATATTTAAAAATGTTATGCATATTTATATATATATATAATATAGAATGTGTATGCAAGCAGTGAAAACGATAAGAAGCCACAAAGAGAATAAACTCCTTCACAGCCACATTATTGGGCCACGCCAGTAGGGCCTCAGTAAAGGCGAGAAGGTACCATGTCTCGCAAGAGAGCTCCTTTCAAAATCACTAATTAAGGAGTACTCGTTGCAAAGAACACTTTACTTTTTCAGGTTGCGACAAGTGGCGTACATGCAGCGCGCCACTTGTCGCAACCTGGGAGTTTTTCCTTTTTTCGTAGATCCGTTTATTCAAAACGTTTTATCTTTTAAACCGTGCGTCCAAATCTCGAACTGTTTTCATCGTTGGATTCCTCGCGTCAAGATCTTCAAAACTAGATCCCATGTTAATAGGTTTTGACGAACTTTTTTTCATGAAAAAACAGACGAAAAAAACCAAGCGAAAAACCGAACCGGGAGCACGTTTTTTTCTCTTTACGAAAGAGGCACGCCCGTGCCTCTCGTGAAATCACACCCGTGCCTCTTGTGGAAGCAAAACTGTGACTCTCGTGGAAGGAAAAAAACCAGAAAAAACGTTTTTTTCGTTTCCGAGAGGCACGACCGTGACTCTCGTGAAAGCACAACCGTGCCTCTCGCGAAAGCAAAACCGTGACTCTCGCGAAAGAAAAAAAACAGAAAACGCGTATTTTTTTCCCTTTCTAAGAGGCACGGCCGTGACTCTGACGAAAACACAACTGTGCCTCTCGCGGAAGCAAAACCGTGACTCTCGCGAAAGAAAAAAAAACAGAAAACGCGTTTTGTTTTTCCCTTTCCGAGAGGCACGGCCGTGACTCTCACGAAAGCACAACCGTGCTTCTCGCGAAAGCAAAACCGTGACTCTCGTGAAAGAAAAAAAAACAAAAAACACGTTGTTTTTCGTTTCTGAAAGGCACGGCCGTGACTCTCGTTAAAGCACAACCGTGCCTCTTGCGAAAAAAACCGTGACTTTCGCGAAAGAAAAAAAACGCAAATTTTTTTAATCGAAAAGCTAAAGAAGACCGGGAGAAAACCAAAACGTCGAAAAAACCAAAAAAACCGTTTAAAAAACCGAAAACGCGTGCAGAAAAATAAAAAAAAAAACAAAATCCGTAGGAAACATCCAAAACAAGACACATGATGAATGGCTGGGAGCGCGTCAAATGGCACTGATCGTTACGAGACTCTCGAAGGAGTCCTCGTTAACTAGTTGCTCCCAGCTCCTTTTAGACGCCCGCGTGCGACCAATAGTCAAGCTTTCGCTGAAGATTCGCGCATATAGGCCTATCCATTTCTGGGCGTCGAATGGATGTACAGGAAAAATAAAAGCTCACGCGCAGAGTCGTACCCAAGACCTCTCGCTTGACTGCAAAGCTCACGTGCTGACAAGAATGCAGCGCTATATTAAAAGTACTATGTACAGTGGCAGATCCGTATTTTTATAAATGTTTTAAAAAATTGAACACATTTTAAAATTCGAGCAAACTTTTAAAATGTGATAAATTATTGAAAACATGAAAAAACGTGAAATTCCAAATGACGATTTTTTAATATACATTGAATATTTTTTTAATATATGCTAAGCAATTTAATACACACTGAACATTATTGTGATATACACTGAACAAATATTTAAATACACATTGAACAGTTTTGTGATATATACACTAAAGTATCTAAATAAACATTGAATTTTCTTAATATAGGGTAAATGTTTCCTTAAATAAGCGATGGATTTTTTTGTAATAAACATGTAATTAACTTTGTATAATGCATGAAAAAGTAAAAATAAAATAAGTAAATAGGAAAAGAAAGTAAATAGAAACAGAAACAGAGAAAAAAGAAACAAAAAAGAGAGGGAACGACAAACCGACCATGGGCCGGCTGAACTAGGGCGTCGGGAGGCCAGGCTTCAGCGAAGCCACGTCGTTTTGACACTCGCGAGCGTCAATAGGATTTGTGGTGTCGCAACGGGCGAGAGATAACCTGGCGCAAAATCTGATGGGATGCGGTCTGCTGAGCTGTGAAATCACTAGTTGAGAAGTACTTGTTGCAAAGTTTACTCCCAACCCCATCCCCCCCCCCCTCCATTGTGATAAGTGGCGCGTTTTATCTCTTAAACCGTGCGTTTAAATCTCAAACCGTTTTCACCATTGGATTTCTCCTCACGTCGAGATCTTCAACTAGATCCCATGTTGATAGGTTTTGACGAACTTTTTTCACAAAAAAACCAAACCGGGAGCATGATTTTTTTCCTTTCCGAAAGAGGCACGACTGTGCCTCTCACGAAAGCACAACCGCGCCTCTCCCGGAAGGAAAAAAGACAGAAAACATGTTTTTTTTTGTTTCCGAGAGGCACAGCCATGCCTCTCGCGAAAGCAAAATCGTGTCTCTTGCAGAAGCAAAACCCTCTCGCGTAAAAAGAAAAAAGAAAACGTGTTTTTTTCGTTTCTGAGAGGCATGGTTGTGCCTACGTAAAAGCAAAACCGTGTCTCTTGCGAAAGCAAAAAATGCATTTTTTCACGCAAAAAAAATCAAAAAAAATTTGGGTCAAAAGCTAAGGAAGACCGATGGCAAACCAAAAGGTCAAAAAAAATCGGAAAAAATATTTTTAAAGCCGAAAAATCGTGCGGAAAAATAAAAAAATAAAATCAGAAGGGAGTGTCCAGAGTGCGTCTCTCAACCCATCCGCAAGTGATTATTGCGAGGCTCCCAAAGGAGCCCTGGTCAAGTAGTTGCTCTCGCTAAGCTGTGATGTGTTGTTTTGGGGCCTTGGTTGGTTGGATGCATGGCTGGCGCACGCGTTCGGGTTGCGGCCCAATAGAAATTGGTTTAGCGGGTTATTCCTATTTATTAATAACAGGAAATTTACTGTGGGAAACGGAAATTCAATGTGGCTAAACAAAATGCCAAACCACTTCCTTACAAGGCCATGGACCATGGAAGACAGAAACAAAATACTATTACTTATATAGAGCCTAGGAGTAAAGAATTATACCAAAAGTCTTCATAGTCCTATAGTTAGGGAGATAGTTGATAGAATCAATAATTTTGAGATTTGTTCTTTTAGTTTTGAAGGTAGAGAGTCGAATTATGAGGCTCATAGTCTTGCTAAGTATGTGCTTTCACTTGATTAGGGTCGCCAGATGCGGATTGGATTTTCGCCGCATCCATTATGGATCCCCCTGAACATTGATCTATAAAGCTTAGCATAATTCCCAAAACAAGAGTAGAGCCTAGGAAGGATAGTATCAGCTATAAAGAAACTTCTATAATATCATTTTCCACAGTAGAAACTAATTATAGGTCTTAATATAATCCCCTAAATAACTTTTAGGGTTTAACCAATTAACACAATTAGTATAATACCACCAAATAATTTTTAAAAAAATTTCCAACTCTATATAAAAGGAAGAAGTCAAATTAATCACCTGAAACAATTTGCTTAAAGGTCCAAGAGGAAGAGTTAGAATTCCATTGAAGGCGGAACGCGAACAATCCTTTTTTTAAAAGATTGGGACGGACTAAAATTACAACAAATACACATGTCAAAATCTGACTGGACAAAAAGAACGACCGGAACCAAATGGAAAAGGGCACCGATAGGCGCCGGTGCGCCGGCCGAATCGTTCGGCCGGTCCAGCCCGGACCGTTCGATTTGAGCCACGCAGCCGCTGGATCCCAAGCAAAAAAAAAACGAATCGCCCCAAGCTCTCTTCTTCCTCGGGCAGTCAGTTGGATCCCGTTTGGGGGAGCGCGACGCCGCGCCTCCTGTCCCCTCCGGTGGTCGTCGGTCCCCACCCTCGCCGGTCTTCCTCGTCGCCGCCGGACCCCCACCCTCGCCGCCCGTCCTCGTCGCCGATCCCTGCCCTCGCCGCCCGTCCTCGTCGCCAGTCCCCGCCCTCGCCAGCTGTCCACGTCGCCAGTTCCCATGCAACAACTCCACCTGCGTTGCAGCTCTTGACGGCGACGGTTGTGGCTCGGCCGCCGCCCCTCGCCATTGATGCTCGCCATTGCAGCTCGACCGTCAGTCAATCAACACCGTTTTGAACGGATGTAGCAAAAAACTTCACCCGTAGTAGCGAAAGTAAACTACGGTTGCAGCAAAAATCAAACACCGTCGCCGTCTTTCGCGAGGTCGCGACTCCGCCTTACATGGATGTAGCAAAAAGCTTCACCGATAGAAGCAAAAATCTACTATGGTTGCAGCAAAAATCAAACACCGTCGCCGTCTTTCGCGAGGTCGCGACTCCGCCTTACATGGATGTAGCAAAAAGCTTCACCGATAGAAGCAAAAATCTACTATGGTTGCAGCAAAAATCAAACACCGTCGCCGTCTTTCGCGAGGTCGCAACTCTGCCTTACATGGATGTAGCAAAAACTTCAGCGGTGGTAGCAAAAATCTACTACGATTGCAACAAAAAATCGTCGTTGTCATCGTCGTGAGGTCGCAGCTCCGCCTGATGGATGTAGCAAAAACCTTCGCCTGTAGTAACAAAAACCAACTACGGTTGCAGCTTCCCCTTATTATGCAGTTTCATTGAAGCTTTTCTGTCTATGGTTGAAGCTTTTTTCAACAGCTGTTGAAGCTGTTTTAGGTGACGGTTGCAACACTAGTATACGCGGGCTGCATCCAGCCATGGCGGCAGGGCAGCCATGGCGGCCGGCGAGGGAGCGCCTGGTCGCCGGCGATGGAGGTTGTGGTCGCCCAGTCGCAGCCCGGGGGGAGGGGGAAGGGGGGGAGGAGGGAGGGGGGAGGGGGGAGGGGGAGGGGATGCGCCCGCGTGAAAGCTTGAGGTAGGGGATGGATCTGGCCATGGCGGCAGGCAGCCATGGCAGCCGGCGAGGGGAGCCTGGCCGCCGGCGATGAAGGTCGTGGTGGCCCAGTCACAGCTCGGGAAGAGGGGAGGGGGAGGGGACACACTACCAGGAGGCGGCGCTCGCGAGAGGAAGAAGAAGCATATAAGAAAAAAAATGTTCCGTCCGTGGAAAAAAGCGAGCGAGCGAGGGGCACCGGCCGAAGCATTCCGCCGGTGCGCCGATGCCAAACGTTTCCCAATGGAAAAACACACGTCTGGTGACTAGGCACTCCGTTTGTGTATTGGGGGGGGCCAAATGCTTTGGTATACACCCAAACCAAATCAAAGTTACTTTGAACCATGCTGTCCGAAATATAAATATTGTGTGAACCAATCTGTGGTTAAATGATTAGGAGGACGGTGGTATCCCAGCTTGTTAGGGTTCAAGTCCTAGACTTGACGCCGGTGCTCGCATTTTTCTGAATTTATTTCAAACGTTCCGGCGATGTGCATTCAGAGGAAGGAGCCGTTCTTGTCAACATGAAGGTGTATGCGCCTGCGCCACGTTAAAAAAACGTATCTACTACCAAAAGAGTAAACCCAAAAAAAATACCAAAAGAGTATTCACCGAATAAAAAAAACAAAGTAATGCACAAAGCTTCTTTTTTCTAGAACAATG
The DNA here is from genome assembly GCF_018294505.1 of Triticum aestivum. NCBI lineage: Eukaryota > Viridiplantae > Streptophyta > Magnoliopsida > Poales > Poaceae > Triticum > Triticum aestivum. The sequence continues at coordinate 82,229,126 of NC_057797.1, forward strand.
CACAAAGCTACAGTATATACCAGCGAGCCGTTTTTTCGTCGCCGGGTCCGTGCATTGTACGGCCCCCGTCTTTAAAATTAAATGCATCTGTCGCCGTAGTTCCGCCAGCCATCGCCGTCACGTGATTCAGGGATCTCTCTCCCTCCCTTTCACAGCGATGCGTCACATGAAAGAACGGAACCAAAAGGCCCATGACCATAACTTCTAAATCTGCCTACTCACAAAAGGCAGCAGCAGCTAAACGGACCTGCAACCTAATGGCGAACGCCCTGTCCTAATCATGCGGTCATGCGCATCGACCACGACTCTATAATCATGCCGCAGCAAGAGGGAGGGAGAGAGATTCTTCCCGTTCCCTCACTCCCATCCCCACTATCTCCCTCTCCCACCCCACACGCCGTGGCCGTGGGCAGCTAGTGGCACCTTGCCCTGCAACCCAGCAACACACAACGTCCCACCTATCTCACCTCATCTCACCTATCCATCCAAAAACATCCGTCCGTCTTGCACCCCCATGCATTCGTCCGTCTCGATCAGCACGACATGCCGACATCGCCGCCGTCGCTCCTGGACCTCCTGAGCCCCTCCCCTCCTGCTCCTGAGGCGGCGGCGTCGTCTGGACACGGCGGCGCCACGGTGGTGCAGGTGGTGCCGATGGACGTGTCCGAGGAGCTGCTGGGCAAGTTCATGGACGCCAGCGAGTTCGGCTTCGACTACGACACGAGCGGCCTCTGGTCCCCGCTCGTGCTGCTGCGGCCGGAGGTCCTCGCGCTCGCCTCGGCCCGCGCCAAGCGCCCACGCCCTCGCCGGGGCTGGAGAAGGAAGGTTAGTAGCACTGCAACTGCAAGCTGTTGAGACCTGGCTGAGAGTTGAGTCAGATGTTTTGCTCATGTTTGTTGCCTCTTTTTTCCTGATGATGATGCAGATGTTTTGCTGCTGGTGACATGCACCACTGCCCATTGGTGTTCTGGGCAATGGGATCATATAGATCCTTCTGCAGTTTAGGGAGGCTTGCTAATCGATGTATTTACGGGAAAATTACTACTGTACTTAGTTTTCTGTAAGAAATTAGGGGATTTAACCCTGGGGTGTACTTTGGGCCCGAAATGGCGAGCGCCATTTTCACCCTCGAGTGAATAAGGAAATATAAACATAAGCAGGTCATACGTGTGCAGTTGATCCCACCATTGTGGTTGGATCCGGCAACGACGGCGTTCATGCACGGCACCGTTCCCTTGCTGAGGGTGTCGCTGTCGCGAAACCTTCTCATAGTTGGGTGTTGTAAAAAGCGGTGGTAACTGTTGATGTTTTACTGTATTTTGAAAGGAGGCTGGAGTAACTTGTTCTTGTCTGAAAATCGACTGATATCAATGTAATCTGTACTCAGACTCCCAGTTAATGAGCTGCTCTGAGATCTGAGGGCATTAATCTTCAGATCCACAGTTGCAAGTTGCGCAAATAAAAAATCATGCAGGAAGAATGAATAAATATCATCTGGAGGTGAAGGAAAGAAGCCACAGGCAGGAACTGTAAACATCCTTTTTCTATGCACTGGTGATTCTCACTTCACATTACCAAAACGGTCTACCTAGACAAATTACCTATACTACAGAATCAGTGGAAACAACAGCAGTAAATTACCAGAAAGCTGCTCTATGACAATCCCACAGCCTAGCTCTATAGCCACAAGTCCTCTGCAGTTTCATGGGGACTTCCTTTCTTTTCTATATACTGAACATAAAGCACAAGCAAAGTTCACTCTTGAAGCAGAGGACATTCCGCATTCGACGTATTCTTCAGACTAGAGCAGGTGTTCCTTCCAGGGCCTCTTTACCGGTTATGCCGTCTTTGAGTTCTTTGAAGTACACTTCATAGTCCTTCTCAGGAGGAGGGTTTGAAGGATCGATCACAAACGGTTCGCTAAATGGAACGGTGCTCTTGACCTGATCACAAAGGTACATCAGTTAGCTTTTCTTCCTGAGATAATAAATAAAACAAAAGTTTCACTTTTTTTCTTTTGTAATTGTAAAGTTCTACTGCCCTACGTGTCTTTTTTGCAAGTGGGTTGCAGAAATTTAACCTCAAAAGTCTTCCCCACTGCACTCGGGCTTGCTAGAGCCGCGACACAAAGGCGGGCAACTTCTTCCCGCGATATCTTTCCCTGAATATTATTACAGTAGTTGTTAGATGTATAATCATTTCGGTGCGTAACAAGGAGAAAAAAGAGTGACATGGAATTTCATTTGGCAATTACACAATGCTGTCTCTACTTACAGTGATATTATCCCCCTGTTCAAATATGAGGTCAGCTCCAGCTGGTTCCTCAGTTAGAGCACATGGCCGCACGATAGTGTAGGGCACGCCACTTTCCCGAATTAAATCCTCTCCCTGAAAGCATTCAAATGTTAAGCATTTACGTGCAAGCATAAGTTCTTTGCACGTGTCAGAGATGATATGGGCCTACATGTGCAAGCCTTTAACTTTACCCATAAAAAAAGATTCCTTCAGATAATATTATAACAACTAAGATAAGCTACATGCCTTCAACTTGTAAGTTAAAATGGAACCAAGCTCTTTGTTCATGCGGACGGCGGGGGGTTGTTTGCTTAGATCTAGCCCTGGCCTTTCAGGTCTTGTAACTCCTGCAGAGCTCACATGAATGAACCTGCAAATATAAAAAAAAATCATCCAGTCTTGATGAGTTCTGTAGAATTGAATAATAAAGTGATCACCTATTCTAATGTCCTGATATTTATTTACTCAAAACTTGTTGCTCAAAAGACAAACCTTGGAGTAATTGGCTCACTTATGTATGCTTTGATACTTGAAAAAGGGAGCTCGAATTGACCTTCTGCAAACGTTGGGTTGAGCTTTCCGTCGTATTCAAACTTGCTGAACATGAGCTACAAAAATTTCACACTAAATAAATTTAGATGAGTGTTTAGGGTAGCTCCTCAAGTTTATACAGGGGCACACATACACAAAAGAGAGAAAGATAAATAAATAAAAAGGATACCTGTAGTGCAGTGATATTGCTTGCATCAAAGGGCGGAGCATCAGTTGCGGTACGGGCACGAAATACAGGTATCAGCGAAGAGAAAGGTATTCTAACCTGATACATACAGGGATACAGAATACAGTTGTTGTCATTGAAACAAACAATGAAGATATTTGTACCATGATGAATTAATACAACATACGCTTTGCCATTCGCCCTTTGTGGTGTCGAAGCTTGCAGTGTAGCCGATAGTATCCCATTCGTAGCTAGTTCTTATGATAAGTTTGTACCTCCGGCCATCGCCCTTAACTCGTAGTTCAACACCATCGTATGCCGACAGGTCCTCGGGCACGGTAAAATTCTGCAGACTTACACAGACCAGTTCAGATAAAATACTTGATTGCTTCCAGTGACAAAACACAAAATTAACAATGATATGCATGTATGAGTAATTTCCATTACTGAGAAAAATATGTGGCAATAAATACCTTTGTCCTTATACTAGTGAAGCCACCGTTATTTGAAGTAGACACGGTACCTAAAAAGTCCATGTGCAGACAACTTAGGCTAAAGACTACTCAAAGGAAGTCTTAACATTTCATACACAATTAAAAATACAGGAAACCAAATACCTTTGAATAATCCAGTTGCTTCACCAGTTTCACTTCCTGTTGGTTGGATTTGGAATGCACTTTCACTAACACCGCCCATTACAACATCGTCAAGTGCTCCCCACACAAACTTTCCACATAAATTGGCTACATCAAAATGACCAACATGTTGCATGAGGGAACGTAAAAACATTCTGGAAAGAAAATAAATACACTTATGTAGGTCAGGAAATGATTTATGATACTTCTCTTAACGAATTTACAACTGATCCAGTTCAAAACAAATTATTTTTTATTAATAGAGCCAGCGTAAATTCCAAAAAGTGGATTTCTTGCAACTTTTACACCAAAGGACTATAGTAATATTATGCCACAAAAAAACAGATAATCAATTTTACCACATCAACACATATAGGACTGTGTTTTTTTATTTAGAAAATGACAGGTTTAGGACATGTGGACATTAAGAAGGTAAAGATTCCAAACCAAGTTACAAGCCCAAAAACAACAGAGTCGGTTCAATGGGAATCCCGTTATGGAAAACTTCAGAGCAGCGAAGCAGAAAGCCATGGTATGACTTGAATGGAGGAGGGTATTACCCACCCCGCTAACACAATAGTGCCGGATTACGATGAATATGACTTGAATGGACAATTTATCTTGATCAAGCAATACAAGGTATACCTTTGAATCCAAATAGCAGTTTCCCTTCGCTTAGCCCGACACTTTCCTTTACAGCATTAATCAAGTTTTGCATACCAAGGTACTCTACCATTTCAGGTGAAGGTCCTTTTATCTGATTCGCAAAACAAATATAGTGAACAGGAATTTTAAAGAGGGGGAATGAATATAAGATTCAGGCTGTATGTTAAAGGTTAAGGATGTCATAAATCAAGTTTTACTTATATTATACATGCGACGAGAAGATCTATTGATGACAATACCTCGGGTTCAAAAAACTTGATGCCCTGCATGAATATAAGATGAAAGTGTCATTCTGTGCACATGCAGTTTTGCAATCCTGTTAGCACATGAATATTATAGATTTAGAGTATATGGTTGAGATCGTCAAATTTAGCCAATGGATGATCATAGAAGACTCTAGCTATTTACTAGATGACTTACTTGCGAATACTTCTGCCTGTCCGGTGTATCACCTTCCTTTGGCCCTACTATGACTGAAACTGCATTGATGACTTTCTTAATCCCTTTGAAGTACTTAGGATCGAGCGTGTCTCCCTTTGTAACATCTCCTATGATCTGCAATAAGAATTCATATATGGATGACATGATGCTTCGCAGTTAAGTATTGACTATAATATAAAGAAAAACATGTGCCATAAGCAGAGAATTTAGCGGATCCATTGTAGATATATGCATCATGTATATAATATATCCGTGTCCTTTGCTACATGAAGAATGTCAGGACAGAGAACTTGAAGTTTCATTATCAACAATTAACAGCTTTTCAGCCCCACAAAAAGAACTAACAGTTTTTTGGAACATGTGACAATGAGGTAGGCAATGGTATTGTCATTACTAAATAGTGTTATGTAATGTCATTGAACACTGCAGTCCTCATTATCTGTGATCTCTCTGAACTAACCGTCTAACCATAGCTGATGAAATATCCCGCAGCGAAACACGGTACAAAATTCAACTAAAATAAGTGACCTACCAAGTCCACATCTGGCCCCAACATTGTCCTCGCCTTCTCTGCATTTCTAACCTGAATAAAAAACAAAATAAGTATTTGAGAGACAGAGCTCTAAGAAAAGCGAGAAATAAAATGGAACAGGGAGCAACACGCTCCCTGACGGAATCAAATGCCACAATGGATACTATAGTTGACAAAACAAAAAGTAGGTGGAATACCAATACTCGGACAGGCACCCCCTTCTTTCGCAGGACATCGACAACTCTTCGCCCGACACCGCCGGTAGCCCCAGTGACAAGCACCAAATCAGAAGTCTCTGCTTTCTTCGGCGCCTCGGTAGGAGCGGAGGCTGTGATGCTGCTCATTATGGACTCCACAATCTAAAACAAACAATACAAATGCATGAGCACAGGCCCAGAGATACACATGTTAACAGGAGAGGGAAAATGTCAGGTTAGTGACAAAGACCTTGAGAGGGTTTGGAGGCCCGTTGAAGAAAAACAGAGTCTTGGCAAACCTGCCGATGTCCCAAGATTGCTTTCCGGCTAAGGCGATTACAGCTCTCCGGGACAAATGCGATGATGTTGGGCTGTAGATGATTTGGGAGGATGGCCTTGAACCGAAGAAATGCGCCTTCTGAGTTGTTCTTGTGGAGCAACCAGCAGCGAATTCACCCTGATAATGACCCAAAAAAATGAGTAACACGTTACAGCGATGTAATCATGTAACTGGAGTCAGTAATAGGCATTGGCTGTATTACTGAGCTGAGCAAAAATACAACAAAAAAACAAGGTCCCACCGAGACTTGAACTCGGGTTACTGGATTCAGAGTCCAATGTCCTAACCACTAGACCATGGGACCATTTGTGTCCACTAAATCCTAGCAGTGATTAATATTCTTTTGGAAAACGGAGGCAATTTTTCGCCTTCTCCTATTGATTAAGAAGAAGAATTATTTTTTCTATCATCACCAAGAACAGGAAAAGATTCACGCATGGGGACTCGAGAGGGGAAAACCTGGCCGATTTCTGAAGAGCTTGTGCAGGTCAGGAGAGGAATGGATTGAGGAGGACAAGAGCTCACTCACCCGGGGATTGGCGAGGACCGGAGGAGAGACGCCGCAGCAGGAGGAGGAGGGGCAGTTCATCTTTAGTTCTCGGGCGGCGCGACGAGGGACCGGAGCCGGGGCAGAGCAGGTACTTGTGGCACGGTGTCGATGGCGATTCCGATGCTACTGGAGGCAGGCTTGGAGCGGGAGAGACCCCCGCGGCCACACAAAATCGTGTGGTCTGGTGAGCCCACGTGACTCGGCCTGGAGCCTACGAGTAGCTCGCCCATTTCCGAGCCGAGCCAGCCGGCTTGCCACAGGCCGCTGGGCAAGCCTCGGCCTGAGCCGGCACGCTGCAGTTTTCGAGGATTAGCCTTCTATTTATTTATTTATTTATTTTGTTTTTGTACTTTTGAAAGCATATTAAACCTATACTATGAATATGCAGCATTTTATGTTACTAAATTGTAACATGTAGCAGTGTATATTGCTAAAAATGATTAGGCCTTCTCTGGTTTGTAGGTTGTAGGAAAGGTATTGGATGCAACTCAAGTGTAGGAAAGGTTCGGAGTCGTTATAATATACTAGTATATAGCAGCGGCGGACTAGCCCACTAGGCCAGGGTGGGCCAGCAGTGCTACTGCACATATACATTTTTTCTTTTATTTTTTTGCTTTTCTCATATGGTATAAAAGCTGTTTCCAAATCTCAGGGTGGGCCACCGCCCACCCTGACCACCCTTTACCTCTGCCACTAATATATAGTACACCCTCGAGTAGGCCGTTTCAGTGCCCAGACTCATCTGGACCCGGTTAGAAAAAAAATCGTAAAAAAATAAAAAAAATTAAAAAATTCCAAATAAAAATTGTGCAATAGACGACTAATACGTGCGGCCCGTTCCAAACTTCATGTCATTTGGACATTTGAGCAGCTCTCAGCAAAAAAGACAAATCGGACCAAAACAGTACATGAACAATAAACATTTTTACAGACCCCATATTTGTTTTTTTTGCTGAGATCTTCTCAGATGTCCAAGTGATTTGAAAATTTGAGCGGACCTCACGCATCAAATTGTCTACCTAAAAAATTGATTTTTTTTGAAATTTTCTAGTATTTGTCTTGATTTTTTTCGTCAGCTTGGGTGCATATGAGCTTGGGTGCAGAGATGAATTTTCGGTACAGCCTACCAAATCTTTAGTAGTTAGGCTATACATGGGTAGAGATAATTTGGAGATATATGCGGATATGTCACGTTCAACTACACCCCCTCCCCCAAGAGTCGAAGTGTCGGTGTCGGCAATGCAAATTGGTGCTCTATTATAGGGCTGTTGTTGGAGTAAAAAAATTCAGATGATGCAAAATGCACTTTTTGATGCCCAATAAGAAATTTTTGCGTTGAAAATTGACATCTGAGCACGGGCACTTTGTGCCCGTTATTTTAAAGTTAAAAAATGAATTTGTATGGCTTAAAAATTCCAAAATTTGATGTACAGACACGTATAGCAATACAGTATAACGTGGCAAAATTTGGCCAATATACGTGCTGGGATGTGAGAGATAAAAAGACAAAATACATGCAAATTCGGGGCCAGTTTTTTCCAATTTTGGGCCGAAGTTTTTGTCTTTTTTGTGCAGTGTACAATACAACATATTTTCGAACGAAATTTCACACGTATCTAGACCAATCCATGCGTATTCATGTAAAAAAAATCAAATCTTTTCAAAAAAATTAAGCACATGTTTTGAGGGTTCAAAGTGCTCCGTTGCCCCATGTTCTGAAAATCCGCTTCATTTTTGCGTGCCTGCTGTTGGAGATGCTCTTATGCCACTCAACTACGTGAGCACTCAGCGTGATCACTATTTAGTCTTTGTAGATCCTTTCAGTGTTAGTGTCAGACTCTTTTTGTTTAGTATTGGATTGCTTTAAGCAAAGGAGCACATGATGAAGACTTGAAGACCCCATGTCAGATTCTTTTTCATTGCTTTTGAGCAGAGCGAAGCAACAGACGAAGGTTACCAGCAGGAATCAGTGAGGTGGGGTACATGGCAGCGTCTGGCAAACGCAAGGAGAAAGTGTTTAGGGCATCTACATACGGACTTTGCAAATTGAGTCGGTCGCGCTTCAAATAATGCATTTCTCATTTGGATTTTCTTTTCTTGAAAAGGAGGATAACCATTGGCTTCTGCATCAGGACGATGCATGCAACCATATACCTTGCGACAGTAACTCCCTATATAACCACTAACCCTATGATACAAGACATAGCATAAACAAAAAATACACAAAGCTTCAGTCCACCATCTTCAGTAAGGACACGATGCAGGCATGCGACGACATAGCCCGATCAGAGATTTTGTGTTTCCACCGAAGTGCATAAACTCGTCGTTGAAGCTATCTGTACCATCCACCTTTATCCGTCTAGCAACGACTCGATAGCTAGATACCTTTGAAGGAGACAATGGAAGACAAAGACGCCCCATACCGCCTGCCTCCGGCTACTGTCCCACCACCTTTGATCCAACAACAACAGGCTAAACTTGACACCTCCACCTGAGCCGCCATGTCTCACCTGCCGGTAGCAGGCATGACTTGACGTCTCCGCATAAGATGTCGTGTGTAGCATCCGTTGGTAGCACATCCACCAGTGGCTTCACCTGCCAACGACAGGCACCGCCTGAAAACTCCGAGAGAGGCTCATGTGTCACCTATCGAGCTGCATCGAATCCGGTCTGTTGATGGAGGGGACGTCCCATACCGTCACCGGCCTCAGAAGGCCGTCACTATCTCGAGATCCGGACTCCGAGTCGCTCACACGACCCTGGAGTTCGCCATTGTTGATGAAGAGGGGTCGCTACAGGGAGCACCCAGCATCACGCCAGCCGCTGGTGTCACCCATATAACGGCAACCGCCGCCACGATCCTGCATCAAGCGCCGTCGATGCCAGACGAAGCTTCGGCCGCCACGCACGTCCTGCGACGAGCCCAGAAACGGGATCCCAAGATCCGTCACCACCGGGCCGTTACACGGACCCACCACCTGGCCCGTCATCCCCGGCGGAGGGGACGTCACCACAACCATAGTTGGATCCGCGGTCAGCCGTCGCCATCGCCACCGCCAAGTCCGGATCCGGGCTGGACGTCGCTACCGCCACAACCACCGGCCACGCCCAGCCCCACCTCCATCTTCTAGCCACGTCTAGCCGACTGGCACGCCACGCCCAACCAATCCACCCGCGCCACCAAGCACCGCTGCCGGGATCCGCCGTGCCATGGATCCGCAAGACACCGTCGCTGAAGCCGTTGTCCCGTGCGCCCGACGTCATGCGAGGAGAAAGGGATCCACGCCGCCGCCTACTCGACCGGATCGGCGGCACACGCCGGCCGCGACAAGGGAGGGAGCTGGAGGCGGCGGACTACGAGCGACGGCTGGGGTTCGCCCCCTTGGTCGCTCGCAGAAGCGACGCGAGAGGGTTACGCGAGGGGGTTCCCTCAAATTAGAAACCTCAAATCCATATTATTACATGCAACGTAGCAATCTTAAAATGGAGCTCCATTCGATCGCCGTGCCCATGTCGTACGGCCGGCTGCGCCCCCAGAGTGTTGGTTCGGTTGCTGGTAAGGTAGAGTAGGACATGGGACACGAGCCGACTCACGGGACTCAAGGCGCTGCCGTCTCCCATGCCATACTCTTTCTCGTCGGGGCCCGAAACCCATTGGACGCTGGTGGACATCAGATCGATGATGGATCCGTCCTGGGACGAGCCGGTGACATCCACCAGGTTGTGGCACCAGGACTGCTGCACCATATGGGGCGCTGGAGAGTGTGACTCTGCATCGCTGACGTCCACCGCCGCGAAGGCTGCCGCCGCCTCCCGCGCCCGCCGCGAAGGGCCGAGCGCAAGCCGGACGGCCATCTCCTCCTCGGTGCCGCGTGGGATGAGCTCGGGGCCGACGGGTCTGGAGGTGAAGGACTCAGATTCGCTGCCCACCATGCCGGAGACGTCCGGAGACCGCCGAAGGTGCATGGGTGGTGGAGGGAAGTGGATTAAAGTGGCTAGGGTTTGGTTCGGCGAGCGGATGAAGGTGAATATATGTGGGGTCGGGTGAGCCAGTGTGGGCTGGATCCGACGTGGCGACTGGCGAGCACGCCGGGATGCCTCCATATATATACACCTTATATTTGGGCTGAATATGAGGGTGCCGGTCAGCCCGTGCGTTTAAGTCCCGTTTGCCACGCCCGTCTAAGTCAAAATTTCGTGACCGGTCAGTGATCCGGCGGCCCGCCTGATGAGGCAGATTTGAGACGCGTGATTGTAGATGCTCTTAATAGCCCGTATGCACGGAATTTCCCCCGTGCATATATTCGCGACGTGGAAGTCCATCTACTCCACCCGCCGGAGCTTAATGACCTAGGTGTAATTTGCATGAGTGGCATAGAGCTTTTGCTTCACAAGCGCAGGCAGCATACAACACCGTACCGGCCATGACCACCACGCGAAGCTCGCAATCCCATAACTCCCAGCCACTGCCGATAATCCTAGTCCTCCTTGCAGCAGCAGCAGCAGCATCAACTCCCTTGATCTTACAGGTTGCTGCTGCTGCTGCAGAACAAGATGAGAAGCAGCCGATCACGCTTCCGGGTTGCCCCGACAGGTGCGGCGACACTCTCATCCCCTTCCCGTTCGGCACCAAGCCCGGCTGCTTCCGCGAGGGCTTCCAGGTCACCTGCAACGACTCCTTCACTCCCCACCGCGCCTTCCTCGCCTACGCCGGAGTAAACCAGCACATAGCCGAGATATACTACAAGGTGGGGTGGCACCATCCTGTGTGGAGGACCGACCATGGCAACACGGCCCTGGAGCTCATAGACATATCGGTGGCCGACGGCGAGGCGCGCGCTTATGGCCTCGTTTCGTCCCTCTGCAACGCCGCCAACCTCAGCGGCGACTACGTCGCCAAGTGCCAGAACCTGGCGCTGGGCGAGAGGGGCCCGTTCCTGCTGTCGGTGACGCGCAACCTCCTCGTCGGCGTGGGCTGGAGGGTGGAACCCAAGATCATGAGCTACCTGTGGTCAGCGTACCGGAACTCCACCTATGAGTTCTCGCTCGCCTGCCTCTCGGACCTTATGGGCATGCCCAAGCTCCTGCAGCTGGCGACAAATGGGTCATGCTCCAGCCGGGGCTGCTGCCAGGCCGCGCTGCCGGAGGCGGCTCCGCTCACCGACTTCGGGACGTGGTTCACCATCGAGGACAACCCCATGTGGCAGACCAACCCGTGCACCTACGCCATGGTGGTCGAGAGCGACTGGTACCGCTTCTCCACGCGCCGGACCTGTACGGCGTCGAGGTGCTGCCCAGGAGGTACCCGAGGGGCGTCCCCTTCGTGCTCGACTTCTCCATCCGGAACGGTGCATGCCCGGGGAAAGGCCAGAAACCACCTCCGGACTACGCCTGCGTCAGCGGCAACAGCTATTGTGCCAACGCGACTGGTGGTGCTGCCCATGGCTATGTCTGCAGGTGCTTGGAACACTACGATGGCAACCCTTACATCGCCAATGGATGCCAAGGTGTACTAAGCCTTAATTCGTACCAGTATCTCTTTTTTACTCCAGATCTCAAACTTTTCTTGGTGTTGCGAAAACCAGATTTCAAACCTTTAACCTTTTTTGTTTTGTCTTCAGACATCGACGAGTGTAAGCTCCGAAAACTGAATCCTGAGTTGTACCCTTGTTCGAGTGATGGGATCTGCAAGAACAGGCTGGAAGGCTATGACTGTCCATGCAAACTCGGAATGAAAGGCGACGGTATAAAAGGAACTTGCACCGATAAATTCCCCCTGGTAGCACAGGTGATTGTGGGTAAGCACAAAAACATCGCACCACATTAATCGATTACAACCGTCTTTCTGTCCTTAGCAGCACACATGTCTCGATCTAGCTTTTGCTAAGATTTTTTTCCTACTTTCATTTTTTTTTAATTTGTACACATTTTCTATTATGGGTTGTTACTTAGTATTTAATCTAAATGAGTCCCATTAGCCCATTACTCTATCGCCAATGGGGACTTATATGCGGGCTATTTTTTAAGAAATGAAGGTTGAAACCTCTGGCCTCTGCATCATTACGATACATGACCATCTTGATTTATGTGGTGTTAGATTGGAGTATGAGCCCTAAAGGTGGATGGGGAAACAAACTCTGTGATTTCAAAGCCTCTTCCAAGATGACTGAGTGGATGATTTTTTTCTGTGAAATGTAGTACGAACCAATCATTTGTAAACATTCCTATATGATTCAATCATACAACACAGATGACCAACATAGGAAAATTTTCTAAGGGATTCATATGCTCCATAATTCCTATAAAAATCCTTTGAGTTGAAGAGGCCCTTACAAGGAATCCTCGGATGTTCTGGGTGAATTTCTTTGGCTTCTACTCAGCTATCGACATATTAATTAAAGGTGGTTCTTCACACCAAACCGTCTAATATAGTCTCCTATTATTACCCACCCATAAAGTATGATGGTTTACATCGTCCTTGATAACATTTGTGAGCTATTTGCTGTAGTTTTTTCCATAGTGGTGACAAATTCAAAGTGTATTATTAAAATAATTGATTACTTTTTATATTCTCCTATGCAGATAGATTAAATTATTCAAAGTTTTAGTGATGTGAAATCATTTTGTTTTGTGTCCACATAGGTGGAATAGGTGGCATTTTTATCATTGCGGCTATATCATTCCTTATTCTTCTTCGCAAAGAGAAACAAAAGACAAGAGAGTTTTATCAAAAGAACGGCGGGCCTACGTTAGAGAAGGCAAAGTTCATAAAACTTTTCAAAAAGGAGGAGCTCAAGCCAATTTTGAAGAGTAGCAATTTCATTGGAAAAGGTGGCTTTGGCGAAGTTTATAAGGGCTTTCTTGATAATGAAGAAGTTGCGGTAAAGAAGCCAATTAGTGGTACTATGCTAGAGAATGAACATTTTGCAAACGAAGTCATCATTCAATCTCGAGTAATCCACAAGAACATCGTTAGGCTCATAGGTTGTTGCCTAGAAGTTGATATCCCGATGTTAGTCTATGAGTTTCTCTCCAATGGTAGCCTTGATGACATTCTTCATGGCAAAAAGAAGGTGGCGCTCAACTTGGGTGTGCGTTTAAGTATTGCTGTCGAATCAGCGGATGCTCTGGTCTATATGCACTCAAAAACCAATGCCAAAATCATACATGGTGATGTTAAACCTGCAAATATACTCTTGGATGATAAGTTTGCGCCGAAGATATCAGACTTTGGCATATCAAGGCTGATTGCGAGAGACAAAAAACACACCGGATCTGTCATTGGTGACATGAGTTATATCGATCCAGTGTATCTACAAACAGGCCTACTAACCGAGAAAAGTGATGTCTACAGTTTTGGTGTTGTCATACTGGAACTTATTAGTGGGCAGAAAGCCACACATTCTGACGGCGGCAGCTTAGTAAACAGTTTCCTTGAAGCTGGGAAGAAAGAGAAGAAAGTGACAGAGTTGTTTGACAAGGAAATTGTAGCCGAAGGAGATTTGGAGATTCTTGATAGTTTGGCAGCGATCGCTTTGGAATGCCTTAACCTTGATGTGGATCAAAGACCATTGATGACAGAGGTAGTAGAGCGCCTTCTCATAATGAACCGGTCTCGTAAGTCGTAACTTGCTTGCATGTATATGTCGTGTCAAATAAGAGGTGGTGACGTTTATCTTATATTGTTGTTGTGAACAAAAGCATGTAAGGTAGGAACAGAGAAGGTTTCACATTGGTTCCAAGAAAATTTGTAATATATTGTTGAGCTTTTTTTCTATACCAACATACCAACATTTGTTAAATAAAGAACATGTAAATAAACTCATTTATCGGTTTGCAATTTCCCTCTATTTTATTCCTTCATAATATACTAATGTTTGTAAAGAAAACATGTATATGGTCACATACAATGGCGAAGTTCAATAAATAAAGAACATGTAAAGAAATACACTTATCGGTTTGCAATTTCCCTCCATTTTTTACTTCATGTGATTTCAGTTTTTTTAATCATTTTTCAGTATTAACCTAGCCTTTTCATTTCAATTCGGGATTCTACAAAGGTCCTGAGTTCTAGGAATTAATGACTTCATTTTAATAAACGCATTTTCCATCTCGGCATTGTGACATTTCCCCGAATTTTTGATTATCCATTGCTGGGAAACAAGGCAATATAAACGAATGCATCTTCCTATCAATATCTCTAATCTTATGCTTGTGAGAATTTTTAAGCAGTAGACTAGAAATAAGCATCAGTATCATTTCTGGGTTGTTTATTAATTCGTCTAATTTGATGATATTTTGTCCATCCGAGATCTCAATCAATCCTGCATCAGGATGAAGATAACGAGACAAGGAAACAAGCTTAGAGCATCTCTAGTAGACCCCGTATAATGTTGACCCGCAAAATGCGTTTACTGTTCGTTGCAGATCTAATTTGCAGGGCGAATTCGTGCGTTGCAGATCAGACCCCATATATGAAACTGTAAAATTTAACAAAAGGGAGAAACTTGCAACGATGTTGATCATATATAGTTCCTCATCATACTACATTGATCATACATAGTTCATCTACATTCACTACAAAAAAGGACACATCCGTTCTTGGTAAACGTTGCATGGAAAACAAAAAAAATCTATGCACACGCAATGATTTATCCATGGAGATGCATAGCAACAAGGGGGAGAGTGTGTCTACGTACCCTCGTGGACCATAAGCGGAAGCGTTTGACAACACGGTTGATGTAGTCGAACTTATTATAGCTCTGACCGATCAAGTATCGAACGTACGGCACCTCCGAGTACTGCACACGTTCAGCTCGGTGACGTCTCTCGCCTTCTTGATCCAGCAAGACATCGAGGTAGTAGATGAGTTCCATCAGCACGATGGCATGGAGACGGTGATGGTGAAGTGATCTCCGCAGGGCTTCGCCTAAGCACTACGAAAATATGGCCGGAGGCGTAAATGGTGGAGGTGGACGCCGCACACGGCTAGGTAATTGTCTTGGGTGTGCTAGCCCCCCTCATATATATAGGTGGAAGGGAGAGGGGAGAGGCCAAGGGACGCCCCAAGTAGGACTGAATCCTACTTGGGCTCCTGCCCTTGGCCGCACCCCCCTGCCATGTTTGTCGGAGGGGGAAGGAAAGAGGGGGAGAGGGAAGGAAGTGGGAATCCTAGTCCACACCTTCCTTTCCCTTCTCCCCTTTCCTTCTCCTCCTTAGACCGGCCCATATGGGGGCGCACCAGCCCCTTGTGGCTGGTGTGTTTCCCCTCTTGGCCCACAAGGCCTATATCTTTTGCCGGGGGTGCCCGGAACCCCTTCCGGTGACCCGATAAGTACCCGGTAACCCCCGAAACACTTCCGGTGTCTGAATACTATCGTCTCATATATAAATCTTTACCTCTCGACCATTTTGAGACTCCTCGTAATGTCCGTGATCTCATCCTGGACTCCGAACAACAGTCGGTCACCAAATCATATAACACTATATCGTCAACGAACGTTAAGCGTGCGGACCCTACGGGTTCGAGAACTATGTAGACATAACTGAGACACCTCTCCGGTCAATAACCAATAGCGGAACATGGATGCCCATATTGGCTCCTACATATTCTACGAAGATCTTTATCGGTCGAACTATGATGACAACATATGTAATTCCCTTTGTCCATCGGTATGTTACTTGCCCGAGATTCAATCGTCGGTATCTTTGTACCTAGTTCAATCTCGTTACCGGCAAGTCTCTTTACTCGTTCCGTAATACATCATCATGTAACTAACTCATTAGTCACTTTTCTTGCAAGGCTTCTTATGATGTGTATTACCTAGAGGTCCCACAAATACCTCTCTGATACTCGGAGTGACAAATCCTAATTTCGATCTATGCCAACTCAACAAACACCTTCGGAGATACATGCAGAGCATCTTTATGATCACCCAGTTATGTTTTGACGTTTGATAGCACACAAGGTATTCCTCCGGTATCCAGGAGTTGCATAATCTCATAGTAGAAGGAATATGTATTTGACATGAAGAAAGCAATAACAATAAACTGAACGATCATTATGCTAAGCTAATGGGTGGGTCTTGTCCATCACATCATTCTCCTAATGATGTGATCCCGTTCATGAAATGACAACTCATGTCTATGGTTAGGAAACCTTTGATGTCTACTACACAACCTTCTTCTTGTAGACGTTGTTGGGCCTCCAAGTGCAGAGGTTTGTAGGACAGTAGCAAATTTCCCTCAAATGGATGACCTAAGGTTTATCAATCCGTGGGAGGCGTAGGATGAAGATGGTCTCTCTCAAGCAACCCTGCAACCAAATAACAAAGAGTCTCTTATGTCCCCAACACACCCAATACAATGGTAAATTGTATAGGTGCACTAGTTTGGTGAAGAGATGGTGATACAAGCGCAATATGGATGGTAGATATATGTTTTTTTAATATGAAAAATATAAAAACAGTAAGGTAACTAATGATAAAAGTGAGCATAAACGGTATTGCAATGCTAGGAAACAAGGCCTAGGGTTCATACTTTCACTAGTGCAAGTTCTCTCAACACTAATAGCGTAATTAGATCATATAACCATCCCTCAATATGCAACAAAGAGTCACTCCAAAGTCACTAATAGCGGAGAACAAACGAAGAGATTATTGTAGGGTACGAAACCACCTCAAAGTTATCCTTTCTGATCGATCTATTCAAGAGTCCATAGTAAAAGCCATAATAGGTAGGTTTATGGTACCTACGAAAGTTGCACGGTACTAGAGAGGCTAGCAACAGTGGAAGGGTGAGAGTGCGTATAATCCATGGACTCAATATTAGTCATAAAGAACTCACATACTTATTGCAAAAATCTATTAGTTATCGAAACGAAGTACTACGCGCATGCTCCTAGGGGGATAGATTGGTAGGAAAAGACCATCGCTCGTCCCCGACCGCCACTCATAAGGAAGACAATCAATAAATAAATCATGCTCCGACTTCATCACATAACGGTTCACCATACGTGCATGCTACGGGATCACAAACTTTAACACAAGTATATCTCAAATTCAAACTACTCAACTAGCATGACTCTAATATCACCATCTTCATATCTCAAAACAATCATCAAGTATCAAACTTCTCATAGTATTCAATGCAGTTTATATGAAAGTTTTTATTATACCCATCTTGGATGCCTATCATATTAGGACTAGTTTCATAACCAAAACAAACTACCATGTTGTTCTAAAGACTCTCAAAATAATATAAGTGAAGCATGAGAGTTCATCTATTTCTTCAAAATAAAACCACCGCCGTGCTGTAAAAGGATAAAAGTGAAGCACTAGAGCAAATGACAAACTACTCCGAAAGATATAAGCGAAGCACAATGGGTAGTTGAATAATCATGTAACTATGTGAATACTCTCTAATATTTAAGAATTTCAGATCTTGGTATTTTATTCAAACAGCAAGAAAAACAAAAGAAAATAAAATGACGCTCCAAGCAAAACACATATCATGTAGTGAATAAAAAAATAGCTCCAAATAAAGTTACCGATGAATGAAGACGAAAGAGGGGATGCCATCCGGGGCATCCCCAAGCTTAGGCTCTTGGTTGTCCTTGAATATTACCTTGGGGTGCCTTGGGCATCCCCAAGCTTAGGCTCTTGCCACTCCTTATTCCATAGTCCATCGAATCTTTACCCAAAACTTGAAAACTTCACAACACAAAACTTAACAGAAAACTCGTAAGCCCCGTTAGTATAAGAAAATAAATCACCACTTAGGTACTGTTGTGAACTCATTATAAATTCATATTGGTGTAATATCTACTATATTCCAACTTCTGTATGGTTCATACCCTCCGATACTACTCATAGATTCATCAAAATAAGCAAACAACACAATGAAAACAAAATCTGTCAAAAATAGAACAGTCTGTAGCAATCTGGAGGTTTTGAATACTTCTGTCACTCCAAAAATTCTGAAATAAATTGGTGGACCTGAGGAATTTTTCTATTAATCATCTGCAAAAAGAATCAACCTAACCGCACTCTCTAGTAAAAAATGTCAGCTAATCTTGTGAACGCAAAAGTTTCTGTTTTTACAGCAAGATCGCAAAGACTTCACCCAAGTCTTCCCAAAGGTTCTACTTGGCACAAACACTAATTAAAACATAAAACCACATCTAAACAGAGGCTAGATGAATTATTTATTACTAAACAGGAGCAAAAAGCAAGGAACAAAAATAAAATTGGGTTGCCTCCCAACAAGTGCTATCGTTTAACGCCCTTAGCTAGGCATGATGATTTCAATGATGCTCACATAAAAGATAAGAATTGTAACATAAAGAGAGCATCATGAAGAATATGACTAGCACATTTAAGTCTAACCCACTTCCTATGCATAGGGATTTTGTGAGCAAACAACTTGTGGGAACAAGAATCAACTTGCATAGGAAGGTAAAACAAGCAAATCTTCAAGATTTTCAACACATAGAGAGGAAACTTGATATTATTGCAATTCCTACAAGCATATGTTCCTCCCTATAATAATTACATGTAGGATCATAAGCAAATTCAACAATATAGCTATCACAAAACATATTCTTAACACGATCCACATGTATGCAAAGTTGACACTCTTCCAAAATAGTGGGATTAACATTAACTAAAGTCATGACCTCTCCAAACCCACTTTCATAATTATCAGAATAAGATTCAACACCCTCCAAAATAGTGGGATCATTACTTCCTAAAGTTGACACTCTTCCAAACCCACTTTCATCAATATAATCATCATAAATAGGAGGCATGCTATCATCAAAATAAATTTGCTCATCAAAACTTGGGGGACAAAAAATATCATCTTCATCAAACATAGCATCCCCAAGCTTGTGGCTTTGCATATCATTAGCATCATAGATATTCAAAGAATTCATACTAACAACATTGCAATCATGCTCATCATCCAAAGATTTAGTGCCAAATATTTTAATACATTCTTCTTCTAGCATTTTGTCACAATTATTGGAATCCTTATTTTCATGAAAGATATTAAAAATATGAAGCATATGAGGTACCCTTAATTCAATTTTTTTGTAGTTTTCTTTTATAAACTAAACTAGTGACAAAACAAGAAACTAAAAGATTTGATTGCAAGATCTAAAGATATACCTTCAAGCGTTAACCTCCCCGACAACGGCGCCAGAAAAGAGCTTGATGTCTACTACACAACCTTCTTCTTGTAGACGTTGTTGGGCCTCCAAGTGCAGAGGTTTGTAGGACAGTAGAAAATTTCCCTTAAGTGGATGACCTAAAGTTTATCAATCCGTGGGAGGCGTAGGATGAAGATGGTCTCTCTCAAGCAACCCTGCAACCAAATAACAAAGAGTCTCTTGTGTCCGCAACACACCCAATACAATGGTAAATTGTATAGGTGCACTAGTTCGGCGAAGAGATGGTGATACAAGTGCAATATAGATGGTAGATATAGGTTTTTGTAATCTGAAATATAAAAATAGCAAGGTAACTAATGATAAAAGTGAGCATAAACGGTATTGCAATTCTAGGAAACAAGGCCTAGGGTTCATACTTTCACTAGTGCAAGTTCTCTCAACAATAATAACATAATTGGATCATATAACTATCCCTCCATAGTCACTAATAGCGGAGAACAAACGAAGAGATTATTGTAGGGTACGAAACCAACTCAAAGTTATTCTTTCCGATCAATCTGTTGGGCTATTCCTATAAGTGTCACAAACAGCCCTAGAGTTCATAGTAAAATAACACCTTAAGACGCAAATCAACCAAAACCCTAATGTCACCTAGATACTCCAATGTCACCTCAAGTATCCATGGGTATGATTATACGATATGCATCACACAATCTCAGATTCATCTATTCAACCAACACAAAGAACTTCAAAGAGTGCCCCAAAGTTTCTACCGGAGAGTCAAGACGAAAACGTGTGCCAACTCCTATGCATAAGTTCACGAGGTCACAGAACTCGCAAGTTGATCACCAAAACATACATCAGGTGGATCACGTGATATCCCATTGTCACCACAGATAAGCACATGCAAGACATACATCAAGTGTTCTCAAATCCTTAAAGACTCAATCCGATAAGATAACTTCAAAGGGAAAACTCAATCCATTACAAGAGAGTAGAGGGAGAGAAACATCATAAGATCCAACTATAATAGCAAAGCTCGCGATACATCAAGATCATGCCAAATCAAGAACACGAGAGAGAGATCAAACACATAGCTACTGGTACATACCCTCAGCCCCAAGGGTGAACTACTCCCTCCTCGTCATGGAGAGCGCCGGGATGATGAAGATGGCCACGGGAGAGGCATTCCCCCCTCCGGCAGGGTGCCGAAACGGGTCTAGATTGGTTTTCGGTGGCTACAGAGGCTTGCGGGGGCGGAACACCCGATATAGGTTTCTTTCTAGAAGTTTGGGTATATATAAGAGGTGTTGGAGTCGGGAACAAGTCAGTGGGGTCCCCGAGGCAGCCACGAGGTAGGGGGGTGCGCCCCCCACCCTCGTGGTGGCCTTGGGACTCTTCTGGCCCATCTCCGGTACTCTGTGGGCTTCTTCTGGTCCAAAAATGATGTCCGTGAAATTTCAGGTCAATTGGACTCTGTTTGGTTTTCCTTTTCTGCGATACTCAAAACAAGGAAAAAACAGAAACTGGCACTGGGCTCTAGGTTAATACGTTAGTCCCAAAAATCATATAAAATAGCATATAAATGCATATAAAACATCCAAGGTTGATAATATAATAGCATGGAACAATAAAAAATTATAGATACGTTGGAGACGTATCAACCTTAACCATATTTGATCAACGAGCTAGTCTAGTAGAGGCTCACTAGGGACACGGTATTTGTTTATGTATCCACACATGTATTTAAGTTTTCGGTCAATACAATTATAGCATGAATAATAAACCTTTATCATGATTTAGGAAATATAACAATAACCATTTTATTATTGCCTCTAGGGCATATTTCGATCAGTCTCCCACTTGCACTAGAGTCAATAATCTAGTTCACATCGCCATGTGATTAACACCCATACTTCACATCGCCATGTGACCAACACCCAAAGAGTTTACTAGAGTCAATAATCTAGTTCACATCGTCATGTGATTAACACCCAAAGAGTACTAAGGTGTGATCATGTTTTGCTTGTGAGAGAAGTTTAGTCAACGGGCCTGTCACATTCAGATCCGTATGTATTTTGCAAATTTCTATGTCTTCAATACTCTGCATGGAGCTACTCTAGCTATTTGCTCACACTTTCAATACATATCCAGATTGAGACTCAATAGTCATCCGAATCGGTGTGAAAGCTTGCATCGACGTAACTCTTTATGATGAACTCTTTATCACCTCCATAACCGAGAAATATTTCATTAGTCCTCTAAGGATAATTTTGACCGATGTCCAGTGATCTACTCCTGGATCACTATTGTAACCCCTTGCCAAACTCATGGCAAGGTACACAATAGGTTTGGTACACAACATGGCATACTTTATAGAACCTATGGCTGAGGCATTGATACGTCTCCAACGTATCTATAATTTATGAAGTATTCATGCCAAGTTTACAATAGTTTTATATGATTTTGGTATGATTTGATTAGAACTAACCCGGACTGACGATTTTTTCAGCGGAACTACCGTGGTGTTGTTTTTGTGCAGAAATAGAAGTTCTCGGAATGCGATGAAAATCAACGGATTTTTTTTTGGAAAATATAAAAAATACTGGAACAAAAATCTACCGGAGGGGAGTCCCGTGGGCCCCATGAGGGTGGGGGCGCGCCCACCCTCCTGGGGCGCGCCGGTGGGCGCGCCCCTGTGCCTCGTGGACTTCCTGTGGGGACCCTGACTTGTTCTCGATGCCAACCTCTCCTATAAATGCCCAAACCTCCAGAAATTAACCTAGATCGGAAGTTCCGCCACCGCAAGCATCTGTAGCCATGAGAAATCAATCTACGCCCTCTCTGGCACCCTGCCGGAGGGGGCCATCATCACCGGAGGCTATGGAGGAGGATCTTGGAGGGGCCATCATCACCATGAAGGCCAAGGACCAGAGGGAGAACCTCTCCCCATCTAGGGGGGAGTCCATGGAGGAGGAAGCACAAGGGGGAGAACCTCTCCTCCTCTCTCTCGGTGGCACCGGAGTGCCATCGGGAGGGAAATCATCGCCGCGGTGATCGTCTTCATCAACATCACCATCCTCATCTCTTTTATGCGGTCCACTCTCCTGCACCCCGCTGTAATCCCTACTTGAACATGGTGCTTTTATGCCACATATTATGATCTAATGATGTGTTGCCATCCTATGATGTTTTGAGTAGATATCCTTTGTCTTTGGGTTGATTGATGATCTAGATTGGTATGAGTTGTATGTTTTATTTTGGTGATGTCCTATTGTTCCCTCTGTGTCGCGCAAGCATGAGGGATTCCCGCTGTAGGGTGTTGCAATACGTTCATGATTCGCTTATAGTGGGTTGCTTAAGTGACAGAAGCATAAACCCGAGTAAGGGGTTGTTGTGTATGAGATAAAGGGGACTTGATGCTTTAATGCTATGGTTGGGTTTTACCTTAATAATCTTTAGTAGTTGCGGATGCTTGCCAGAGTTCCAATCATAAGTGCATATGATCCAAGAAGAGAAAGTATGTTAGCTTATGCCTCTCCCTCATATGAAATTGCAATGACGACCACCGGTCTTGTTAATGATTGCCTAGGATAATTCCGCACATCGACCCATCATTATTCCACACTCACTATTTATAATATTTAGTAATATATTCTAACTTTATGATAACAACACCTACTTTTATATTTTAGCTCTCCGATATCATGCAAAGTTATCCTCTTCATACCCACAACGTAGTTTTATTTCTCGTTTCTAGTTGGAAGCAAACGTTCGGTGTATGTAGAGTCGTATCAGTGGCAGATAGGACTTGAGAGAATATTGATCTTACCTTTAGCTCCTTGTGGGTTCGACACTCCATACTTATCACTTCCACCTTTGGGAATTGCTACAATGATTCCCTGCACTTGGGGATTATCAAGCTCTTTTCTGGCGCCGTTGCCGGGGAGCAATAGTGTGGGGTTGATATTCTCATGTGTGCTTGTTTGCTTTCTTCACTAAGTAGATTTTGTTTTTCCTTATTATTTTCTGTTTAGTTGTGGGTGAAACATACAAAAAAAATTAAAAGAATGAAAATACAAAAAAATACTTGCCTCTCATACCTAAAATTTTTTCAATAAGAGAAGTGATTGGAAGGTTATGCATTGGAGAAGTGAGGGTCGACCTTGAACACTTGTGTTCATGCTCATGGATACAATGTAAAAAAATTCATGGAAGATTCTCTGAAAATAATTATCCCCTTGTATATATCCATTGTATTATAAAAATAATGTGCCAAGCTTTGGTTTTAGGATGATTAGATTGCTTGTTTACTTTGTGCAGTACAAAAACAGAAACTTTGGCTGTAGCGCGTGAATTTACATTTTTTTACTGGAAAGTTAAATGACTGTAGTGCGCAAATTACTTTTGTACGAATTGTTTAAATTTTCATTTTTCAAAATTTTTGGAGTTACAGAAGTATACTAAACTTCCAGATTACTACAGAATGTCCTATTTTTGACAGATTCTGTTTCTATGTGTTGATCGCTTATTTTGATGAATCTATGGGTAGTATCGAGGGGTATGAACCATGGTGTAGTTGGAATACAGTAGATATAGTTCTAATATGAAATTGGAATGATTTTGCAACAGTACCTAAAGGTAGTGATTTTCTTTATTATACTAACGGATCTCACAAAGTTTTTGTTAAAGTTTTGTGTGGATGAAGTGTTCGAAGAACGAGGAGTTACCGATGTGAGAAGAATAAAGAGAGGAAAGAGCTCAAGCTTGGGGATGCCCAAGGCACCCCAAGTAAATATTCTAAGGATACTCAAGCATCTAAGCTTGGGGATGCCTCGGTTGGCATCCCATCTTTCTTCTTCAACAATTATCGGTATACCTCGGTTTTTGTTTTGTTCACATGATTTGTGTCCTTTGTGTTTTTTGTTTTTCCTGTAAGAACCATGCTAGTATGATATAGCCCTTGATTGATTTATAGAATGCTTCGTGTGCTTCACTTATATCTTTTAAGTATGATCTTATAGAGTTGCTCTTTGTGCTTCACTTAAATCTTTTGAGTATGGTTTTATAGAATGCTTCGTGTGCTTCACTTATATATTTTGAGCTTGGATATTGGTTTGTCTATATTAATTGTAGAATTCTCCATGAACTTCACTTGTATCTTTTGGAGTATGAATAATACTATAATATAAAGTGGATTTGGAAGAGTGTCAACTTTAGTTAGTAATGATTCCACTATTTCGGAGAAGGTTCCCATTGATTATGAGAACAAAGTTGTTATCTATGATGATTATTGTGACAACATGTATGCTATAAAGAATAATGTTAACCATGAAACTTGTCATCATGATTTTAATTTTCAATTGGATTATGCCTCACATGACAGTTACTTTGTTGAGTTTGCTCCCACTATTCCAAATGGGAAGAATTTTGCTTATGTGAAGACTAGTGAAATTTTTATGCTTGTAGATCATGAACAGAATGCTTTATGTGCTGGTTATATTGTTGAACTCATTCATGATGCTACTGAAAATTATTATGAGGGAGGAATACATGCTTGTAGGAGTTGCAATAATATCAAGTTTCCTCTCTATGTGCTTAAAGTTTTGAAGTTATACTTGTTTTGCCTTCCTATGCTAGTTGATCCTCACAAAATCCCTAGGCATAGGAAGTGGGTTAGGTTTAAATGTGCTAGTCATATTCTTCATGATGCTCTCTTTATGTTTCAATTCTTATCTTTTATGTGAGCATCATTGAAATCATCATGCCTAGCTAAAAGGCATTAAAGAAAAGCGCTTGTTGGGAGACAACCCAATATTTACCCTTAATGTTTTTGTGTGTTCTCATGATTAATATACTGTAGTAATCATGTATTATAGCTTTTTTTCAATAAAGTGCCAATTAAGACCTTTGGGAAGACTTGGGTGAAAGTTAATGTGATCTTGCTGTAAAAAACAGAAACTTTACGCTCACGAGATTAGCTGTTATTTTTTACATAAGAGTGCGATTGAGTTGATTCTTTTTTCATAAGATTAATAGACAACTTCCTCACGTCCACCAATTTATTTCATAATTTTTGGAGTAGAATAAGTATGGTTGCTGTTCAGATCATTACAGACTGTTCTGTTTCTGACAGATTTTGTGTTCATTGCATAGTTTGCTTCTTTTCTATTTTCTATGGCTTATATTTCTCAATATAAATTGTAGAAATGATATGGTACAGTAGGCATTATATGAAACAATTATGAAGCTTGTCTTTGACAGTACCAAAGTGAATGGTTTACTCTTTATCATACTAACCTATCTCACGAAGTTCCGTTAAGTTTTGTGTGATTGAAGTTTTCAAGCTTTGGGTGAGATATCAATATGAGGAGAATAAGGGGTGGAAAGACCCTAAGCTTGGGGATTCCCAAGGCAACCCAAGGTAATATTCAAGGAAGACTCAAGCACCTAAGCTTGGGGATGCCCCGGAAGGCATCCCCTCTTTCGTCTTCAAAACTATTGGTATACGTTACTCGGAGTTATATTTTTATTTGTCACATGATATGTGTTTTGCTTGAAGCGTATTTTCAATTTTACTTGCTGTTTGAATAAAATCATTGGATCTGAAATCTTGAATGAAAAAGAGTCCTCCCATGGCTAGTTAATTATTTGACTACTCAGTGTTCTTCACTTATATCTTTTTGGAGTAGTTTGTCGTTTACTCACGTGCTTCACATATATCCTATGAGTAAATGGTTGAATGAATTGAATATCATAAATCTGAATTTATATACGTTTCGTATGCTTACAACATGGGGAGTAATGAGTTCACACATAATAAGTATAGGTAGTAAACTTATTGGAAGTTAGCAAACGCAGAATTGGTCACTTGAACAATTCATGAAAGAATATTGAAGGAAGAGAGATTTCACATATGAATATACTATCTTGGACATATTTTGTAATTGTGAGCACTCATTAAAATATGACATGCTAAAAAGTTGATGTTGGACAAGGAAGACAACTTAATGTTATGTTTTCCTATATTCGAAATGTTATATTGTCTTGGATCATACAACATGTTGAGCTTGCCTTTCCCTCTCATGCTAGCCAAATTCTTTGCACCAAGTAGAAATACTACTTGTGCTTCCAAACATCCCTTAAACTAGTTTTGCCATGAGAGTCCACCATACCTACCTATGGATTAAGTAAGATCCTTCAAGTAAGTTGTCATCGGTGCATGCAATAAAAATTGCTCTCTAAATATGTATGATCTATTAGTGCGAAGAAAATAAGCTTTTATATGAACTTGTGATAGGGAAGAAATAAAAGCGACGGATTGCATAATAAAGGTCTTTATCACAAGCAGCAATATAAAGTGACGTTCTTTTGCATTAAGATTTTGTGCATCCAACCATAAAAGCGCATGACAACCTCTGCTTCCCTCCGCGAAGGGCCTATCTTTTACTTTTATCTTCTACCCTTATACAAGATGAAGGAAATATGCCCTAGAGGCAATAAGAAAGTTATTATTTATTTCCTTATATCATGATAAATGTTTATTATTCATGCTAGAATTGTATTAACCGGAAACATAATACATGTGTGAATACATAGACAAACAGAGTGTCACTAGTATGCCTCTACTTGACTAGCTCGTTGATCAAAGATGGTTAAGTTTCCTAGCCATTAACATGAGTTGTCATTTGATTAACGGGATCACATCATCAGGAGAATGATATGATTGACCTGGCCCATTCCGTTAGCTTAGCACACGATCATTTAGTATGTTGCTATTGCTTTCTTCATGACTTATACATGTTCCTATGACTATGAGATTATGCAACTTTCGTTTACCGGAGGAACACTTTGTGTGCTACCAAACGTCACAATGTAACTGGGTGATTATAAAGGTGCTCTACATGTGTCTCCGAAGGTACTTGTTGAGTTGACGTATTTCAAGATTAGGATTTATCACTCCGATTGTCGGAGAGGTATATCTGGGCCCTCTCGGTAATGCACATCACTTAAGCCTTGCAAGCATTGCAACTAATGAGTTAGTTGCGGGATGATGTATTACGGAACGAGTAAAGAGACTTGCCAGTAACGAGATTGAAACTAGGTATTGAGATACCGACGATTGAATCTCGGGCAAGTAACATACCGATGACAAAGGGAACAACATATGTTGTTATGCGGTCTGACCGATAAAGATCTTCATGGAATATGTGGGAGCCAATATGAGCATCCAGGTTCCGCTATTGGTAATTGACCGGAGACGTGTCTCGGTCATGTCTACATAGTTCTCGAACCCGTAGGGTCCGCACGCTTAATGTTTCGATGACAGTTATATTATGAGTTTATATGTTTTGATGTACCGAAGGTTGTTCGGAGTCCCGGATGTGATCACGGACATGACGAGGAGTCCCGAAATGGCCGAGACATGAAGATTGATATATTGGAAGCCTATGTTTGGATATCGGAAGTGTTCCGAGTGAAATCAGGATTTTACCGGAGTACCGGGAGGTTACCGGAACCCTCCGGGAGGTTAATGGGCCTTAGTGGGTGTGGGAGTCCTAGATTAGGGGGTCTCCGGACAGCCGGACTATCTCCATTGGCCGGACTATTAGACTATGAAGATACAAGATTGAAGACTTCGTCTTGTGTCCGGATGGGACTCTACTTGGCATGGAAGGCAAGCTAGGCAATACGTATATGGATGTCTCCTCCTTTGTAACCGACCTTGTGTAACCCTAACCCTCTCCGGTGTCTATATAAACCGGAGGGTTTTAGTCCGTAGGACAACAATCACAACATACAATCATACCGTAGGCTAGCTTCTAGGGTTTAGCCTCTCTGATCTCGTGGTAGATCTACTCTTGTAACACTCATATCTTCAATATTAATCAAGCAGGACGTAGGGTTTTACCTCCATCAAGAGGGCCCGAACCTGGGTAAAACTTCGTGTCCCTTGCCTCCTGTTACCATCCAGCCTAGACGCACAGTTCGGGACCTCCTACCCGAGATCCGCCGGTTTTGGCAAATGGACTGAAGTCCTCGCAGCCGAGGAATATAAACTCGAGCGTCCCTCCAAGAGTTACCCAAGGCGCAGGTTACTACCCCGACTGTAGGAAGAAGCGTATGATACGGCTGATCGGCCACCTCGTGGCCGCGATAGAGAGGCATTCATGCCAAAAGCTCAGCCTCCACCCCAACGCCATCCAAATAAAAAGGCATGGGGAGATACGCCAGACCTGTGAGACA
The DNA here is from genome assembly GCF_018294505.1 of Triticum aestivum. Lineage (NCBI taxonomy): Eukaryota > Viridiplantae > Streptophyta > Magnoliopsida > Poales > Poaceae > Triticum > Triticum aestivum. The sequence continues at coordinate 82,257,917 of NC_057797.1, forward strand.
TATTGGAGGACAAAGCAAAGCACTGAAGATCGATCTACGGATCACGAGGGCACACCACTCTACGAGACGGTAAATGTCACGCTGGATACAGTAAAAGCAAATCCGGCCGGGCCGAACACAGCGGGCAGGACCCATACGAGCTGCGTCGCGATATAGCCCAATACAGAGGCGCCGCACACCCCTTATACTTCACAGACAAAGTAATGGGACATCAATTCCCAGAAGGTTTCAAACCTATAAACATTGAATCATATGACGGCACAACAGATCCCGCGGTATGGATTGAGGACTTCCTCCTCCACACCCACATGGCCCGCGGTGATGACTTACATGCCATCAAGTACCTCCCACTAAAACTCAAAGGACCAGCACGACATTGGCTTAATAGCTTGCCAGCGGACTCCATTAGCTGTTGGGAAGATCTGGAAGCCGCATTCCTCGACAACTTTCAGGGCACTTATGTGCAACCACCAGACACCGATGACTTGAGCCACATAATTCAGCAGCCAGAAGAATCGGCGAGGCAATTCTAGACTCGGTTCCTTACAAAGAAAAACCAAATCGTCGACTGTCCGGATGCGGAGGCCTTAGCGGCTTTCAAGCACAACATCCGAGACGAGTGGCTAGCCCGACACCTTGGTTAGGAAAAGCCGAAATCTATGGCAGCCCTCACGATGCTCATGACCCGCTTTTGTGCGGGAGAAGACAGCTGGTTGGCTCGCAGTAACAACATATCAAAGAACCATGGTACCTCAGATACCAAGGACGGCAATAGCAGGTCACGTCTCAACAAGCATAAGCACAGCATTAATGGCGAAAGTACTAAGGATACGGCAATCAATGCTGGATTCAAAGGCTCTAAACCCGGTCAGCGGAAAAAGCCATTCAAACAAAGTACGTCGGGTCCGTCCAGCTTGGACCGTATACTCGATCGCTCGTGTCAAATACACGGCACCCCAAACAAGCCAGCCAACCACACCAACAGGGATTGTTGGGTGTTCAAGCAGGCCGACAAGTTAATTGCCGAAAACAAGGACAAGGGGCCGCATAGCGATGACGAGGAAGAACCCCGACAGTCGCACACTAGAGGACAGAAGAGGTTTCCCCCACAAGTGAGGACGGTGAACATGATATACTCAACCCACATCCCCAAGAGGGAGCGGAAGCGTGCGATCAGGGACGTATATGCGCTGGAGCCAGTCGCCCCGAAGTTCAACCCTTGGTCCTCCTATCCGATCACCTTTGACCGCACGGACCACCCCACTAGTATCCGTCACGGCGGATTCGCCGCACTGGTCCTAGACCCAATCATCGACGGATTTCACCTCACTCGAGTCCTCATGGACGGCGGCTGTAGCCTGAACCTGCTTTATCAGGACATAGTGCGCAAAATGGGTATAGACCCCTCAAGGATCAAACCCACAAAGACGACCTTTAAAGGCGTCATTCTAGGGGTAGAGGCCCACTGCACAGGCTCAATTACACTGGAAGTGGTCTTTGGATCACCGGATAACTTCCTAAGCGAAGAGTTAATCTTCGATATAGTCCCGTTCCGCAGTGGTTATCACGCACTGCTCGGACGAACCGCATTCGCTAGATTCAATGCGGTACCACATTATGCATACCTCAAGCTCAAGATGCCAGGACCTCGCGGAGTTATTACAGTCAATGGAAACACAGAGCGCTCTCTCCGAACAGAGGAGCACACCGCGACCCTCGTAGCAGAAGCGCAAAGCAGCCTTTCAAGGCAATCTACCAGTTCGGCATTTCAAAGCCCGGACACCTTCAAGCGCTCTCGGGGCAATCGGCAAACAGACCGCCTGGCACGATCTGAGCTCGCGTAGCAATACAGCGGCCACCCCAACCCCAGCACAACGACGTTGTTCATGCCACGCGTACATCATTACGCATTAAAAATACCATGGGCACAAATGGGGAGGGGGAGGCACAACTACGACATGTCTCAAAACGCGGCCTAAACCGCACCAGGGGCTTCCCGTTTGGTTATTTTTCTTTTTCTTTCAGGACTTCAATCTCTGGAAACACTGTCCGGTAGCTCTATTGCCGAACACAGGATACAACAACCAAGGAGGCCGACAACTACATAATTCCCAGGTGGATTACAGATTTCACATAATTCCTCAGCTCGCCCTTGGATGGGACATAGTCCTACTCTTTTGCTCATTACACTATCTGTATCACTCTGCTTTAATGCAATTTTTTAATATACAATGCGTGACATTACGACTATTATCGCATTTTTGTTATATGTATACATATCTATGTGTTCATTAATGATGCCTAGCAATCGTACACTCTGGTACGGCCAATGCACCAGGGGCTTACGTACCCACAATATGGTGTGAAAAGTCCGAACACTTTCACAAGTGCGGCACCCTGAACTTATAGCATTGTATGCATCAGCTCCGAATCATGTCTTTGGTCAAATGTTGGGTTTGCCCGGCTCCTATGTTTTGGTACCTTACGTTCCGCTCTATCGGCTAAGGTAGCGCTAGGAGAACTACTGCGATTGTGCCCCGATTCTACCGGGCCGAGCACCTCAGTAGAGAAAGCTAAAACTGACTGTCATGATAAGGCGAGAGACTGGTCGCTGTTCAGTGAGGTTTTTCGAGTCCCTAAAGACTTATGCCGCTTAGGGCGAGGGGCCGGCTCCGTCCGGATTACAGGCGTGTATTGCACCCCCAATTCGGCCTTCCGAATACCAGGGGCTTCGCCGAAATTTAAAATTATAGAATTATATGGCTAAGTGAGAGTGATAAAGCATTATTAGTCTGGTTGCCTTGTTCGTTGTGCTGAGCACCTCCCTCGAAGGACCCAAACATGGGAACAAGAGTGCTCAGGTTTATCCCGAACACCCCGGCACTCGTGGCATGGGGGTAGAAGCCGAGGACTAGCCATCTCTCAGATTGGATAAACAGCCAAACAGAAGGTAGTATTTTAAATTCACACAAGCATTGCATAGCGCATATGAAACAAGTTTTCATTACACAGGATAAAAAACGAGCAAGTCTCATTCAAATATTACATTTTGTGAACACTCATCCGCGATAAGACGGGCGCCCGACAGAACACCCTCGTAGTACATCTCGGGGTGGCGGTGCTCCTTGCCCTCCGGCGGCCCCTCCTTGATAAGCTTCACGGCGTCTAGCTTGACCCACTGCGTTTTCACACGGGAAGGCCCGCGTGCACCTTCAATGCAGACGGATCGCTTGACGACCTCCAGCCGTGGGCAGGCATCCACAAGCCGCCTCACCAGGCCGAAGAAGCTGTTCGGAAGGGCGTCGCCAGGCCACAACCGGACTATGAAGCCCTTCATGGCCTGATCGGCCGCCTTATGTAGCTCGGCCATCTGCTTCAGCTGGTCGCTCATTGGCACCGGATGTTCGGCCTCAGCATACTGAGACCAGAACAGCTTCTCCGTCGAGCTTCCGTCCTCGGCCTGGTAGAACAGTGCGGCATCGGACACACTGCGGGGCAAATCTGCGAATGCTCCTGAAGAGCTCCGGATCCGGGTAAGTAATCGGTAATTCACCTTTACATGCTTTCTTTGCATATAGAAAGCCTTACCCGCCGCTATCTTCTTCATCGCGTCGATCTCCTGAAGGGCCTTCTGGGCCTCGGCCTTGGCACTCTTCGCGCTCTCACGGGCTGCGGCAAGCTCAGACTCTCTCGTCTTCAAGTCAAGCTCCAACGCCTCGTGCTTGGTCATGAGAGCCTGGAGCTCTTGATGCACCTCGCCCACCCGAGCCTCGTGCCTCTCTCGCTCGGTGTGCTCCTGGGCCGCCTTTTCTTCGGCCTGGGATAGCGCTTGCTTTAGGGTCGCCACCTCGGTCGTGGCCCCTGGCAAACATACAATGATCCTATCATTTAGCAATCGCGTCCTTTTTCTCATCTACAGACGGGGTATCACTTACCCTTGTTCTCCTCGAGCTTCCTCTTAGCAAGGCCGAGCTCTTTCTGGGACCCCCCGAGGGCCTCCTTCAGTACGGCGACCTCCGCAGTCAGTGCGGCGGACGCCAACAACGAAGCCTGCATATGCATATTGACATACTTATATTAGACTCCTGCGATATTATTTGGTCCTCTGTTCGGCTTTTCTTTGTGAACACCGAACAAAGCATCAGGGGCTATAGTATATGCGGTAACACTTCTACTACATTTTAAAACACTTACCTCGAAGCCTGTTAGAAGGCTAGTACAGGCTTCAGTCAATCCGCTCTTGGCGGACTGAACCTTCCGGATCACCACACTCATGATAGTGCGGTGCTCCTCCTCGATGGAAGCGCTGCGAAGCGCTTCCAACATAGTGTCCGGCGCTTCTGGATGGACAGAGGTCACTGGCACAGGCGTCTCACCCTCCTTAGAAGGGGACCGCCTGCCCGAGCTCGGACCCGTTGGAGGGTCCGACGCGGTGTTCGATTGAGGGCCGAACTCGGAGCTCTCGGGGACCCCGTCCCCTCGGCTCCCGGAGTCCGGTAGGTCGCCTTGCGGCGCCTTTGGGACTGTCCCCCCTCGATCCGGTGCCTCTTGAGACAGCACCTCGGTGTCATCGGCTGGATGAGGGGAGGTGGCCGTCGGGACTGGATCGCTATCCATGTCCGACGCACCCAGGGAGCCATCCGAGGATACCTCGATATTGGCTCGGGGCGGCCTACACAATTGAGTTCGGCGTTAGGGAAAGCAACGCGACAAAGGAAACCTATGGGTTACTTTGGTATCCGAACACTTACGATCTCCCCTGGGGCTTGCCCCTGGGCAACCACTCGTCTTCACTTTCGTCGGCGGCGGTAGCGCTGTCCGAAGGGAGCGTCCTTCCCTTCTTGGACCATTCGGCCTCCCCAGTTGGGGCGGCCTTCCTTTTCTTGTCTCCCCCAGTTGGTGGGGGAGCCTCTTCTTCCTCTTCCTCGCCTTCGGGGGAAGAGTGCGCCGCAGAGTCATCGGACAGTGAGCCCGACGACGCCTGGCGTCGGGAACTCTTTCAAGCTCCCTTGGCCTTCTTGGTCTTCTCCGGCACCTTATAGGGGGGCCGGAGTCAGCATCTTCGTCAGAAGAGCGTCTTCGGGGCCTTCGGGCAAGGGAGCCGGACAGTCGATCCGTCCGGCCATCTTCTGCCAGTCCTGTCAAAATTACGGGAGTTTAGATCCCGCATAGAGCCAATCTATATATATAAAACAAATATCCTGTAAGAGGTAAAACAACTTACCGCACTGGTGTGGCGCTTCACGCTGAATCCGCGATCCTCAGTAATGGGGGGAGGGACCGCGGCGCCCTTGAACAACACCCTCCAGGCATCTTCATGAGTCGTGTCGAAGAGCCTGTTCAGAGTTCGGTGCTACGCCGGATTGAACTCCCACAAGGTAAACTCCCGTTGTTGGCACGGGAGTATCCGGCGAACGAGCATAACCTGGACTATGTTGACAAGCTTGAGCTTCTTATCCACCATGTTCTGAATACATGACTGGAGTCCGGTCAGCTCTTTTGAATTACCCCAGGACAGGCCCTTCTCTTTCCAGGAGGTGAGCCGCATGGGGATGCCGGATCGGAACTCGGGGGCCGCTACCCATGCGGGGTCGCGCGGCTTGGTGATATATAACCACCACGATTGCCACCCCTTTATGGTGTCCACGAAGGTGCCCTCGAGCCATGTGATGTTGGGCATCTTGCCCACCATGGCGCCTCCGCACTCCGCCTGGCGGCTGCTCACTACCTTCGGCTTGACATTGAAGGTCTTCAGCCATAAGCCGAAGTGGGGCTTGATGCGGAGGAAGGCCTCGCACACGACGATAAACGCCGAGATGTTGAGGATGAAGTTTGGGGCTAGATCATGGAAATCCAGGCCGTAATAAAACATGAGCCCCCGGACGAAGGGATGGAGAGGGAATCCTAGTCCGCGGAGGAAATGGGTGAGGAATACCACCCTCTCATGGGGCTCGGGGGTGGGGATGAGCTGTCCCTCATCTGGGAGCCGGTGCGCGATGTCGTCGTGCAGGTATCCGGCTCTCCTCAGTTTCTTGATGTCTCCCTCCATGACGGAGGAGACCATCCACTTGCCTCCCGCTCCGGACATGGTTGGAGAAGGTTGAGAAGGAAGTGAGGGCTTGGGCGCTAGAGCTCGAGTATGCGGGAGCGGATGAGCAGAGGAGGAAGAAGGCATGGATAGAAAGGTGAATCCTTATCCCTTTATATGGGCGGACAAAATTAAACGTCCCCACTTGCCTAGTAAAACTAGCTTATCCCCCAAGCGCCGCAATTGATGGCGCGGTTGGGTTACCCACGCCCGTATTGATGAGAATCCCGTAATAAGGGGACACGATCTCTGCTTTGACAAGACATGTCGAAAAACTGCCTCGCGTTATGTGCGGGGCTGGTTAAAAGAAACAGTTTGAATAATCACCGGGCCATGACATAACGTCATGCTGTCAAAACAAGCCAGCAAATTAGATTTGCGAAAAAACATTATTCTCTCTATGGTGAAATGTGGGACTTATTTTGCAGGGTCGGACACTATCCTCGTATTCAACTTCTTCTGTGATGTATTCGGAGAAGGAACCCGCCTTGCAATGCTGAAGACAATTGCGCGCCGGACTCATCGTCATTGAAGCCTGGTTCAGGGGCTACTGTGGGAGTCTTGGATTAGGGGGTCTCCGAACAGCCGGACTATCTCCATTGGCCGGACTGTTAGACTATGAAGATACAAGATTGAAGACTTCGTCTCGTGTCCGGATGGGACTCTACTTGGCGTGGAAGGCAAGCTAGGCAAAACGTATATGGATATCTCCTCCTTTGTAACCGACCTTGTGTAACCCTAACCCTCTCCGCTGTCTATATAAACTGGAGGGTTTTAGTCCGTAGGACAACAATCACAACAATCATACCGTAGGATAGCTTCTAGGGTTTAGCCTCTCTGATCTCGTGGTAGATCTACTCTTGTAACACTCATATCTTCAATATTAATCAAGCAGGACGTAGGGTTTTACCTCCATCAAGAGGGCCCGAACCTGGGTAAAACTTCGTGTCCCTTGCCTCCTGTTAACATCCAGCCTAGGCGCATAGTTCGGGACCCCCTACCCGAGATCCGCCGGTTTTGACACCGACAGTGGGCCTTTACGGAGAAGAGGAGAGGCGGCCAGGGCTGGGCCGCGCGCTCCTCCCCCCTTAGTCCGAATAGGAAAAGGAGAGGGGGGCGGCGCCCCCCTTCCTTCCTCTCTCCCTCCTCTTTCCCCCTCCCAAGTCCTAATCCAACTAGGAAAGGGGGGAGTCCTACTCCCGGTGGGAGTAGGAATCCTCCTGGCGCGCCCTCTCTCCTGGCCGGCCGCACCCCCTTGCTCCTTTATATATAGGGGCAGGGGCACTGTCGGTGTCAAAACCGGCGGATCTCAGGTAGGGGGTCCCAAACTGTGCGTGTAGGCCGGATGGTAACAGGAGGCAAGGGACACGAAGTTTTACCCAGGTTCAGGCCCTCTCGATGGAGGTAAAACCCTACGTCCTGCTTGATTAATATTGATGATATGGGTAGTACAAGAGTAGATCTACCACGAGATCAGAGAGGCTAAACCCTAGAAGCTAGCCTATGGTATGATTGTTGATGTGTATGTTGTCCTACGGACTACAACCCTCCGGTTTATATAGACACCGGATAGGGTTAGGGTTACATAGAGTCGGTTACAATGGTAGGAGATCTTGAATATCCGCATCGCCAAGCTTGCCTTCCACGCCAAGGAAAGTCCCATCCGGACACGGGACATAGTCTTCAATCTTGTACCTTCATAGTCCAGGAGTCCGGTTGAAGGTATAGTTCGGCTATCCGAACACCCCCTAATCCAGGACTCCCTAAGTAGCCCCTGAACCAGGCTTTAATGACGACGAGTCCGGCGCGCAAATTGTCTTCGGCATTGCAAGGCGGGTTCCTCCTCCAAGTACTTCATAGAATATTTTAAACACAAAGATAGTGTCCGGTTCTGCAAAATAAGTTTTCCACATATTGCCATAGAGAGAATAATATTTACACAAATCTAATCTGCTGACGTATTCCGTGCTGCGACACACTACGGCCAAGCCTTTATCCGAGTCATTTAATTATCCCACCTCAGCGCGTCATGCGAGGCGGCTTCCTTGGCACGTCTTGTCAAAGCAGAGATCGTGCCCCCTTATTCCGGGATTCTCAGCAATACGGGCGTGGGTAACCCAACCGCGCCTTTGATTACGGCGCTTGGAGATAAGCAAGTTTTACCAGGCTGGTGGGGACATGTAGTCGCGTCCACCCATATAAGGGGATAAGGATCCACCTTTTCACCCACGCCTTCCTCCTCCCTTGCCTATCCATTCTTGCGCACTCGAGCTCCAGCGCCTAAGTCCGCACTACCACCTCAACCTTCTCCAGTCATGTCCGGAGCAGGAGGCAAGTGGATGGTCTCCTCCGTCACGGAGGGACACATCAAAAAGCTGAGGAAGGCCAGATATCTGGCTAGCGACATCGCGCACCGGCTTCCCAAAACGGGGCAGCTCATCCCCACTCCCAGGCCCCATGAGAGGGTGGTATTCCTACCCCATTTCCTCCGCGGACTGGGCTTCCCTCTGCATCCATTTGTCCAGGGGCTCATGTTCTACTACGGCCTGGATTTCCACGATCTGGCCCCGAACTTTGTCCTCAACATCTCAGCGTTTATCGTCGTGTGCGAGGCTTTCCTCCGCATCCGCCCTCATTTCGGCCTATGGCTTAATAATTTCAACGTTAAGCCGAAGGTGGTGCGCGGCAGCCATGCGGAGTGCGGCGGTGCCATGGTTGGCAAGATGGCCAATGTCCTGTGGCTCGAGGGCTTCTTTGTGGAGACCTTGAAGGGGTGGCAATCATGGTGGTTTTACGTCACCGAGCCGCGCAACGCTGAATGGGTCGCACCCCCTGAGTTTCGATCCGGCCCCCCTACGCGGCTCACCTCCTGGAAGGAGACATGCCTGTCTTGGGGTAAAAAAGGAGAGCTGACCGGACTCCAAACATGCATCCAAACCCTGGTGGACAAGAAGCTCAAGATTGTCAACGTAGTCCAGGTTATGCTCATCCGCCTGATCCTCCCGTGTGAACGACGGGTGAGGGAGTCCTGGATTAGGGGGTGTTCGGGTAGCCGGACTATACCTTCAGCCGGACTCCAGGACTATGAAGATACAAGATTGAAGAGTACGTCCTGTGTCCGGATGGGACTTTCCTTGGCGTGGAAGGCAAGCTTGGCGATGCGGATATTCAAGATCTCCTACCATTGTAACCGACTCTATGTAACCCTAACCCTATCCGGTGTCTATATAAATTGGAGGGTTGTAGTCCGTAGGCAATGATAATCAACTCCATATACAACAATCATACCGTAGGCTAGCTTCTAGGGTTTAGCCTCCTTGATCTCATGGTAGATCTACTCTTGTATTACCCATATCATCAATATTAATCAAGCAGGACGTAGGGTTTTACCTCCATCGAGAGGGCCCGAACCTGGGTAAAACATCATGTTCCCTGCCTCCTGTTACCATCCGGCCTAGACGCACAGTTCGGGACCCCCTACCCGAGATCCGCCGGTTTTGACACCGACATTGGTACTTTCATTGAGAGTTCCTCTGTGTCGTCACCTTTAGGCCCGATGGCTCCTTTGATCATCAACAACGATGCGGTCCAGGGTGAGACTTTTCTCCCCGGACAGATCTTCGTCTTCGGTGGCTTCGCTCTGTGGGCCAATTCGCTCGACCACCTGGAGCAGATCGAAAGCTACGCCCCTGGCCATCAAGTCAGGTTTGGAAGCTTAAACTACACGACTGACATCTCCCGAGACTTGATCTTCGACGGATTCGAGCCACGGCCAAGCGTGCCGCACTATCTCGAGGGGCATGATATAGCTCTGCCTCCAGACAGTGTCCTGGAGGCCGCACACGCATCGGTTCCGACCCATAACTCGGAGCCTATTGCGCCAATCGAGGATGAGCGGTTGGACGTCACCTCGGGGGCTGCGATCTCAAAGGTGATCAAGCCGAACGCTAGCCCCGCACTCTACACGACCCGTGACTCCGAGGATCCGGACTCCTCCCCGGACTCCGAACCCCCCGCGCCCTTGCCGATCGAATCCGATTGGGCGCCGATAATGGAGTTCACCGCCGCAGACATCTTTCAGCACTCGCTTTTTGGAAACATCCTGAATTCTCTTAAGTATCTCTCTTTATCAGGAGAGCCCTGGCCGGATTGCGGTCAGCGAGGGTGGGATACGGTCGATGAAGAAATTCAAAGCCCACCCACCACCCACTTAGTAGCCATGGTCGACAATTTAAACGACGTGCTCAACTTCGACTCCGGAGACATCGACAGCATGGATGACGATGCAGGAGATACCGACGAACCAACGCCCATAGGGCATTGGACAACCACCTCATCTCACGATGTGTACATGGTGGATACCCCTAAAGGAAGCGACAACGAGGAAAAAGGGGATGGAACGGGAGATCGACCCCCCGAAAAGCAATCAAAGCATCGGCGTAAACGCCGACCCAAGCCCCGCCTCGATAAAAACCCAGCCATAGAGCAGGACGAGCCGGTAGACGACGAGCAGGCCTTAGAGCAACCGTCCGAACAGGGCAACACGGATAGAGAAACCGAACATCCCTCCTCCAGTGAAAACGGCATTCCGGACGACCTCATGCCGGATAAACCTATGGAGCAGAAGAATCTCCACGAGAGGCTCGTTGCAACTGCATGCAGCCTAAAAAAGCAGAAGCGGAAGCTAAAAACAGCGGAAGATGCACTCCGGATTAGATGGAGCAAAGTAATCAATACCGCAGATAAATATGGCGACAGTCGCCGCACTAAAAGCTATCCGAAAAGAAAGCTACTGCCTGAATTCGACGAAGAGGCCCTAGAGCCCTCGCATTCAAAAAATGAGAAAGCCACACGGTCGGATAGACGACCCCATAAAGCGGCAAGCGGCGCCGCACTTAAATCGGCATGCGACCCACTTAAGGATTCGCATCATGGCCCAGTCAGGTCCATTTATGGGCCAAGAAAGCAAGCTCTCGTAAGCAATGCTATGAAGCCATCATCAGAATTCGGCACACCCAAATACAGGGGCGCCGCACACCCTCTATGTTTCACTGATGAGGTCCTGGACTATGAATTTCTAGAGGGATTCAAACCCGTAAACATAGAGGCATATGATGGAACAACAGACCCTGGAGTCTGGATCGAGGATTATATCCTCCACATACACATGGCTAGAGGAGATGATCTCCACGCCATAAAATATTTACCCCTTAAGCTTAAAGGGCCAGCCCGGCATTGGCTTAAAAGCCTTCCCGAAAACACAATTGGAAGCTGGGAAGAGCTCGAGGATGCTTTCCGAGCAAACTTTCAAGGGACCTATGTCCGCCCTCCGGATGCAGACGATCTTAGTCACATAACTCAACAACCCGGAGAATCAGCTCGGCAGTTCTGGAATAGATTCCTCACTAAAAAGAATCAGATAGTCGACTGTCCGGACGCCGAAGCCTTAGCAACTTTCAGGCATAACGTCCGAGACGAATGGCTCGCCAGACACCTCGGCCAAGAAAAGCCAAGAACAATGGCCGCACTAACAAGCCTCATGACCCGCTTTTGTGCAGGGGAGGACAGCTGGTTGGCAAGGTGCAGCCCCAGCGACCCAAGTACATCCGAAACTAGGGATGGAAACATAAAACCGCGACGCAACAAGGACCGTCGCCGGACTAAGGACAAAAGTCCGAAGAGCACGGCAGTCAATGCCGGATTCAAAGGCTCATGACAAAATCAGGCAAAATCGCCCCCCCAGGATAACAGGGACGATCCATCCAACCTAAATAAAATCCTGGACAGGATATGTCAGATACATAGTACTCCCGGGAAGCCTGCTAACCATACCCACAGAGACTGTTGGGTTTTCAAACAATCCGGCAGACTCAATGCCGAACACAAGGGGCTCGACATACCAAGCGAAGACGAGGACGAACCCCAAAAGCAGAGCACCAGGAAACAAAAGAACTTCCCACAAGAAGTAAAAACAGTGAACTCACTTCACATAACAAAACGTGCGGCGCCCGTAAAGGTACGCACCACACGGCCCATCCCCAAAGGGTCCGGCCACTGGTTGTCAAAACCGATCATCTTCGATCAGCTAGATTATTCTAGAAATATCAAGAATGCAGGCTGGACTGCCTTGATACTCGATCCAATAATTGGCGGACTCCAGTTTTCAAATGTCCTTATGGACGGCGGCAGTGGACTAAACCTGATATATCAGGATACAATCCAGCACATGGGGATAAACCCAGCAAGAATCCGCCGCAGCAAAACCTCCTTTCAAGGGGTAATACCTGGTCCGGACACCCATTGTATGGGTTTTCTCCGGCTCGAAGTCATATTCGGCTCTGCCGATAACTTCCGCCGCGAAAAGCTGACCTTCCATATCGTCCCGTTCTCAAGTCGCTATCAAGCACTACTGGGACGCGAAGCTTTCGCTCGCTTTAACGCAATACCGCATTATGCATCTCTTACGCTTAAGATGCCCGGTCCACGAGGCATCATCTCTTTGAAGGGGAAGCACTAAAGTGCGCCTCCCCAAGCGGAGGACTGTGCGGCCGCTTTGACAGCCCCACAGCAAAATGGCCTCACCGGCCAAAAAACTTCGAAATAGGTCATTCAAGACCACGAACGCGGATAGACGAGTTCGGTGCAAAATCATCATTGATGCAGGCTTAGTGGCCATATACCCCCGCACTAGGGGCTCCATGCATATACAATAAGAGACAATAAAGCTCAATTTATATATTTTACTTTATACTTTGTTTATTTTAAACTTTTTCGGCACGACCCGTTTTCAACTCAGTTCCTCTCTTTTACAGATGAACGTCGTGCGGCGCCCGTCCAGGATACGGCACAACGGAGACACAGGCGCAGACGTGCAGTAGGGACCCGTCCTAAAGGATTCTTTTTAGATTAAGACCCTGCGTAAACCTTTTTTACTGTCTCTTGTTGCTACACATCCCCTGGTTTTTTCTGATATAACCAAGGAGGAGGCTGGCGTCTTGGCATGTGGCCACGTCAGAATTTTTGCACGTACCTGGACACTAGGGGCTTTTTTAATAAAGAGTGTTGTTTCGCCCGCACTCATAAAGACCGAACACCTTAGGGAGTGTTCGGCGTCGCGAGTTTTGGCATTATATGCATCAGCTCCGAATCATGTCTTTGGTCAAATGTTGGGTTGCCCGGCTCCTGAGTTCGGCTACCTTACGTTCCGCTCTATCGGCTAAGGTAGCACCAGGAGAACTACTGCGATTGTGCCCCGGTTCGGCCGGGCGAGCACCTCAGTAGAGAAAGCCGAAAACTGACTGTCATGATGTAGCGTGAGACTGGTCAGCCACTCGATGACCTATCGGAATCTATCGGATTCCTCCGCTTTAACGAAGGGCCGCTTCCCGGTCAGGCACATACGCGCCCCGAACTCGGACGAGCGCAGTCGCCACCAAGGAGCTACCTAAATAGTCTCACTGTCAAGCTCCTATGGCTAAGTGAAAGTGTTAAAGCATTATAGTCCGGTTGCCTGGCCCGCTGCGCTATCACCTCCTTTGTAGGACCAAGACGTTGGGTTAAGTGTGAAAATGCGTCTTCTGCGAGCACCCCCGCACTATGTGCGTGGGGGCTGAAGCCAACGACTGCCATCTTTCAGATTTTTATATATATATATCTTAAAACGGCCGCACAGGAGGTGTTCCCAATACTTGAAGGCACAAGTATAAAAAGGCCACTACAGTTTATAAAAATATTACTTTATAATTACATATGCTATCATAACATAGCATCTTTCGAGCACTGCGTCTCTATTACACGAGCGCCTTCAAGGACTTCCTGAAAATAGTGCTCGGAGGGTACTCGGCTTTTGTCCGAATCTCGGGACGCAACAACGGTGGTCTCCATCTCTGCCCAGTATGTCTTAACACGGGCAAGAGCCATCCTTGCGCCCTCTATGCATGCTGACCTCTTCATTGCATTTATGCGTGGCACCGCGTCAAGGAATTGCTGCACCAAGCTAAAATAACTCTTCGGCTCCGATCTCCCCGGCCACAGGTGACCCATGACATACTTCATGGCGACTCCGGACAACCTATTCAGTTCGGCCCATTGAGCCAAACGATCGTCCACTGCCAGTGGACGCTCTGGATTGTGAAACTGCGACCAGAAAAGCTTTTCCACTTCGCGATCTTTCTGATCTCGAAAGTGTTCGATCGCATCAGCAGCACTCACTGCCAAGTCCAGATAGGTATCCTCCACACTCCACATCCGGTCCAACGGAGCAAACTTCGGATCGCAAAATCTCCTTCATAGCATAAAGGGCTTTCCAACCGCAATCTGTTCGGCCTGACGCAGCTCCTCCCTCGCAGCTCTCATCGCAAAGCGCGCGTCCTTGGCATTGGCAACGGCCTTCTCTAAGTCCGTCTGTTTCGCCTGGTCTTCTTTTTCAAGAAGTCTGCAACGGTCTGTAGCACTTTTTAACTTTTCGGCCATCTCGGCCATCTCTTCCTTGCTTCGGCAATGAGCAGCCTGTTCGGCTCCCAGCTCTTCACGGGCTTTCTTGGTGGCCGCATCACTTTCTCTAGCTTGTTCTTTAGCTCGGGCAAGTTCTGCCCTATGACTCTCCACGGCGGCCGCACCATCTGCGTCAAGCACACACATCGTAAGACACATGCATAAAACTGTTCTTACCTGATGCCGCCCGAGGAATTACATACCTTGAGCCTCATCAAGCCGCTTGTTGACAAGCTTGATGTCGGCATCTGCCACGTCCAGTTGCCGCTTTAGTCCGGCAAAATCGTCAGTTTGGCTCGATTCCGGACACCCTGCCGCCTACATTCAAAGGCGACATCTTAGACCTGGGATTATGATCCTCCGCGCGCCATTATTTCTTGACGGCGTGCAGAGTCTCAGGGGCTACTATCTACACAGGGCGCATCTTATTCATGCGCAACTGCCAAAAGTGTACATTATCTAATGTACCTCAAAACCCGTCAGAAAACTTTTGATGGCCTCATGCAATCCGCTCTCTGCGGATGAGATCCTTTCAATCACCGTGCCCATCAATGCACGGTGCTCCTCTGAGATACAAGCTCGCCCTAGCAGAATCTTTAGCTCCTCCGACCGAGCACCAGACGGTGTCGGGCTCGTCCCATGACCTCTTTCGAAGGCCGGACGCGGAGAACCTTGGGGGGCCACATAGCTATCTTCCGCCCCTGCCGGATTCAGAGAAACCCTCCGCGATGACACCTCAGGGTCGCCCGCCTCGCTAGGCGGCACGGCAGGGGGAGGCGTCCCGCTCTCCATCATCTCCGGAAGAAGATCCCCCGAAGACGAGCTTTGCTGAGAAGGGCTGAGGTCCGAGCTACAAGGTAAAAGTTTGGTTAATCTTCTCAGACATAAATCAAGGATTTCCCTCATCCCTCAAAAGGAAAATCTTTCTCCACTTACGGCTCGCTGGAGGGCTGATCCCCTTGAGGGCGTAGTCCGGCCGAGGAACTCCCCGGCGTCGGACCCTTTGACGAGGATTTTCTCCCCCGCTTCGAGGCCATGGTTTCCGGGTCGTCAGAGGCGGCTCTCTTCTTCCCCTTAGGAGAGGAATTGTCGGTTCCTCCCTTCGGAGCAGCCTCCTTCGAGGAGGCCATAGCTTCCTTGTACTCCCCCTCCAAAGGCATCATCTCCAGCATCCTGACTAGCACGGGATCCGGCCTGGTTTTAGGAAGGGGAGCCGGACACCTGATCAGCTTTGCCTTCGCTATCCACTCCTGTTTAAAAGGACGGCTCTTTTAGGGGCAAATTTATGACAATTATACGGATAGAAGGTCCGGGCACAAGGTTGCTTACTTGAGTATCTGGGCGATTGCGGCTTAGGCCTGCGTCCTCGGTCAAATCCGGACACATCTCTTGTGATCCGAAGAATAGTTTATACATCTCTGCGGGCGTTGCGCCCATGAAGTTCTGGAGAGCTCGCGGTCCCTCTGGATTAAATTCCCACAGGCGAAGGGGGCGACATTTGCCGGGCAATATTCGGCGAATTAGCATGACCTGCGTCACCTTGACCAGGCTGAGGTCTCCTTCCAAGAGATCCTTAATTCGGCCCTGTAACAAGGGCACGTCTTTGGGCAAACCCCAATCTAACCCTCTGTTGACCCATGACGCTAGCCGTGGTGGGGGACCCGAGCGAAAGGCAGGAGGCGCCACCCATTTGGTGCTCCGGGGAGCGGTGATATAAAACCACTCTCGTTGCCACAAGCCTAGCTCCTCTTGAAAAGAGCCCTCGGGCCATGGAGCATCAGTTTTTTTGCTTATAACAGCGCCTCCGCACTCTGCGTGTCGTCCCTCGATCATCTTCGGCTCCACTTTGAAGGTCTTGAGCCATAGTCCGAAGTGAGGGGTAACACGGAGGAACGCTTCGCACACAACGATAAACGAGGAGATATGGAGGATGGACTCCGGAGCTAAGTCATGGAATTCCAGCCCGTAATAAAATAGCAGTCCCCTCACAAAGGGATCCATTGGGAAGCCCAACCCCCGAAGGAAGTGAGACATGAACACCACGCTCTCACCGGGCTGGGGACTGGGGATGACCTACCCTTGAGCAGGCAACCTATGCCAAATTTCGCCGGTCAGGAACTTAGCCTCTCTCAACTTTAGCACGTCCTCCTCCGTGACAGAGGAGGGCATCCATCAGCCTTGAAGGTCGGAACCGGACATTGTCGGAGGTCCGAGGCGCCCGGAATCTGGAGCCTAGGGTGTTGGAACTCGAGGCGACGGGCGAACTTGTTTTGGATTGGAGAAAAGATAAGGCCCTGGTCTCTTTATAAGAGGCTGAATACCAGGAGCCCTCCCCGTAACCGTTTGGGACTCGCCTTTAATCGAGAAAATATGCTAACGGGCACGATTGGGTTACCCACATCCGTATTGATGAGAATCCCGTAAAAGGGGGGTACATGATCTCTGCTTTGACAAGATGTGCCAAGGAAACCGCCTCGCAAAACACGCTGAGGTGGAAAAGTAAAAACGATTCGGGTAAAGGACTTGGCCGTAGTGTGATGGCGCACTGTGGAATACGTCAGCAGATTTGATTTGTGTTAATATTATTCTCTCTATGGCAATATGTGGAAGCTTATTTTGCAGAGCCGGACACTACTATTGGTGTTTACAATCTTCTATGAAGGACTTGGAGGAGGAACTCGCCTTGCAATGCCGAAGAAAATTTGCGCGCCGGACTCATCGTCATTGAAGCCTGGTTCAGGGGCTACTGAGGGAGTCCTGGATTAGGGGGTGTTCGGGTAGCCGGACTATACCTTCAGCCGGATTCCAGGACTATGAAGATACAAGATTGAAGACTACGTCCCGTGTCCGGATGGGACTTTCCTTGGCGTGGAAGGCAAGCTTGGCGATGCGGATATTCAAGATCTCCTACCATTGTAACCGACTCTATGTAACCCTAACCCTATCCGGTGTCTATATAAACCGGAGGGTTGTAGTCCGTAGGCAATGATAATCAACTCCATATACAACAATCATACCGTAGGCTAGCTTCTAGGGTTTAGCTTCCTTGATCTCGTGGTAGATCTACTCTTGTATTACCCATATCATCAATATTAATCAAGCAGGACGTAGGGTTTTACCTCCATCGAGAGGGCCCGAACCTGGGTAAAACATCGTGTTCCCTGCCTCCTGTTACCATCCGGCCTAGACGCACAGTTCGGGACCCCCTACCCGAGATCCGCCGGTTTTGACACCGACAACGGGCCTTCAACCTGTGGGAGTTCGACCCGGCGCAGCATCGTACTCTAAACAGGCTCCTCGACACGACGTACGAAGATGCCTGGAGGATGCTTTTCAAGGGCGCCGAGGCTCCCGCATCCGTTGCCGAGGATCGCGGATTCAGTACTCAGCGTCATGCTCATGCGGTAAGCTATTTTTGTCCTTTTACAGGGTATCAGTTTTTCACAGTTTGACTTTACGCGGGATCTAAGCTCCCTTATCTTTGATAGGATTGGGAGGTGATGTCCGGACAGGTCAACTGTCCGGCTCCCTTGCCAGAAGGCCCAGCGGACGCTCGCTTGGTGAAGCTGCTGGTTCCGGCGCCCTATGTGGTGCCGGAGAAGAGGGCCATGAAAAGGGCCACGGGGACTCGAAAGAGTGCCCGGCGCCAGGAGGTGTCAGATTCATCATCCAACGGTCCCGAAGCGCCTTCCTCTCGCGAAGATGAGGAGGAGGAAGAAGAAACCTCTCCCCCTCCAGCGGGAGGAGAGAAGAAAAGGAAGGCCGCCCTCTTTGAGGAGGCCGGAGAGTCCAAGAAGGGGAAAACCCTTCCTCCGGACTACTCCGCCGACGCCGACGATGGCAGAGATGAGTGGCAGCCCAGGGCCAAGCCCCTGGCCAAATCATAAGTATCCGGATACCAGAGTAATTCATAGTATTCGTTTATTGCACAGCTTTCCCTTATGTTGAATATGCTTATGCGGCCCACCCAAAGACCGGCTCGACGCATCGTCGAGCGGCTCACTGGACTCGTCGGATGTGAACTCGCTTCCGATGGCTTCCTCCTCCCGCCCTACGGACGACACCGAGGTGTTGTCCCAACAGGTTCCAAGTAGGGAGGAGGTGGTCCCGGAGGCACCGCAAGGTGACCTCCCGGGCTCCATGAGTAAAGGGGATGAAACCCCCTAGGGCTCCAAGTCCGGCTCTAGGCCGGACACCGCTCCGGAACCTTCAAAGGTTCCGGAGTCCGGCGAGGGACCTCCTTCCAAGAGGAGCAAGTCCACCGTGTCGGTGGCCCCCGTCCAACCGGAGGCACCAGACAGTATGTTGGAGGCGCTCCAAGGCGCCTCCAACGACGAGGAGCACCGCTATTATGAGTGCGGTGGTCCAGAAGGTTCAGTCCGCCAAGAGCGGACTGACTGAAGCTTGTACTAGCCTTTTGACAGGCTTTGAGGTAAGTAAATAATGTGTAAATAATATTACCGCATAGACAGTAGCCCCTGATGCTCTGTTGGGCGTTCGGGAAGAAAAGTCGAATAGAGGATCAAAGAATTCGCAGGAGTCTAACAAAAGGAGTCAATATGCATATGCATGCTTCTCTGCTGGCGTCCGCCTTACTGACTACGAAAGTGGACATGCTGAAGTAGAGCCTCGAGAAGTCCGAGCAGGAGCTCGGGCGTGCCAAGAAGCAGCTCAAGGAGAAGGAAGGTAAGAAATACCTTGGTTGAATATGTATATATAAAAAAGGTGCAATTGCAAGAAATGACAGGATTAACATGGCGATTGTAGGGGCCACATCTGAGGTGGCGACCCTTAAGCAAGCGCTGCTCGAGGCCGAGAAGAGTGCGGCCGCGGAGCGCACCGAGTGGGAGAGGTATGAGGCCGAGGTTGGCAAGGTGCGGCAAGAGCTCCAGGTTCTCATGAAGAAACATGAGAGTTTGGAGCATGACTTGAAGACACGAGCGTCCGAGCTCGCGGCGGCTACAAGTCTGCCAAGACCGAATCCCAGAAGACCCTCCAGGAGTTGGATGAGGTGAAGAAGATAGCGGCGGGTAAGGCATTCTTTATGCAAAGTAAAAACATAAACGTGAGTTACTTGATACTTACCCGAATCCGGAGCTCTCCAGGGGCATTTGCAGATCTTCCCCGGAGTGTATCCGATGCCGCCGCGTTCTATCGAGCCGAGGAGGGCAGCTCGACGGAGAAGGTGTTCTGGTCTCAGTATGCTGACGCCGGACACCCCGTGCCCCTGAGCGACCAGCTGAAGCAACTGGTCGAGCTCCACAAGGCGGCCGAACAGGCCATGAAGGGCCTCCTAGTTCGGCTGTGGCCTGGAGAGGCTCTGCCTGGGAGCTATTTCGGGCTGGTGCGGCGGCTGGTGGAGGCCTGTCCAAGTCTCGAAGTCATCAAGCACTCCGTCTGTATTGAAGGTGCCCGTAGGGCCTTTGCCCGTGCTAAGGTGCACTGGGGCAGGCTGGATGCGGAGAAGCTTGTGAAGGACGGGCCACCAGCGGGGAAAGAGCATCACAAGCCCAAAAATTACTATAAGGATGTTCTGAAGGGTGCCCGCCTTGTGGCGGATGAATGTACTAGGGATGTAATTTTTGAGTAAAACTCACTCGTGTTTGTCCTGTGCGCTAAAAACTTGTTCATATGCGCTGAGCAATGCTGCTTGAATTTAAAATATTACCTTCTGTGCGGCTGTTTATCAATACTGAGAGATGGTGAGTCGTCGGCTTCTGCCCCCTTGCCGCTAGTGCTGGGGTGTTCGGGGATAAACCTGGGCGCTCTTTTTCCCATATTTGGGTCCTTCGAGGGAGGCGCTCAGCCCAACGAACGAGGAAATCGGACTATAATGCGTGAACGCTCTCACTTAGCCATAGAATTCTATAATTTTAAATTTTGGCGAAGCCCCTAGTATTGGGAAGACGGAGTTCGGGGCGCTATCCACGCCTTGGCCGGATAGAGCCGACTCCTCGCCCTAAGCGGCATAAGTCTTTAGGGACTCGAAAAAACCTCTCGAACAGCGACCAGCTCTCGCTTCATCATGACAGTCAGTTTTAGCTTTCTCCACTGAGGTGCTTGGCCCAGCTGAACTGGGGCACAATCGTAGTGGTTCTCCTAGTGCTACCTTAGCCAATATAGCGGAACTTAAGGCACCAAAACATAGGAGCCGGGCAAACCCAACTATTGACCCAAGACATGATTCGGAGCCGATGCATATAGTGCTATAAGTTCGGGGTGCCGCACTTGTGAAAGTGTTCGGACTTCTCACACCATATTGAGGGGTGCTAAAAGCCCCTGGCGTATTTTGGCCATACCGAGTTGTACGGGTGCAACATGTCGTTAAGGAACATTTATTTATAAAAAGATAATGCAAAAAATAGACAAAAGCTATGCATTGTTTATTAAAAATAGCTGCGATCAAAGCAGAACGATACAAGTAATGCGATAAAGGAAAAGTTGGACTATTTAACATGTCTGCTCCAGGGGCAAGCTGCGGAAATAGTATGCGAACAGGTATACTGCTCGTTGATAGAGACCACCTGGGATTTCTGTAATGCGGCATGGCTTGTCTGCTTCCCTGGTTCTTGTGTTGTTTGTGCGGCAATTGAACTGCCGAACAGGCCTTCCGGAGAGTAGAGTCCTCGAAGTAAGAGAAAAGTAAAAAAATTAAAAAATCGGCAGCCCCTGGTGCGGTTTAAGCCGTGTTTTGGGCGTGCCGTGATGGTGCCCCTCCCCCTATGCCCATGGTATTTCCAGAGCGTAGTTATGGATGCGAAGTACTGGCGTCGCCTTTTTGCGAGGGTTGGGGTTGGGGCCGCATTGCTACGCCTGCTCGGAACGTGCCAGGCGGTCTTGTTGTAGGTTACTCTGGGCGCGCTTGACGGTGTCCGGACGTTTAATGGCCGGACTGGACAATTGCCTGGAGAGGCTGCTTTGTACTTCCGCTGCAAGGGCCGTCGTGTGGTCCTCCGTTCGGAGGGAGCGTTTGGTGTTTCCATTGACCGTAATTACTCCACGAGAGCCTGGCATCTTGAGCTTAAGGTATGCGTAGCGCGGTACCGCATTGAATTTGGCGAATGCGGTTCGTCCGAGCAGTGCATGATAGCCACTGCGGAATGGGACTATGTCGAAGATCAATTCCTCGCTTCAAAAATTATTCGGGGATCCGAAGACCACTTCAAGTGTGACTGAGCCTGTACAGTTGGCCTCTACACCTGGTATTACGCCTTTAAAGGTCGTTTTGGTGGGCTTAATCCTCGAGGGATCGATGCCCATTTTTTGCATTGTATCCTGGTAAAGCAGGTTCAGGCTGCTGCCGCCGTCCATGAGGACTCTAGTGAGATGAAATCCATCAATAATTGGGTCTAGAACACATGCGGCAAATCCGCCATGACGGATGCTAGTGGGGTGGTCTCTTCGATCAAAGGTGATCGGGCAGGAGGACCATGGGTTGAACTTTGGGGCGACTGGCTCTACCGCGTATACGTCCCTTAACGCGCGCTTCCGCTCCCTTTTGGGGACGTGGGTGGCGTATATCATGTTCACCATCCGCACTTGTGGGAGAAAACCCTTCTGTCCATTGTTGTTCGGCGGCCGGGGCTCCTCGTCGTCATTGCTATGCAGCCCCTTGTCTTTATTGTCGGTGCTTAACTTGCCTGCCTGCTTGAACACCCAACAATCCCTGTTGGTGTGATTGGTCGACTTTTCGGGGGTGCCATGTATTTGGCACAAATGGTCGAGTATTCGGTCCAAGCTGGATAGGCCCCTAGGATTCCTTTTGAATGGCTTCTTCTGCTGACCGGATTTAGAGCCTCTGAATCCGGCATTAACTGTCGTATCCTCAGCATTGTCGCCATTAATGCGGCGCTTCTGCTTGTTGCGATGCGACCTGCCACTAATGTCCCTGGTGTCCGAACTACCAGGGTTCTTGGTCATATTGTTGCTACGAGCGAGCCAGCTGTCTTCTCCCGCGCAAAAGCGGGTCATGAGTGTCGTGAGTGCTGCCATAGATTTCAGCTTTTCCTGTCCGAGGTGCCGGGCCAGCCACTCATCACGGATATTGTGCTTGAAGGCTGCTAGGGCCTCAGCGTCCGGACAGTCGACTATTTGATTTTTCTTTGTTAGGAACCGTGTCCAGAATTGTCTGGCCGATTCCTCTGGCTGCTGGATTACGTGACTTAGGTCATCGGCGTCTGGGGGTCGCACATAAGTGCCCGGGAAATTGTCGAGGAATGCGGCTTCCAGGTCCTCCCAACAACTGATTGACCCTGTTGGCAAGCTGTTGAGCCAATGCCGAGCTGGTCCTTTAAGCTTGAGTGGGAGGTATTTGATGGCATGAAAATCGTCGCCGCGGGCCATGTGGATATGAAGGAGACAATCCTTGATCCATATCGCAGGGTCTGTTGTGCCATCATATGATTCGATGTTTACAGGTTTGAAACCCTCCGAGATTTGATGATCCATTATTTTTTCTGTAAAGCACAGTGGGTGTGCGGCGCCTCTGTACTGGGAGATATCATGACGTAGCTCCAATGAGCTTTGTCTACAGTGTTCGGCCCTGCCGAATGTGTGGCCGGCGTGACGGTTACCGTCTCGAGCCGTGGGGTGCCCACATGATCTGTAGTTCGATCGTGTTTGCCTTGCCTTGTCCTCCAACATGTCTCGTAAGTCCGGCGCATATTCCCGTGCCTTGGTACGAGGTGCGGCTTGAGTGGAGGGCCGGGAGGCCTCTCTATCGCGGCCACGAGGTGGCCGTTCGGCCGCATCAAGTGCTTCCTCCTCTAATCGGGGTAGCAACCTTCGCTTTGGGTAACTCTTGGAGGGGCGTTCGAGTTTATGCTCTTCAGCCGCAAGGACTTCAGTCCATCTGTCAACCAGCAAATCTTGATCAGCTCTGAGTTGTTGTTGTTTTTTCTTGAGGCTTATTGCCGTGGCGATAAGCCTGCGTTGGAAACGCTTTTGCTCAACGAGATCCTCTGGCACGATGAATTCGTCGTCGTCGAGGCTTGCCTCGTCTTCGGAGGGAGGCATATAATTATCGTCCTCAACCTCTCTGTCTGCCGCTCTCTCATGAGGGCTGGTTTCTCCATCCTCCTGTGCTAAACCTTGTTGGAGGGGGTTTTCTTCGGCACTCTCCAGAGTATTATTATCTCCCGTGCTGGAATCACTTTTGTGGTGGCGGGATTTTGAGCGGCGCCGCTGACGCTGACGCTTTTGCTGTTTCTTGGAGGGGTCATCCTCCGCTGTTCCATCGCCATCTCCCTCTTTTGGGGTTTCCACCATGTATATGTCATATGACGAGGTGGCTTTCCAGGGCCTAGTAGGCGCTGGTTCTTCATCATCTCCTTCATCGGCGTCCATACCGTCGATGTCTTCAGAGTCATAGTCGAGCATGTCGGTTAAGTCGTCGACAGTGACTACAAAGTGGGTGGTGGGTGGGTTTTGAATTTCTTCATTGTCCGTACCCCAACCTTGCCGACCGTAGTCCGTCCAAGGCTCTCCTGATAAAGAGAGAGACTTCAGTGACTTCAGGATATCGCCGAAAGGCGAGTGCTGAAAGACGTCCGCGGCCGTGAACTCCATGATCTGCGCCCAATCGGATTCGATCGGCAGGGGCGCGGAGGGTTCAGAGTCTGGCAAAGAATCCGGCCCCATGGAGTCACGAGTCTTGCAGAGTACGGGGCTGGTGTTTGGCTCAACCGCCGTTGGGATCACAACCCTCGAGGTGGCGTCCAACCGCCCATTCTCGATCGGTGTGGTCGGCTCCGAACTAAGGGTTGGAGCCGATGCGGGTGCGGCCTCCAGGGCACTGTTCAGCGGCAGAGCTAGATCATGCTCGTCGTGATAGTGCGGCGTGCTCGGCAGTGGTTCAAATCTGTCGAAGATCAAGTCCCCGCGGATGTCAGCCGTGTAGTTTAAACTTCTGAATCTGACCTGACGGCCAGGGGCGTAGTTTTCGATCTGCTCTAGATGGCCGAGTGAATTGGACCGCAGTGCGAAGCCGCCAAAGACGAAGATCTGTCCGGGGAGGAAGGTCTCACCCTGGACTACATCTCCATTGAGGATCGTAGGAGCCATCGGGCCTGACGGCGACGACACTGAGGAACTCTCAATGAAAGCACCAATGTCGGTGTCAAAACCGGCGGATCTCGGGTAGGGGGTCCCGAACTGTGCGTCTAGGCTAGATGGTAACAAGAGGCAAGGGGCACGAAGTTTTACCCAAGTTCGGGCCCTCTCGATGGAGGTAAAACCCTACATCCTGCTTGATTAATATTGATGATATGGGTAGTACAAGAGTAGATCTATCACGAGATCAGAGAGGCTAAACCCTAGAAGCTAGCCTATGGTATGATTGTTGATGTGTATGTTGTCCTACGGACTAAAACCCTCCGGTTTATATAGACACCGGAGAGGGTTAGGGTTACATAGAGTCGGTTACAATGGTAGGAGATCAGAACATCCGTATCACCAAGCTTGCCTTCCACGCCAAGGAAAGTCCCTTCCGGACATGGGACGGAGTCTTCAATCTTGTATCTTCATAGTCCAGGAGTCCGGCTGAAGGTATAGTTCGGCTATCCGAACACCCCCTAATCCAGGACTCCCTTAGGCACCCTAGAGACACAACAATTGATCGTTTTATCTTTTAGCCGTGTGCGGTGCCCCCCTCCACCATAGTCCACCTCGATAATACTGTAGCGGTGCTTAGGCGAAGCCCTGCGTCGGTAGAACATCATCATAGTCACCACGCCGTTGTGCTGACGAAACTCTCCCTCAACAGTCGGCTGGATCAGAGTTCGAGGGACATCATCGGGCTGAACGTGTGCTGAACTCAGAGGTGTCATACGTTCGGTACTTGATCGGTCGGATCGTGAAGACGTATGACTACATCAACCGCGTTATGCTAATACTTCCGCTTTCGGTCTACGAGGGTATGTGGACAACACTCTCCCCTCTCGTTGCTATGCATCACCATGATCTTGCGTGTGCGTAGGATTTTTTTTGAAATTACTACATTCCCCAACAGTGGCATCCGAGCCTGGTTTTATGCATAGATGTCATATGCACGAGTAGAACACAAGTGAGTTGTGGCGATATAAGTCATACTGCTTACCAACATGTCATACTTTGGTTCGGCAGTATTGTTGGATGAAGCGGTCTGGACCGACATTACGGGTACGCTTACGCGAGACTGGTTCTACCGACGTGCTTTGCACACAGGTGGCTGGCGGGTGTTAGTTTCTCCAACTTTTGTTCAACCGAGTGTGGCTACGCCCGGTCCTTGCGAAGGTTAAAACAGCACCAACTTGACAAACTATCGTTGTGGTTTTGATGCGTAGGTAAGAACGGTTCTTGCTATGCCCGTAGCAGCCACGTAAAATTTGCAACAACAAAGTAGAGGACTTCTAACTTGTTTTTGCAGGGCATGTTGTGATGTGATATGGTCAAGACATCATGCTAAATTTTATTGTATGAGATTATCATGTTTTGTAACCGAATTATCGGCAACTGGCAGGAGCCATATGGTTGTCGCTTTATTGTATGCAATGCAATCGCCCTGTAATGCTTTACTTTATCACTAAGCGGTAGAGATAGTCGTAGAAGCATAAGATTGGCGAGACGACAACGATGCTATGATGGAGATCAAGGTGTCGCGCCGGTGACGATGGTGATCATGACGGTGCTTCGGAGATGGAGATCACAAGCACAAGATGATGATGGCCATATCATATCACTTATATTGATTGCATGTGATGTTTATCTTTTATGCATCTTATCTTGTTTTGATTGACGGTAGCATTATAAGATGATCCCTCACTAAATTATCAAAGTATAAAGTGTTCTCCCTGAGTATTCACCGTTGCGAAAGTTCTTCGTGCTGAGACACCACGTGATGATCGGGTGTGATAGGCTCTACGTTCAAATACAACGGGTGCAAAACAGTTGCACATGCGGAATACTCAGGTTAAACTTGATGAGCCTAGCATATAACAGATATGGCCTCGGAACACGGAGACCGAAAGGTCGAGCGTGAATCATATAGTAGATATGATCAACATAGTGATGTTCACCGTTGAAACTACTCCATCTCATGTGATGATCGGACATGGTTTAGTTGATATGGATCACATGATCACTTAGAAGATTAGAGGGATGTCTATCTAAGTGGGAGTTCTTAAGTAATATGATTAATTGAACTTAAATTTATCGTGAACTTAGTACCTAATAGTTTCTTGCTTGACTATGTTGATTGTAGATAGATGTCCCGTGTTGTTGTTCCATTGAATTTTAATGCGTTCCTTGAGAAAGCAAATTTGAAAGATGATGGTAGCAACTACACGGACTGGGTCCGTAACTTGAGGATTATCCTCATTGCTGCTCAGAAGAATTACGTCCTAGAAGCACCGCTGAGTGCCAGGCCTGTTGCTGATGCAACTGACGACGTTAAGAACGTCTGCCAGAGCAAAGCTAATGACTACTCAATAGTTCAATGTGCCATGCTTTACGGCTTAGAACCGGGACTTCAACGATGTTTTGAACGTCATGGAGCATATGAGATGTTCCAAGAGTTGAAGTTAATATTTCAAGCAAATGCCCGGATTGAGAGATATGAAGTCTCCAATAAGTTCTACAGCTACAAGATGGAGGAGAATAGTTCTATCAGTGAGCATATACTCAAGATGTCTGGGTACTGCAATCACTTGATTCAACTGGGAGTTAATCTTCCGGATGATAGCATCATTGAAAGAATTCTCCAATCACTGCCACCAAGCTACAAGAGCTTCGTGATGAACTATAATATGCAAGGGATGGATAAGACAATTCCCGAGCTCTTCGCAATGCTAAAGGCAGCGGAGGTAGAAATCAAGAAGGAGCATCAAGTGTTGATGGTCAATAAGACCACCAGTTTCAAGAAAAAGGGCAAAGGGAAGAAGAAGGGGAACTTCGAAAAGAACAGCAAGCAAATTGCTCCTTAGGAGAAGAAACCCAAGTCTGGACCTAAGCCTGAGACTGAGTGCTTCTACTACAAGCAGACTGGTCACTGGAAGCGGAACTACCCCAAGTATTTGGCGGATAAGAAGGATGGCTAGGTGAACAAAGGTATATGTGATATACATGTTATTGATGTGTACCTTACTAATGCTCGCAGTAGCACCTGGGTATTTGATACTGGTTCTGTTGCTAATATTTGCAACTCGAAATAGGGGCTATGGATTAAGCGAAGATTGGCTAAGGACAAGGTGACGATGTGCGTGGGAAATGGTTCCAAAGTCGATGTGATCGCGGTCGGCACACTACCTCTACATCTACCTTCGGGATTAGTATTAGACCTAAATAATTGTTATTTGGTGCCAGCGTTGAGCATGAACATTATATCTGGATCTTGTTTGATGCGAGACAGTTATTCATTTAAATCAGAGAATAATGGTTGTTCTATTTATATGAGTACTATCTTTTATGGTCATGGACCCTTGAATAGTGGTCTTTTTTTTGTTGAATCTCGATAGTAGTGATACACATATTCATAATGTTGAAGCCAAAAGATACAGAGTTGATGATGATAGTGCAACTTATTTGTGGCACTGCCGTTTAGGTCATATCGGTGTAAAGCGATGAAGAAACTCCATACCGATGGACTTTTGGAACCACTTGATTATGAATCACTTGGTACTTGCGAACCGTACCTCATGGGCAAGATGACTAAAACACCGTTCTCCGGTACTATGGAGAGAGCAACAGATTTGTCGGAGATCATACATACAGATGTATGTGGTCCGATGAATGTTGAGGCTCATGGCAGATATCGTTATTTTCTCACCTTCACAGATGATTTAAGCAGATATGGGTATATCTACTTAATGAAACATAAGTCTGAAACGTTTGAAAAGTTCAAAGAATTTTAGAGTGAAGTTGAAAATCATCGTAACAAGAAAATAAAGTTTCTATGATCTGACCGTGGAGGAGAATATTTGAGTTATGAGTTTGGTCTTCATTTGAAACAATGCGGAATAGTTTTGCAACTCACGCCACCCGGAACACCACAGCGTAATGGTGTGTCGGAACGTCGTAATCGCACTTTACTAGATATGGTGCGATCTATGATGTCTCTTACTGATTTACCGCTATCATTTTGGGGTTATGCTTTAGAGACGGCCGCATTCACGTTAAATAGGGCACCATCAAAATCCATTGAGACAACGCCTTATGAACTGTGGTTTGGTAAGAAACCAAAGTTGTCATTTCTGAAAGTTTGGGGTTGCGATGCTTATGTGAAAAAGCTTCAACCTGATAAGCTCGAACCCAAATCGGAGAAATGTGTCTTCATAGGATACCCAAAGGAGACTGTTGGGTACACCTTCTATCACAGATCCGAAGACAAGACTTTTGTTTCTAAATTTGGAGTTTTTCTGGAGAAGGAATTTCTCTCAAAAGAAGTGAGTGGGAGGAAAGTAGAACTTGATGACGTAACTGTACCTGCTCCCTTATTGGAAAGTAGGTCATCACAGAAACCGGTTTCTGCGACACCTACACCAATTAGTGAGGAAGTTAATGATGATGATCATGAAACTTTAGATCAAGTTGTTACTGAACCTCGTAGGTCAACCAGAGTGAGATCCTGTCGGTGTACTAGAGTAGGGGTACCCTAGTATCCCAAACTTGTGCACGGGCAGTCGCAGCATCCCGCGGCAAGGCTTGCCGGGTGACCGCCAAGGTCCTTCGTGGTTCCTTTGGAGCCATTCAAGAACAAAGTATCCAAGCCAAGGAGACAAGACCCCGGCAAGAGGAGCTTGCCGGGAAGGCCAACCAAGGCAAGGCCTAAGGACAAGACCCCGGCAAGAGGAGCTTGCCGGGAAGGCCAACCAAGGCATCTCAAGGAACTTGCCGCGACGCGCCACGCGTCCCGGCAAGGCCCGGTGAGCGACAAGCTCCCGGACGCGACAAGACAACGACCGCGGCAAGGCGCTTGCCGCGGCAAGCCACCACTCTGTGCCCGCGCTCCAGCACATCCACCAACGTGTCGCTCTGGGACCCTTCCAGGCGTACGTGGCGGGAGGCTGTGCAGCCAGGGGTGCGCGGTGGCAAGCGGCGCTGACAAGATCGCCATCGTGGCGAGCGGTGGCGTCCCTGACGGTCCCTTTTGCACTATTTAGATGACGCAGACGGGCATTTAATGCCCTTGTCCCCTGCCGTCAGGGTTAGGTATGATACACTGTAGCAGGTAGCTGTACCTACCGCAGCACCTTTCCATTTTTACCCTTGTCTACGTTGCCACCTGTCGGTGACCCCTTGAGCATATAAAAGGAGGCCCATGCGCAACGTAGAGGGGGTGGCTGGTAGGAGGAAGAGAACACTCACGCTCGGTCTCGTTAGCTGCTGGAGTGTACTGTAGCACTCCGCGCTCCCGAGCAAGAACTCAATACAAACCACAAAGCAGGAGTAGGGTTTTACGCATCCGTGCGGCCCGAACCTGGGTAAACTGCTCGTGTGCTTCGCCTCGATCCGCTCTTCGTGCGACCTCCGCCCCCGCCGAACCGAAAGGGACTCGGTCCGCCGGTCCCATAGGTGCTCGTGGATCAGAACCCCGTCATCTTTGGCGCGCCAGGTAGGGGGCGTCGAGGTTGTGTGAACCAGATCCGGCGTTCACACGAGCTAGATCTTCATCATCTTCATCGACATGCCGCCGAAGAAGAAGGCTTCGGAGGCGGCTGCTCCGTCCGCGCCGAACCCACCACCGCCGGAGCAAACGGCTGATGGGGCAGACGCCGGCGGAAGAACGGGCGTCGACGAGGGAGCTCACGGTGCTGCCAGGTCCAAGGACAAGGCTGCGCTGCCCATCGGCGGCGTAGCCGGCTCCCACAACGACCGGGCGCACTCCAAGACCTCGGCGTCCGTACATGCACCGCGCCCATCTCAGGAGGCGCGGGACCGGCAGCGTCATGGTGCTCACAGTACCATGCGTTTGCTGGACCAAGATCGAGCTGGTGGATCTCGGAGTGCTCAAGACCAGCATGCACGCCAACATGCTGGCACGAGCGAGGCACGGTCGCCTGGACGGGATACTGCTCCTTCTAACATAGTTAGAAGTCCGAGCATATCCCGCTCCTCGCACCGTTCGCCACCGCCACCCGCCACTCCAGCAGAAGCTTTGGCGCGAGCTCAACTGCTCCTGGACTACCCTCCAACGGCAGACAAGATCGACGACTGGAGGGCCACCATTCAGAGTCTCATCGGCTTCGCCAACGGCGACACTCAACGGCAGCCGAGCACGTCGCAGCCGCGGCAAGTCAGCCAGGCACGAGCCGGTGGCGACAAGACCGGTGGGGGTGCAACCACTGTGCACTCTCCGCCCCGAAGGCCAAGATCGCCGACTCGCCGGATCCACCTCGACAGCGACTCCACCGCGTCATCAGATCCACGAGCTCGTCGCGATCAGCGCCAAGTTCTTCACGAACGACAGCAAGAAGACGCTCGTACTCGCATCGAGCGCCGAAGAGAAGCGCGACGTCAATCGGACCAGCGCGCTGGGCCCTCTGTCGACATGCATGCGCCAGGGGAACCAGGCGACTTGCCGTACGCGGTAGGTTGCCCTGCGTTTACTCGTGAGCTGCGGCAAGTCCAGTGGCCCAGCACGAAGAATTTCAAGCCAGACGTACCAGAGAAGTACGACGGCAAGTCGCATCCGTCGGAGTTCCTCAGCATCTACACCATCGCGGTGCAGGCTGCCGGGGGGCGGGACGACAAGATCCTTGCCAACTACTTCCCGCTGGTGCTCAAGCCCAACGTCAGGTCCTGGCTCATGCACTTGCCGGACAACTCCATATCCTCCTGGGCAGACCTATGCCATCAGTTTGTCGGCGCCTTTACAGGCGGCCACAAACCTCATGGCCAAGAGAGTGACCTTCATCTGCTCGCCCAGAAGGAAGGAGAGCCCCTGCGCAAGTACATTCAGAGATTCAGCCGTGTACAGCACAACATCCCAGATGTCCACCCTGCCGCGGTCATCAGCGCGTTCCATCAGAACGTGCGTAACCGCAGGATGCGGGAGGAGATGGCGATGTGCAAGATCAGAGACGTCAGTGAGCTGTATGCCCTGGCCGACAAGTGTGCACGTGCTGAGGAAGGGAGGAAACTCCCCGGAGAGAATACAGGAGCAGGAGGATCTGACAGCGAGGATGCTGCCCCGGCAAAGAAAAACCGGCGGCGGAACAACAGGAAGAAGAAAGGCAAAGATGTGCTAGTCGTTGAGCAGTCCGGCAACGAAGGTGGCGCCAAGAAAGCCAAAGCTGGTAGCTCCGGCAAGGAGATTGCCGCATGCACCAACTGCCAGGCTGTGGCGGTCGCCGACAAGCAGGACGGCACCGACAAGCAGTACTGCAAGATCCACCGCACCAAGGGCCATGACCTCCAGAGCTGCAAGAAGGTCGAGCAGCTTGTCCAGCAGCAAAAGGCTGAATACGAGCGACGCGACAAGGAGAGGGCCCAAGGAGGCGCTGGAGAATCCGGCAAGAAGCGCGCCGGCCGGGGAGGACGCCGCGGCAAGGCCAAGCAGCGGCAAGGAGACAGACCTCCCCGCGGCCGCGACAAGGATGAAGACGACGACGACGACGAAGACATGGATGATGTCGAGACCAGTGAGCAGGAGTTCCAGAAAGCCACAGAGGTCTTGTGCGTTGACGGCGGTGCTTCTCTGCATACTTCGCACCGCCAACTCAAGCAGTGGGTGCGGGAAGTCAATGCGGCAGAACCACCTGTCGAGTCACGCAAGCTTCTGAAATGGTCCAGCACGCCTATCATCTTTGATATTGAGGACCACCCTGATCGCACAACTGCGGTCGGGTGCTTGCCGATGTTGGTTTCACCAACTATCCGCAACCTCAAGGTCACTAAGATGCTAGTTGACGGCGGGGCCGGCTTGAACCTGATCTCCTCCGCTGTACTCCAGAAACTCCAGATCCCTGACAGCGAGCTTGAAGAGACCGGCACATTCCAAGGAATCAACCCGGGAAGGAGCAAGCCGAAGGGGAAGGTCACGTTGCCAGTAACATTTGGCAGCGAGGTGAACTTCAGGACTGAGAGGGTCACTTTTGACGTTGCCGATTTTCCATTGCCTTACAATGGGATACTCGGCCGTCCAGCACTCGCCAAGTTCATGGCAGCCTCTCACTACGCATACAACATGCTGAAGATGCCAGGCCCGATAAGCGTCATCTCTGTCCCTGGCGACAAGAAGGATGCTCTTATCTGCGCCGACAAGATCTACCGGGAAGCGGCAGCCGCAACAGATCGCAAGTCACCTGCCGTTGAAGCTCCCGGGGGGAAGAAGAAGACCAAGTCCGGCAAGAGTTCTGATGCCCACTCCGGCAAGCGCACCTCTTCGGAGTGCTGCGCTGCCGTCGAGGACGCACCATCGAGCTCCACCGGCAAGTGTAAGAAGACAATGGCAGCTCCGCCAGAGACCAAGAAGGTGTCCGCCAAGGAGGACGGCACTGGTGGTACCTTCACCATCGGTGCCACTCTCGACCCTAAATAGGAAAGCGCGCTCATTGCTTTCCTGCGGGCGAACGTCGACGTGTTTGCGTGGCAACCGTCTGACATCCCCGGTGTTCCCAGGAAAGTAATTGAGCACCATCTTGCCGTTTGTCCTCATGCGCGGCCCGTCAAGCAGAAGGTCAGGAAGCAAGCAGTGGAGCGCCAAGAATTCATCGCAGAAGAGATCAAGAAGTTGGAAGCAGCAGGCCTTGTCAGAGGAGTGCTCCATCCTACGTGGTTGGCCAATCCTGTAGTCGTGCGCAAGGCGAACGGGAAATGGAGACTTTGTATCGACTTTACCGATGTTAACAAAGCTTGTCCCAAAGACCCATTTCCTTTGCCGCGCATTGACCAGATTGTTGACTCCACGGCCGGATGTGACTTGCTTTCATTTCTTGACGCATACTCAGGATACCATCAGATCTTCATGGCAGAAGAGGATGAGGAGAAGACCGCATTCATCACTCCATGTGGCACGTACTGTTTCATACGGATGCCTTTCGGTTTAAAAAATGCTGGTTCAACATTTGCAAGAGTAGTCCATGTCGCTCTTGAGCCACAAATACACAGAAATGTGGAAGCCTACATGGATGACATAGTGGTCAAGAGCAAGGACAAGGCAACTCTGATTCAAGATTTAGACGAGACCTTTGCAAATCTGCGCAAGATCAGCCTCAAGCTCAACCCCGAGAAGTGCGTGTTTGGAGTCCCCTCCGGCAAGCTTCTCGGGTTCTTCGTGTCTCAGCGGGGAATCGAAGCCAATCCCGACAAGATCAAGGCCATTGAGCAGATTGAAGCACCAAAGCGCGTCAAGGATGTACAAAGACTTGCCGGTTGCGTGGCTGCTCTCAGCAGGTTTATCTCTAGGTCTGCTGAGCGCGCCCTGCCGTTTTTCAAAATATTGAAAAAGGCAGGTCCAATGAAATGGACTCCGGAAGCGGAGGCTGCGCTGCAAGACTTGAAGAGATACCTGTCCTCCGCTCCAACACTTGTCGCACCTAAGCCACAAGAGAAGTTGCTGCTGTATATAGCGGCAACCAATCAAGTGGTTAGTGCTGCGTTAGTAGCAGAGAGGGAGGCAGATGACGAGCCAGCAACCGCGGCAGGCGCATCCAGCGACAAGCAGGGGGCTTCCCCGACAAGCTCTGGTCCCGACAAGGATGGATCTGCGCAGACGCGCGAGGAGATACAGAAGAGAATGGTACAGCGCCCAGTTTACTTTGTCAGTTCCCTTCTGCAGGGGGCTAGGTCAAGGTACTCTGGCGTGCAGAAATTGCTTTTCGGCCTTCTCATGGCCTCGAGAAAGCTGCGCCATTACTTCCAAGCACATGAGATCACAGTTGTCACTCGTTTTCCGCTGAAGAGGATACTACAGAATCCAGAAGCGACAGGCAGGATTGTTGAGTGGGCACTGGAACTGTCAAGCTTTGGCCTCAAGTTTGAGAGTACTTCAACTATCCAAAGCAGAGCATTGGCAGAATTCATAGCAGAATGGACGCCAACACCAGATGAAGAAATTCCAGAAACGAGCATCCCCGTCAAAGAAGCAAGCAAAGAGTGGCTGATGTACTTTGATGGTGCCTTTTCGCTGCAAGGCGCCGGCGCTGGCGTGCTGCTTGTCGCACCCACCGGAGAGCACCTCAAGTACGTAGTCCAGATGCACTTTCCCAAGGAGCAAGCAACAAACAATACTGCAGAGTATGAAGGCTTGCTTGCCGGTCTCAGGATCGCGGCAGACCTTGGGATCAAGAAGCTCATTGTCAGGGGTGACTCGCAGCTTGTCGTCCGCCAAGTGAACAAGAGCTATCAGAGTCCGTTGATGGAAGCCTACGTCGACGAAGTGAGAAAGCTAGAAGAGCACTTTGACGGCCTACAGATGGAGCATGTTCCAAGAGCTCAGAACGCCATTGCCGATGGCCTATCAAAGTGCGCCGCACTTAAGTTACCTGTGGAACCAGGGATCTTTGTGCTCAAGCTGACTCAACCGTCTGTAACGCCATCAACTGGACAGAGCAAGAAGAGGAAGTTGATTTCTGGTGACTATTTGCCGGCAGAGCTTCCCGAAGCCGCCGCCAAGAAGGTCCCCAAGATCAACGCCAAGAGCGCTGAGGAGCAGTCTGCTCCGGCAAGCCCCAGGGTTTGTTCCGTTGAAGCAGAAGCTCCCGACAAGTTTTGCTCCGGCAAACTTGCCGGGGAACGTCAAGCTCCGGCAGAGCCGCAGGTTCTCGCCGTAGAAGCGGACGTTCCCGCAGCAACAGATTTGCCTTGCGCTGAGGAGCAGTCTGCTCCGGCAAGCCCCAGGGTTTGTTCCGTTGAAGCAGAAGCTCCCGACAAGTTTTGCTCCGGCAAACTTGCCGGGGAACGTCAAGCTCCGGCAGAACCGCAGGTTCTCGCCGTAGAAGCGGATGTTCCCGCAGCAGCAGATTTGCCTTTAGTCCTTGTTGTCGAGCCACAAGCTCCAGCATGGGCACAGCAGATTGTCCGTTTCCTTCAGACAGGAGAACTTCCCGAAGAGCAAGAAGAAGCGGAAAGAGTAGCCCGGCAGTCAAGTATGTACCAGTTTGTCGACAACACACTGTACAGAAGAAGACTCAACGGTGTGAAATTGAAGTGTATTCACCGGGAAGACGGACAAAAGCTGTTGGCAGAGATACATGGAGGCATATGTGGTCACCACATTGGCGCAAGAGCACTTGCCGGCAAAGCATTCCGGCAAGGTTTCTTTTGGCCGACAGCCCTCCAGGATGCAACTGCACAAGTAACCAAGTGTGAAGCGTGCCAGTTCCATTCCAAGCAGATACACCAACCAGCTCAAGCTCTCCAGACGATCCCTTTATCCTGGCCATTTTCGGTCTGGGGGCTCGACATCCTCGGCCCCTTTCCCCGAGCAGTCGGGGGCTTTGAGTACTTGTACGTTGCAATCGACAAGTTCACAAAGTGGCCGGAAGTGGAACCAGTGAGGAAGGTGACAGCACAGTCAGCAGTCAAGTTCTTCAGGTCGATTGTTTGCCGCTTCGGGATCCCTAACAGGATAATCACCGACAACGGTACGCAATTCACGAGCCGCACCTTCATGCAGTACGTCCAAGATCTTGGCGCCAAGGTCTGCTTCGCTTCTGTTGCTCACCCGAGAAGCAACGGTCAAGCGGAGAGGGCAAATGCTGAAGTGCTGCGTGGGCTCAAGACCAGGACTTTCGACAGGCTGCACAAGTGCGGAAGAAACTGGATCGAGGAGCTGCCGGTGGTTCTTTGGTCGATCAGGACGACGCCAAATCGAGCCACTGGCCAGACACCTTTCGCTCTAGTCTATGGAGCAGAGGCAGTTCTCCCCACGGAACTCGTATACGGGTCACCTCGAGTGCTCGCTTATGATGAGCTTGAGCAAGAGCAGCTGCGACAAGATGACGCGCTGCTCCTTGAGGAAGACCGTCTTCAGGCTGCTGTACGAGCTGCTCGCTACCAGCAAGCTTTGCGCCGCTACCATAGCCGCAAAGTTAACGCCAGAAGTCTCGAGGAAGGCGACCTTGTTCTTCGGCGTGTTCAGTCCGCCAAGAATTCCAACAAGTTGACGCCGAAGTGGGAAGGCCCTTACCGGGTGAAACGAGTCACTAGGCCTGGCGCTGTCCGCCTTGAGACCGAAGATTGCATTCCGGTGAGCAATTCCTGGAACATTGAGCATCTTCGTAAGTTTTACCCGTAAGGCGCGGTTGCCGGAACCTGTTCCGGCAACCACCTTTTGTACAAGTCTTGCCGCTGTTGCATGTAATCCTTTGTACAAAGCCGGGCGCAGACCCCGTGCATAAGTAAAGCTCATGTGCTCCGCACATCTTGTCAATTTCATGCTTTCTATTTTTTGCATATGTGATCTGACACTTTGTGCAGCACCTACTCCCCGGTAAGCAATAACGAGCCGTAAGGCTCCATATCTTTATTTTCTCTTCTTTCTTTTTTCTCAAGGAAAGGAAGGTTCCCTCGCCCACAAGTTTGCCGGGGGGGAAAGGAGAAGATAATGGTATGGACCAGGCGTCGTTCAAGAAAGTTTCGCCTTACCGGGAAGCAAACAACAGAAAAGCTAAGTTGCCAAAGTTTGAGCAATCAGATTTTTAAAATTTTTAAGTTATCTCCCTTGAACGACCGCACTTTGTATGGAAAACCTGTGCGCGGAGGAACCAACTCGTAGCTAGTTGCGCCCTTACTTTGTTTCGAGTCCGCTCAACAACTTAAGTGAGCTGCAACTAGTTGCGACAAGGTTTCTTGTCGGTAGCGGCACCGCCAGCAGGCTGCTGACGTCCCGCACTCAGCGCTCGCGGCTCAGGTGCCTGCACCGGCAAGTTCCCTAAAAGCGTAGGGTAAAAAACATACAAAGGGAGGAATCAAGTAAAGGGAATAACATTGCAATCATTACCCGGAATAGAGTTATATTACAAGATAGCTTGTCGCGGCTCTAACAGATTGTTTTCATAACATGACAAACAGCGACAAGAAAAGAAGAAAGCGGGCGGCCTAGTCTACGCGATCGCCCTCGATCCTCTTGATCCCGCTCACCTTGTCCATAATGGGTGCGACAAGGGTCTTGAGCGCCTCCAGATCGGCATCCGGCGGCAGGGTCTTGAGGACGTTGGTGAGGTTGAGGCCCGGATTGCGGAAGGCCACCTTCACCAACACTTTTTGAAGAGCTCCCGCGCAGATCTTGCGCGACTCATCGGCCAGCTGCTTTGGGATCTTCTCCCGGAGCCGCTGGAGGGCCGTCGCCACGCCTTTGAAGAACAAAGTGAGCTTGGCGCTGGGTTGGAGGTTCTCATCAGAGGGATACCCGAGATCCTCCACCCCCAGCTGCGCCAGCTCCCTGTCGATATCTGCGGCAGCACTCACGAGACTCTCCGTCCAGTGCTCCACATTCTCCCTGAAAGCATTCTGGGTGGCGGCAGCACTCGCCAGTAGTGCCTTGTCAGCCTTGATCTCCTCCTTCAAGGCCACCTCCTGCTCCTTGGCGCCGTCCAACGCCTTGGTCAAAGTGGTCAGCTTGAAACCAAGATCTGCGTTGGAGTCCTTGGCGGCGCTGAGCTCTTTGCCCTTCTCGGCGAGATCGGCCTCCAGCTGCGCCAGCTTCGTCTCCAACTCCTTCTTGGCGGCCTCGGCGGCTGCGGCAGCATCCTCCGCTTGCTTAAGGGCTCCGTCGAATTGTTGCTCGCGCACGGCAAGCTCCTCCTCGTGGGCGTCAAGGTTGACCTTTCGCTGCGCCAGCTCGCCCTCCTGCGCAAACAGCTTCTCAGCGGCAAGCCGCCGTTGCTCTTCAACTTCGGCCTTCTCAAGGAAGAAGGCCTTCTGCTCTTCGGCGAGTTGCTCCCGCTCCTCCGCCAGGGACCGGAGAGCTTCCTGGTGGAGACCCCGGAGCTCCTCCGCGCGCTTATCGATGTCTTCTCCCGCCTTCGCGACAAGCACCTCGCGGGATTCCAGCTTGGCTTGCCGCGCACGGTAGAGCGACAACAACTTCCGCAGCAGCTGCTCCTCCTCAGGATCGTTGCTGCTGCTGCTCGGCGCGTGAACCAGCGTCAGCCCAGCGGAGGCAAGCACCTCTCCGTCGAAGCTCTCCCCTTCAACCGGCGCCCTGGAGCTCGACGCCCAGGGGAGGTTGATGAAGATGCCATCGCCGGCCTTCAAGTAGACGCCCGGCTGGGGCTCTTCGGAGCCTGGCGCTGCGGCAGCGGCGGACGGGTCTGCGGTCGACGTAGCGCCTGGCGCTCCTGCGGCCTCAGGGCCGTCAGTGCGATCGCCAAATCCCTCGCCAGCTGCGGCGGCGGCAGCCTTGGCGGCGGCGGCGGTGGCGGCAACCTCGATCTCCATCGGCTCCGCAGTAGATGGGTCTGACAGCCGGAAAAGGGAGAAGACTCAAGCAAATATCCAAGAAAAGAGAAAAAGATCAAAAGAAGAAGAACCCAAGGGAAGTTTTGAAGCGAGAGGAGTACCTGTACCGGGTCCTGCAGTCGTGGTCTCCGCCGTCGGGGGGCCGCTGGTGCTGTCCCTTGCCGGAGAACTCTCCCTTGCCGGAGACTTCTCCCTTGCCGGAGAACTCTCCCTTGGCTCCTGGTGGGGCTGCTCTGCTCCTACACAAACCAACAGTCAGATGTCAGCAAAGGGAGAGTATCCATGCGCACTTCACAGCAGAAAGCGGACCATATACTTACGCTGGGGGCTGCACTGGAGAAAAGTTGCCGGGTCCGGCAAGGTTGTCTCGGGCGCACCCCCTGCTGTCGCAGAGGGTTTGTCCTCGATGACAATCACCGGGACCATGGCTCTCTTCGCTGCTCTCTGGGCCAGAGTCCTAAAAAGGAATAGGTTCAGAGTAAAGCAAGTGAGATACAAGACAAAACAGCAAGAATTGAAGAACTACAAGTACAACAAGAGAATCTTACTCTTCTTCTTCCTCGTCGGAGCTGAACGCGGAGAAGTCGAAGTCTGGCTCACATCCGGCGCGAGGAGGCGGAGGAGTAGGTTCCCTTGGCCCCTTGGCGGGAGCAGTGGCGGTGGTCTGAGACGACCCCACTCCAGCTGCCGCCGAGGCGTGAGAAGCGGCAGGAGCAGAAGCGGTGGTCCGGGAGGGCCCCGCTCCAGTTGCCGTTGCAGCGTGAGGTGCTCCCGCGGCAACAGTGCTTGCCACGGTGGAGCGTGACACGCGGCACGGCGACTGTTGACTCGCCTGCCGCTCCGCTACGTCACCGGCCTTGCGGAGACGCCTTCTTGGTGGAGATGGAGGTTCTGCTTGCAGCGAGATGCCTGAAGATGAGGAGGAAGAGGAGTTGATCTCCAGCGAGCCGCTCGCATCCTCGGCGGGCTCGCTCGACTCGACGCCATGCCCGGCAAGCTCTTTTTCGCCGGCGGGCTCTTTCTCGCCGGCGGGCTCCCCTTGCTCGGCACGACTTGCCGCCTCCGCTGCATCTGCCTCCTCCATGGTGAATCCAAATTCGCCCGCGGCTGCGGCTGCCGCCCCCTCTTCCAGCCTAGTGGCAATGCATGTCATCTCCGCATCGGTGGTGTCGCGGGTGAGGCTATCCTTTTTGTCGGAGCGGATCGGCACTTCTACCAAGCCATCAAAGAATTGCTGCACGACGTCGTCTGCAGGCTCTTGCCAAGTTGGGACAATTCCATGTGAATCGCACAGCGGCATCATTGCACGGATGCGGTCGAGCGCGGAGTTGTTGCATAGTGGAACGACACGCCCCGGCAACCTGTACACTTCGGGATGTTGAGGGTCGTACTTGAACAGCTCCTGGAGCATCGCATTGAGCTCCAGAACAGTGAAGTTGAAGTTGAGGCCCGGCCGCACCTCATGATATCCGCTGCATTCTTGAATTCCTAGGCGGGTCTCCCCCGTTCCTGCAGGGGGGAGATGCGGCGACGAAGAAAATCTGCGCCAACAACGCCTACAGTGAGCCCGGCAAGCCTGAGGCGTAGGATCCGGGTGACGGCAATCTTCAGCCTATCGTCTTCCGGGGCCACGTCACTCCAATCGCTGCCGCGTGCTACTGGGGTTTGGCGCCGGGCGGTAAATGGCTGCGGCTTCTCCTCGTCAATCCAGCATCAGTCTGCTCTCCATTCCTCCCACTTGCCGCGGAACTCTCCTTCCAGATAAGTGTCCTTCTTGTCGGCCCTCAAGATCCAGGCGATTCCGCCGGATAAAGGCTCTCCTCTCTCTACTCGGGGCATAAAGAAGTGGCGAAAAAGGGCTACATTGGGATGGACTCCGACAAAGTTTTCGCAGAGATGTGCGAAAACTGCCATGGTCAGAACAGCATTGGGGGTGAAATCAAGGAGGTGGAACCCATAGGTGTTCATAATATGCAGAAGAACTCAGAGAAGGGCGGGCAGAGCCCGCAGTAGAAGAACAAGGCGAAGAATGGATATCCATTTGGAGCCGTTTTCCAAGCGGCGGCTGGAAGTACCTTCGTGCGCGGGTGCGCTCGCGTCTCCGTCGACCAGAAGAGGTAGTAGTTCTCCCTCAACTCCCTCGCGGCGAGCTTGGGGGGGAAGACTGCCCGCTCCTTTCGCAGCGCCGCAAGCCGAGGGAGCGGCGGAGATTTCCGAGATTGGAGTAGCAACCAGCGAATGGGCGAACTGCCCCCGTTTCCCCTGCTTATAAAGAGGGAGGGGGCGGACGTTCCGCCTTTCCGAATAAAGAAACCACCCACGATCTCTCCCACGACGCCGCATTCAACGCGTGCCGTTCGGGTAGGGCGCGGTGGATACGGGGAGAGATACGGCGTAACCCAGGCCGCGTGTGCCCGTGCCTTGTTTTGGGCCTGGCCCAACAGCGCTCGGCACCGTGTATGGCCCAGGCCCGGGGGCTCCTGTCGGTGTACTAGAGTAGGGGTACCCTAGTATCCCGAACTTGTGCACGGGCAGTCGCAGCATCCCGCGGCAAGGCTTGCCGGGTGACCGCCAAGGTCCTCCGTGGTTCCTTTGGAGCTATTCAAGGACAAAGTATCCAAGCCAAGGAGACAAGACCCCGGCAAGAGGAGCTTGCCGGGAAGGCCAACCAAAGCATCTCAAGGAACTTGCCGCGACGCGCCACGCGTCCCCGCAAGGCCCGGTGAACGACAAGCTCCCGGACGCGACAAGACAACGACTGCGGCAAGGCGCTTGCCGCGGCAAGCCACCACTCTGTCCACCAGCGAATGGGCGAACCCGCGCTCCAGCACATCCACCAACGTGTCGCTCTGGGACCCTTCCAGGCGTACGTGGCGGGAGGCTGTGCAGCCAGGGGTGCGCGGTGGCAAGCGGCACTGACAAGATCGCCATCGTGGCGAGCGGTGGCGTCCTTGATGGTCCCTTTTGCACTATTTAGACGACGCAGACGAGCATTTAATGCCCTTGTCCCCTGCCGTCAGGGTTAGGTATGATACATTGTAGCAGGTAGTTGTACCTACCGCAGCACCTTTCCATTTTTTCCCTTGTCTACGCTGCCACCTGTCGGTGACCCCTTGAGCATATAAAAGGAGGACCATGCGCAACGTAGGGGGGGTTGG
Source organism: Triticum aestivum (assembly GCF_018294505.1). Classification (NCBI taxonomy): domain Eukaryota; kingdom Viridiplantae; phylum Streptophyta; class Magnoliopsida; order Poales; family Poaceae; genus Triticum; species Triticum aestivum. The sequence goes on from NC_057797.1 coordinate 82,300,034, forward strand.
CTGGTAAGGAGGAAGAGAACACTCACGCTCGGTCTCGTTAGCTGCTGGAGTGTACTGTAGCACTCCGCGCTCCTGAGCAAGAACTCAATACAAACCACAAAGCAGGAGTAGGGTTTTACGCATCCGTGCGGCCCGAACCTGGGTAAACTGCTCATGTGCTTCGCTTCGATCCGCTCTTCGTGCGACCTCCGCCCCCGCCGAACCGAAAGGGACTCGGTCCGCCGGTCCCATAGGCGCTCGTGGATTAGAACCCCGGCAGATCCGCACTAGAGTGGTACGGTAATCTTGTTCTGGAAGTTATGTTACTAGACCATGACGAACCTATGAACTATGAAGAAGCGACGGTGAGCCCAGATTCTGCAAAATGGCTTGAGGCCATGAAATCTGAGATGGGATCCATGTATGAGAACAAAGTGTGGACTTTGGTTGACTTGCCCGGTGATCGGCAAGCAATTGAGAATAAATGGATCTTCAAGAAGAAGACTGACACTGACGGCAATGTTACTGTCTATAAATCTCGACTTGTTGCAAAAGGTTTTCGACAAGTTCAAGGGATTGACTACGATGAGACCTTCTCACCGTAGCAATGCTTAAGTCTGTCCGAATCATGTTAGCAATTGCCGCATTTTATGATTATGAAATTTGGCAAATGGATGTCAAAACTGCATTCCTGAATGGATTTCCGGAAGAAGAGTTGTATATGATGCAACCGGAAGGTTTTGTCGATCCAAAGGGAGCTAACAAAGTGTGCAAGCTCCAGCGATCCATTTATGGACTAGTGCAAGCCTCTCGGAGTTGGAATAAATGCTTTGATAGTGTGATCAAAGCATTTGGTTTTGTACGGACTTTTGGAGAAGCTTGTATTTACAAGAAAGTGAGTGGGAGCTCTGTAGCATTTCTAATATTATATGTGGATGACATATTGTTGATTGGAAATGATATAGAATTTCTGGATAGCATAAAGGGATACTTGAATAAGAGTTTTTCAATGAAAGACCTCGGTGAAGCTGCTTATATATTGAGCATCAAGATCTATAGAGATAGATCAAAATGCTTAATTGGACTTTCATAAAGCACATACCTTGACAAAGTTTTGAAGAACTTCAAAATGGATGAAGCAAAGAAAGGGTTCTTGCCTGTGTTACAAGGTGTGAAATTGAGTAAGACTCAATGCCCGACCACTGCAGAATATAGAGAGAAAATGAAAGATGTTCCCTATGCTTCAGCCATAGGCTCTATCATGTATGCAATGGTGTGTACCAGACCTGATGTGTGCCTTGCTATAAGTCTAGCAGGGAGGTACCAAAGTAATCCAGGAGTGGATCACTGGACAACGGTCAAGAACATCCAAAAATACCTGAAAATGACTAAGGATATGTTTCTCGTTTATGGAGGTGAAAAAGAGATCATTGTAAATGGTTACGTTGATGCAAGCTTTGACACTGATCCGGGCAATTTTAAATCGCAAACCGGATACGTGTTTACATTGAACGGCGGAGCTGTCAGTTGGTGCAGTTCTAAACAAAGCATCGTGGCGGGATCTACGTGTGAAGCGGAGTACATAGCTGCTTCGGAAGCAGCAAATGAAGGAGTCTGGATGAAGGAGTTCATATCCGATCTAGGTGTCATACCTAGTGCATCGGGACCAATGAAAATCTTTTGTGACAATACTGGTGCAATTGCCTTGGCGAAGGAATCCAGATTTCACAAGAGAACCAAGCACATCAGGAGACGCTTCAATTCCATCCGGGATTTAGTCCAGGTGGGAGACATAGAAATTTGCAAGATACATACGGATTTGAATGTTTCAGACCCGTTGACTAAGCCTCTTCCACGAGCAAAACATGATCAGCACCAAGGCTCCATGGGTGTTAGAATCATTACCGTGTAATCTAGATTATTGACTCTAGTGCAAGTGGGAGACTGAAGGAAATATGCCCTAGAGGCAATAATAAAGTTATTATTTATTTCCTTATATCATGATAAATGTTTATTATTCATGTTAGAATTGTATTAACCGGAAACATAATACATGTGTGAATACATAGAAAAACAGAGTGTCACTAGTATGCCTCTACTTGACTAGCTCGTTGATCAAAGATGGTTAAGTTTCCTAGCCATTGACATGAGTTTTCATTTGATTAATGGGATCACATCATTAGGAGAATGATATGATTGACCTGACCCATTCCGTTAGCTTAGCACACGATTGTTTAGTATGTTGATATTGCTTTCTTCATGACTTATACATGTTCCTATGACTATGAGATTATGGAACTTCCGTTTACCAGAGGAACACTTTGTGTGCTACCAAACATCACAACGTAACTGGGTGATTATAAAGGTGCTCTACAGGTGTCTCCGAAGGTACTTGTTGAGTTGGCGTATTTCGAGATTAGGATTTTTCACTCCGATTGTCGGAGAGGTATCTCTAGGCCCTCTCGGTAATGCACATCACTTAAGCCTTGCAAGCATTGCAACTAATGAGTTAGTTGCAGGATGATGTATTAAAAAACGAGTAAATAGACTTGCCGGTAACGAGATTGAAACTAGGTATTGAGATACCGACGATCGAATCTCGGGCAAGTAACATACCGATGACAAAGGGAACAACATATGCTATTATGCGGTCTGACCGATAAAGGTCTTCATAAAATATGTGGGAGCCAATATGAGCATCTAGGTTCCGCTATTGGTTATTGACCGGAGACGTGTCTCGGTCATGTCTACATAGTTCTCGAACCCGTAGGGTCCGCACGCTTAATGTTTCGATGACAGTTATATTATGAGTTTATATGTTTTGATGTACCGAAGGTTGTTCAGAGTCTCAGATGTGATCACAGACATGACGAGGAGTCTCGAAATGGTCGAGACATGAAGATTGATATATTGGAAGCCTATGTTTGGATATCGGAAGTGTTCCGGGTGAAATCAGGATTTTACCGGAGTACCGAGAGGTTACCGGAACCCCCCGGAAGGTTAATGGGCCTTAGTGGGCCTTTACGGAGAAGAGGAGAGGCGGCCAGGGCTGGGCCGCGTGCCCCTCCCCCCTTAGTCCGAATAGGACAAGGAGAGGGGGGCGGCGCCCTCCCTTCCTTCCTCTCTCCCTCCTCTTTCCCCCTCCCAAGTCCTAATCCAACTAGGAAAGGGGGGGAGTCCTACTCCCGGTGGGAGTAGGAGTCCTCCTGGCGCGCCCTCTCTCCTGGTCGGCCGCACCCCCTTGCTCCTTTATATACAGGGGCAGGGGGCACCCTAGAGACACAACAATTGATTGTTTGATCTTTTAGCCGTGTGCGGTGCCCCCCTCCACCATAGTCCACCTCGATAATACTGTAGAGGTGCTTAGGCGAAGCCCTGTGTTGGTAGAACATCATCATAGTCACCACGCCATCGTGCTGACGAAACTCTCCCTCAACACTCAGCTAGATTGGAGTTCGAGGGATGTCATCGGGCTGAACGTATGTTGAACTCGGAGGTGTCGTACCTTCGGTACTTGATCGGTCGGATCGTGAAGACGTACGACTACATCAACCGCGTTGTGCTAACGCTTCCACTTTCGGTCTACGAGGGTACGTGGACAACGCTCTCCCCTCTCGTTGCTATGCATCACCATGATCTTGCGTGTACGTAGGATTTTTTTGAAATTACTACGTTCCCCAACACAAGAGTCATGGTGGCCATCACCTTTCCTTTTTACACTTTTTCCTTTGGCAAGCACTTTGTGTTGGAGCAATCCGGGTATATATATATATATATATATATATATATATATATATCCACTTGGATGTAGGTTTTCATAAATTATTATTGTTGACATTACTCTTGAGGTAAAAGGTTGGGAGGCGAAACTATAAGCCCCTATCTTTCTCTGTGTCCGATTAAAACTTTGAACCCATAAATATCACATGAGTGTTAGCAATTGTGAAAGATTAAATGATAGTTGAGTATGTGGAGTTTGCTGAATCAAAGCTCTTACATAGACCCTTCCCGAAAATAAGATGAATTGCAATTGTTTGATGACTAAGAGCACGGTTTGTTAGTTTTCAAGAAAGTTTATGATCTATACTTTAACTTGTGAATAGCTTGTTACTTGATCATGAGAAGTTTCATGAGTTGAGCTACTGTTATGATATATAATGATGCTAGAAAAGGTGATTGGAACTATCATTGATTAAACTTATGCACTTACTAGCATTCACACTTCATAAATTATTTCTTTTATCATTTACCTACTCGAGGACGAGTAGCAATTAAGCTTGTTCATTGTAAAGGAACCATAAGCCGGGGCTTGTGACCTTTCAAGAATTCCTGATTGGCTCTTTCAGCTTGACCATTAGATTGGGGGTGAGCTACTGATGAAACATCAAGCCGGATATGCTCACATTGGCAGAATTCCTCCATAGCACCCTTGGACAGATTTGTACCATTGTCAGTTATAATGCTGTGTGGGAAGCCAAAACGAAAGATCACCTTTTTCATGAATTGAACCTCCGTGGCTGCATCACACTTACTAACCGGCTCTACCTCAACCCACTTTGTGAATTTGTCAACTGCCACCAAAAGGTGTGTCTTTTTATCTTTGGATCTTTTGAAATGTCCAACCATATCGAGCCCCCAGACTGCAAACGGCCAAGTAATTGGAATCATCCGCAATTCTTGAGCCGGCACGTGTGCCCATCGTGCGAATTTTTGACAACCATCACACCTACTGACCAGATCCTCCGCATTAGCGTGAGCCGTCAACCAGTAAAAACCATGATGGAAGGCTTTGGCTACAAGAGACTTTGAACCGGCATGATGGCCACAATCTCCTTCATGGATTTCACGAAGAATTTCTTGACCTTCCTCAGGGGAGATACAACGTTGAAACGCCCCGGTGACACTGCGATGATGCAACTCATCGTTGGCAATTGTCATTGATTTAGACCGCCAGGTTATCTGCCTAGCCAAGGTCTCATCTTCAGGCAACTCGCCCAGGGTCATATAAGCCAAATATGGCACTATCCAATCTGGGATGACGTGAAGAGCCGCCACCAATTGTGCTTCCGGGTCTGGAACAGCCAAGTCTTCCTTTGTAGGCAATTTGATAGAAGGGTTATGCAGAACATCTAAAAAAGTATTAGGTGGCACTGGCTTACGTTGAGACCCCAGCTGGCTTAAAGCATCAACCACTTCATTCTTTCTGCGATCAATGTATTCCACTTGGTAACCCTTGAAGTGTCCAACAATGGCATCAACTTCGCGGCGATAAGCCGCCATGAGAGGATCCTTGGAATCCCACTTGCCTGATACTTGTTGAGCCACCAAATCTGAGTCGCCAAAGCACCTTACCCGACTCAAGCTTATCTCCTTAGCCATCCGAAGACCATGGAGCAAAGCCTCATACTGAGATGCATTGTTAGTACAAGGAAACATCAATCGTAGCACATAACAAAATTTGTCACCTCGAGGGGAAGCTAAAACAACTCTAGCACCCGAGCCCTCTAATTGCCTGGACCCATCAAAATGAATAGTCCAATATGTGTTGTTCGGCTTCTCTTCAGGCATCTGCAGCTCTGTCCAATCATTGATGAAGTCCACTAGTGCTTGAGATTTGATGGCAATGCGTGGCACATACTTTAAACCATGATGCCCAAGTTCAATGGCCCATTTGGCAACTCGTCATGTGGCTTCTCTATTTTGAATAATATCTCCTAAAGGAGCAGAGCTAACCACAGTGATGGGATGACCATGAAAATAATGCTTAAGCTTCCGGCTCGCCATGAACACCCCATAAACAAGTTTCTGCCAATGTGGATATCTCTGTTTGGACTCAATGAGCACCTCACTGACGTAGTAAACCGGCCGTTGAACCGGATATTCCTTGCCAACCTCTTTGCGCTCTACGACAATGGCCACACTGACAGTACATGTGTTAGCAGCCACATATATCAATAATGGCTCCTTATCAATGGGAGCAGCAAGAATCGGCGGCTCAGCGAGCTGTCTCTTCAGATCTTCAAAGGCAGAGTTAGTAGCATCACTCCATACAGAATCATCTGTCTTATTCATCATTTGATACAGCGGTATGGCCTTCTCACCTAACTGGCTTATGAACTGGCTTAGAGCAGCAACACGACCCGCCAACCATTGAACGTCATTGATGCACGCCAGCTTAGCCAAAGATGTAATTGCTTTGATTTTCTCCGGATTAGCCTCAATGCCTCTGTTAGAAACCAAAAGACCCAGAAGCTTGCCCGATGGCACTCCAAAAATGCACTTGGTCGGGTTAAGCATCATCTTGTAGACCCGGAGGTTATTAATGGTTTCCTTCAGATCATCTATCAAGGTCTCCTTCTCTCTGGACTTCACCACAATATCATCCACATAAGCATGAACATTGCGCCCAATATGATTGTGAAGACAGTTCTGCACACATCGTTGATAAGTCGTCTGGGCACTCTTAAGCCCAAAAGGCATAGACACATAGCAGAAGGCTCCAAACGGAGTAATAAAAGCCGTCTTCTCCTGGTCCTTAACTGCCATCTTGATCTGATGATAACCAGAATAAGCATCCAAAAAGCTCAAACGCTCACAACCCGTCGTAGCATCAATGATTTGATCAATGCGAGGGAGAGTGAAAGGATCAGCCGGACAAGCCTTGTTTAAGTCCGTGTAATCTACACACATACGCCAGGTGCCGTTCTTTTTAAGCACGAGCACCGGGTTAGCCAACCACTCCGGATGAAAAACTTCAATAATGAACCCGGCCGCCAAGAGCCGAGCTACTTCTTCGCCAATGGCCTTGCGCCTCTCCTCATTAAACCGCCGAAGAAACTGTTTGACCGGCTTAAATTTTGGATCAATATTGAGAGTGTGCTCAGCGAGTTCTCTCGGTACACCCGACATGTCAGAAGGTTTCCATGCAAAGATGTCCCGGTTCTCGCGGATGAACTCAATGGGCGCACTTTCCTATTTGGGATACAGATTAGCACTGATACTAAACTGCTTAGATGAGTCACCTGGAACAAAATCGACAAGCTTGGTGTCATCAGCCGACTTAAAATTCAGGACCGGCTCATGTTCTGTAGTTGACTTTTTCAAAGACATCATGTTCGCTGGGTCAACATTGTCTTTGTAAAACTTTAACTCCTCTATTGCACAAACAGATCCAGCGTAAGCGGCATCGCCTTCCTCACACTCCAAGGCTATCTTCCGACTCCCATGCACTGTGATGGTACCCTTATGACCTGGTATCTTGAGCTGCAAATAAACATAACAAGGTCGTGCCATGAACTTGGCATAAGCCGGTCGTCCAAACAGGGCGTGATATGGGCTCTTGATTTTGACCACCTCAAAAGTTAACTTCTCGGCCCTAGAATCATGCTCATCTCCAAAGGCTACATCTAGTTCAATCTTGCCCACTGGGTACGCCAACTTACCTGGCACCACTCCATGGAAAACAGTGTTGGACATCTTAAGATTTTTGTCAGTCAACCCCATGCGACGGAAAGTCTCATAATAGAAGATGTTGATGCTACTGCCTCCGTCCATGAGTACTTTAGTGAATTTATATCCACCAACTTGAGGTGCCACCACCAAGGCCAGGTGACCCGGATTGTTAACCTGGGGGGGGGGGTGATCCTCCCTACTCCAAAGAATAGGCTGCTCAGACCATCTCAAATAACAAGGGGCTGCCGGCTCAACAGCATTCATAGCCCTCTTATGAAGCTTCTGGTCCCGTCTGCACAAACTAGTGGTGAACACATGATACTGTCCACTATTCAACTGCTTTGGATTTCTCTGGTATCCAGATTGCTGCTGCTGCTGACCTCCTTGGCCAGACTGCTGATTATAACCACCTTGATTTCCTTGAGAGCCTTGAAAATTGGAGTTTGAACCGCCGCCCGGACCATGAAAACCGCCGCCACCTGAGCCACCGCCCGGCCCATGATTGCTATTGAACATGTTAGAGTTCTTGAAAGCCTTCATGATCATACAATCCTTCCACAGGTGAGTGGCCGGTTTCTGCTGAGTACCATACCTTGGACAGGGATCATTCAATAGCTGCTCAAGAGTAGGACCTGACCCGCCGGACAGAGGAGGTGGCCTCCCTTTACGTCGCTGATTGTTGCCCTGTGCATTGGTGTTAGCCACAAATTCCAAGCTACTGTTAGCCTTATGTTTATTATTGCCTCCTTGATTTGCCGGGTTATGCTGATGACCCTTGTTGTCGTGGTTTTGTCATGGCAGATGTCCTAGTGAAAGGACTTAGTCATGGAGCCATCGCGGTGGGTTAGCTTAAAGGGGTTAAAGCGGACAAGGGACGCAAGGAATTATACTGGTTCGGCCCCTTACGATGAAGGTAAAAGCCTACTCCAGATGTGATGGAATTGCTAGGGTTTCGATGACCAGGGAGCGAATCCGTTTTGCCTGGCTCTCGAGTTATTGTTTGTTGTCCCTAAACCGCCACCGGGTCATCCCTTTATATACACAAGTTAACGCCCGGGGGTTTACTGAATCCCGAGGCCGGCTCATACACGTGCCCGGCTCGGTTTCTACCTTTCCTTGCCTTACAACATAAGTTACATATCATATGGTGATTTATGTCTACGGGGCCTAATTCGCCTTCGGGCCCTGGGCCTTCATGTTAGATCTCCTCTGTAAAGCGCCATACTTCTTGTCTTCATGGGCTTCAAACATGACTAACTCACTGTGGGCATAACCCGGCCCCTCAAGGTCGGTTTATATTTAGTAGTAATATCCCCAACATTAGGCCCTAGATTGATTTGAACTTGTTCATGTCAATCTCCAACACTTAGAAAAATTCCACCTTTAGCACCTTCGCAGAAGTCTTGTAAATCCCCATGATGTCATCCTCCAAGATTGTAATGAACCACCATGACATCACCTGTTATTAAAAATTATATGTCTCACCTTAATTAATGAACCTCCGACAATCGAGGCGACCGCTCTGTCACAGATCCAATTTTTTGGGCTCCTCGATTTTCGTGCCTGTCACTTATCTGTTCGCCTTATAAATAAGACCGGGGGTCCTTTTCATTTCCCCCCTCCATGCCTCCTCGCGTCCTCTTCTTCCTTGCGCCGACCTGTTCCTTGCGCGCGGCCGCCGTCGTCAAGCTCCGCCCTCGACCTCATCTCCGCCCGCTGCATCGACCTGAACGTACCAGAGAAACGCGGCGTGCCTTCACTGCTTCGTCAGCAACCGTAAGTTTTCCCTTTCCCTTGCTCTAGATTCCCCATTAGGGTTTCGGTGTTCATCAAAACCCGCGGCTGTTCTTATCTGTTCATCTCCATAGTGTAAGCAGCGAACTCAGATTCTGACACCTTCTTGCGCAGTTGTAGTTGTAATCCCCTTTTTCATCTTTAGAATATCTTCTTCCATATAGAAAAACCCATCTGGACCTGACGAACTGCTTAAACACCTGTATTTTGAGTCTGAATATGTTTCAATTTATTGATACGCTGCACATCTGAAATTATCATATTGATCTGTGAAACTTGTTTTTCCTCACTTAGTCATCTTTGCTTCAGATCTGTACTTTCAATGTCTGCGTAGGCGGCTTATCCTTTAGAAAATAATCGGTCATATGCCATTAGTCCCCTTGTAAACCGCCAGTCGTTTTACCATTTATAATAGCATCAATCTCCAGTTTGAACAATTTTGCATGCTTGAATATCTTTTCCTTAACCTGCTATGCTTTATGCTTACCAACCATGAGTCTTAAACCGACATCATTCTTTTTCCAGCTTTTCGTTCGAAATGGCCGAACAATTTTATGCTTGTAACTGGGTCCCTTCCTGGGTTACTTAAGAGCATCTAGATGGATGTGTCAGAACTAGCACTTTACCAAAACAAAGTGAAATCCACTGGCGCATTCCCGCTCCAGAAAATCCTCCTGCCCCCAAGGACGGCGAGGTAGTGGTATTTGTTGATCACATGAGCCGTGGTTTTAAACCGCTCGGATCAAAGTTTTTTCGTGACGTGCTTGCCAGCTTCCAGATCCACCCTCAAGATATTGGACCCAACTCTGTGTCCAATATTTGCGACTTTCAAGTGTTTTGTGAGGCTTATCTGCAAGAAGAGCCAACTGTTGAATTGTTCAGGGATTTTTTCTATTTGAATCGTCGTACTGAATTTGTAGGCGGGCCCAACACTGAACTTGGCGGCATCTCCATTCAGAAAAGGAAGGACGTCAACTTCCCTCATGCCAAACTCCATAGCCATCCTAAGGATTGGAACCAGACTTGGTTCTACTGTAAGGATAGTTCCCCTGAAGATGAAAACCCTCTGCTGGGTTATCGTGCTCACCAGCTTACCAACACACATCCATTTCCACAACGGCTCACTGCCAAGGAACGGACCACATATGCACCACAACTCGCCAAGCTCAGAGTTTTCATGGCTAACGGCTTGACAAGAGTTGACTTTGTTCGTTGCTGGATATCTTGGAGTATTTTACCGTTAAGCCGTCGCCCCGGTTTAATGTGTGAGTACACAGGGGACTCAAAAGATCCTCAACGACATATTGATATTCAGCTAACAGAGGCTGAAGTTACTGAGTCTGTTAAGAAGATGCTGAATGAATCGGAAGTTGTCTGCAGCAGGACCGGGTTGAGTCCCTTCTATACTTTGAATAAACCGCCAGCTGTAAGAATTGCCACACTCCTGCTTTGTACCTGATAGTATTAACTGTGCAATCTTTTATATCCTCTGTCAATCTTTTAACAGGGTGACGACCCATTTTGTAAGAAGAAACCTTAAGATAAACCGGCCAAGACCCCTCGACCTAAGATGAAGGTTGTCAAGAGACCTGCCAAGAAGAAGGCAGCTGAATCCACCAGGTTGAACCTCGATGATGATCTTGATAATCCGGCCTCAGAGGTAGAACTTGACTATCTTGGTTCGTTTTCATACACCTCAATGACAATGATTATTATCAGGATGACGCTGAAGGCAGCCAAGCCGATGACGCAGAGGTAATTATCCTTTCCTCCGGTTCAGACCCTCTGCCAACACAAAAAATCCGTCAAGCAATCCGGAAAGTAAGATTTTCTCACCCCCTAGCTCACTTGGAACCACTGATACGTCTCCAACGTATCTCTAATTTTTGATTGCTCCATGCTATATTATCTACTATTTTGAATGTTTATGGACTTTATTATACACTTTTATATCATTTTTGGGACTAACCTATTAACCCAGAGCCCAATGCCAGTTTCTGTTTTTACCCTGTTTTAGGGTTTCGAAGAAAAGGAAAACCAAACGGAGTCCAATTGACCTGAAACATCACGGAACTCATTTTTGGAAGGAAAGAAGCCCAGAAGACTTGGAGTGCACGTCGGGGGACCTACGAGGAGGCCACGAGGCAGGGGGTGCCCACCCCCCTGGGCGCGCCCTCCACCCTCGTGAGCCCCTCGTGGCCCCCCTGACATACTTCTTCCGCCTATATATCTCCATATACCCTAAAAACATCGGAGAGCACAATAGATCGGTAGTTCCGCCGCCAGAAGCCTCAGTAGCCACCGAAAGCCAATCTAGACCCGTTCCGTCACCCTGCCGTAGGCGGCAATCCCTCTCCGGTGTCCATCTTCATCATCCCGGTGCTCTCCATGACGAGGAGGGAGTAGTTCTCCCTCGGAGCTGAGGGTATGTACTAGTAGCTATGTGTTTGATCTCTCTCTCTCTCTCTCTCGTGTTCTTGAGGTGATACGATCTTGATGTATCGCGAGCTTTGCTATTATATTTGGATCCTATGATGTTTTCTCCCCCCTCTATCTCTCTCGTAATGGATTTAGTTTCCCCTTTGAAGTTATCTTATCGGATTGAGTCTTTAAAGATTTGAGAACACTTGATGTATGTCTTGCCGTGGATATCTGTGGTGACAATGGGATATCACGTGATTCACTTGATGTATGTTTTGGTGACCAACTTGCGGGTTCCGCCCATGAACCTATGCATAGGGGTTGGCACACGTTTTCGTCGTGATTCTCCAGTAGAACTTTGGGGCACTCTTTGAGGTCCTTTGTGTTGGTTGAATAGATGAATCTGAGATTGTGTGATGCATATCATATAATCATGCCCACGGATACTTGAGGTGACATTGGAGTATCTAGGTGACATTAGGGTTTTGGTTGATTTCTATCTTAAGGTGTTATTCTAGTACGAACTCTAGGGCTGTTTGTGACACTTATAGGAATAGCCCAACAGATTGATTGGAAAGAATAACTTTGAGGTGGTTTCATACCCTACCATAATCTCTTCGTTCGTTCTCCGCTATTAGTGACTTTGGAGTGACTCTTTGTTGTATGTTGAGGGATAGTTTTATGATCCAATTATGTTAGTATTGTTGAGGGAACTTACACTAGCGAAAGTATGAACCCTAGGCCTTATTTCCACACATTACAATACCGTTTACGCTCACTTTTATCATTAGTTACCTTGCTGTTTTTATAATTTCAGATTACAAAAACATTTATCTACCATCCATATACCACTTGTATCACCATCTCTTCGCCGAACTAGTGCACCTTTACAATTTACCATTGTATTGGGTGTGTTGGAGACACAAGAGACTCTTTGTTATTTGGTTGCAGGGTTGCTTGAGAGAGACCATCTTCATCCTACGCCTCCTACGGATTGATAAACCTTAGGTCATCCACTTGAGGGAAATTTGCTACTGTCCTACAAACCTCTGCACTTGGAGGCCCAACAAAGTCTACAAGAAGAAGGTTGTGTAGTAGACATCAAGCTCTTTTCTGGCGCCATTGCCGGGGAGGTGAGTGCTTGAAGGTATATCTTTAGATCTTGCAATCGAGTCTTTTAGTTCCTTGTTTTATCACTAGTTTGGTTTATAAAAGAAAATTACAAAAAAATGGAATTGAGTTTGTCTCATACGCTTCACCTTTTTAATATCTTTCGTGAGTATGATAGAAAGGATAATTGTGCTCAAGTGCTAGAAGAAGAAATCTATAAAATGTTTGGCACTAAATATTTGAATGATGAGCATGATTGCAATGTTGTTAGTATGAATTCCTTGAATATCCATGATGCTAATTATATGCAAAGCCACAAGCTTGGGGAAGCTATGTTTGATGAAGATGATATTTTTTGTCCCCCAAGTTTTGATGAGAAAATTTATTATGATGAAAGCATGCCTCCTATCTATGATGATTATTGTGATGACACATATGCTTTAAAGAATAATAATAACAATGAACCTTGTCATCTTGATCTTAATTTTCAATCACATGATAGTTATTTTGTTGAGTTTGCTGCCACTATTATTCATGAGAAGAATTTTGCTTATGTGGAGAGTAGTAAATTTTCTATGCTTGTAGATCATGAAAAGAATGCTTTAGGTGCTGGTTATATTGTTGAATTTATTCATGATGCTACTGAAAATTATTATGAGGGAGGAATATATGCTTGTAGGAATTGCAATAATATCAAGTTTCCTCTCTATGTGCTTAAAAAATTGAAGTTATGCTTGTTTTGCCCTCCTATGCTAGTTGATTATTGTTCCCATAAGTTGTTTTCTCACAAAATCCCTATGCATAGGAAGTGGGTTAGACTTAAATGTGTTAGCAATATGCTTCATGATGCTCTCTTTATGTTTCAATTCTTATCTTTTATGTGAGCATCATTGAAATTATCATGCCTAGCTAGGGGCATTAAACGATAGCGCTTGTTGGGAGGCAACCCAATTTTATTTTAGTTCCTTCCTTTTTTCTCCTGTTTAGTAATAAATAATTCATCTAGCCTCTGTTTATATGTGGTTTTATGCTTTTTATTAGTGTTTGTGCCAAGTAGAACCTTTGGAAAGACTTGGGGAAAGTCTTGTTGATCATGCTGTAAAAAACAGAAACTTTAGCGCTCACGAGAATTGCTGCCATTTTTATTTGGAGAGTGATATTTAGTTAATTATTTTTGCAGATGATTAATACATAAATTCCTCAGGCCCATCAATTTATTTGAGAATTTTATGAGTTCCATAAGTATACGTTTGATTCAGATTACTACAGACTGTTCTGTTTTTGACAGATTCTGTTTTCGATGTGTTGTTTGCTTGTTTTGATGAATCTATGAGTAGTATCGGAGGGTATGAACCATAGATAAGTTGGAATACAGTAGGTTTAACACCAATATAAATAAAGAATGAGTTCATTACAGTACCTTGAAGTGGTGATTTATTTTCTTACACTAACGGAGCTTATGAGTTTTCTGTTAAGTTTTGTGTTGTGAAGTTTTCAAGTTTTGGGTAAGGATTCGATGGACTATGGAATAAGGAGTGGTAAGAGCCTAAGATTGGGGATGCCCAAGGCACCCCAAGGTAATATTCAAGGACAAACAAGAGCTTAAGCTTGGGGATGCCCCGGAAGGCATCCCCTCTTTCGTCTTCGTTCGTCGGTAACTTTACTTGGAGCTATATTTTTATTCGCCACATGATATGTCTTTTGCTTGAAGCGTCATTTTATTTTATTTAGTTTTGCTTGCTGTTTTAATAAAATACCAAGATCTGAAATTATTAAATGTTAGAGAACCTTCACATAGTTGCATAATTATTCAACTACTCATTGATCTTCACTTATATCTTTCGAAGTAGTTTGTCATTTGCTCTAGTGCTTCACTTATATCTTTTAGAGCATGGTGGTGGATTTGTTTTATAGAAACTAATGAACTCTCATGCTTCACTTATATTATTTTGAGAGTCTTAAATAGCATGGTAATTTGCTTAAAATCCTAATATGCTAGGTATCCATGAATAGTAAAAACTTTCTTATGAGTGTGTTGAATACTAAGAGAAGTTTGATGCTTGATGATTGTTTTGAGATATAGAGGTAATAATATCAAAGTCGTGCTAGTTGAGTAGTTGTGAATTTGAGAAATACTTGTGTTGAAGTTTGCAAGTCCCGTAGCATGCACGTATGGTAAACATTGTGTAACAAATTTAAAACATGAGGTGTTATTTGATTGTCCTCCTTATGAGTGGCGGTCGGGGACGAGCGATGGTCTTTTCCTACCAATCTATCCCCCTAGGAGCATGCGCGTAGTACCGAGGTTTTTGATGACTTGCAGATTTTTGCAATAAGTATGTAAGTTCTTTATGACTAATGCTGAGTCCATGGATTATACACACACTCACCCTTCCATCCTTGCTAGCCTCTTCGGTACCGTGCATTGCCCTTTCTCACATTGAGAGTTGGTGCAAACTTCGCCGGTGCATCCAAACCCCGTGATATGATACGCTCTGTCACACATAAACCTCCTTATATCTTCCTCAAAACAGCCACCATACCTACCTATTATGGCATTTCCATAGCCATTTCGAGATATATTGCCATGCAACTTTCCATCATTCCGTTCATCATGACACATTCATCATTGTCATATTTCTTGGCATGATCATGTAGTTGACATAGTATTTGTGGTAAAGCCACCGTTCATAATTTTTTCATACTTGTCACTCTTGATTCATTGCATATCCCGGTACACCGCCGGAGGCATCCATATAGAGTCATACTTTGTTCTAGTATCGAGTTGTAATCATTGAGTTGTAAATAAATAGAAGTGTGATGATCATCATTCAATAGAGCATTGTCCCAAAAAAGAGAAAGGCCAAAGAAAAAAAAGAAGGCCCCCAAAAAATAAAAAAAAATAAAAAGGGGCAATGCTACTATCCTTTTTTCCACACTTGTGCTTCAAAGTAGCACCATGTTCTTCATATAGACAGTCTCTTGAGTTATCACTTTCATATACTAGTGGGAATTTTCATTATAGAACTTGGCTTGTATATTCCAACAATGGGCCTCCTCAAGTGCCCTAGGTCTTCGTGAGCAAGCAAGTTGGATGCACACCCACTTAGTTTCTTTTGTTGAGCTTTCATAGCTCTAGTGCATCCGTTGCATGGCAATCCCTACACCTTGCATTAACATCAATCGATGGGCATCTCCATAGCCCATTGATTAGCCTTGTTGATGTGAGACTTTCTCCTTTTTGTCTTCTCCACATAACCCCCATCATTATATTCTATTCCACCCATAGTGCTATATCCATGGCTCGCACTCATGTATTGCGTGAAAGTTTATAGGTTTGAGATTACTAAAGTATGAAACAATTGCTTGGCTTGTCATCGGGGTTGTGCATGATGAGAGCATTCTTGTGTGACGAAAATGAAACATGACTAAACTATATGATTTTGTAGGGATGAACTTTCTTTGGCCATGTTATTTTGAGAAGACATAATTGCTTAGTTAGTATGCTTGAAGTATTATCTTTTTTATGTCAATATGAACTTTTGTCTTGAATCTTTTGGATCTGAATATTCATACCACAATTAAGAAGAATCACATTGAAATTATGCCAAGTAGCACTCCACATCAAAAATTCTGTTTTTATCATTGACCTACTCGAGGACGAGCAGGAATTAAGCTTGGGGATGCTGATACGTCTCCAACGTATCTCTAATTTTTGATTACTCCATGCTATATTATCTACTATTTTTGAATGTTTATGGGCTTTATTATACACTTTTATATCATTTTTGGGACTAACCTATTAACCCAGAGCCCAGTGCCAGTTTCTGTTTTTACCCTGTTTTAGGGTTTCGAAGAAAAGGAAAACCAAACAGAGTCCAATTGACCTGAAACTTCACGGAACTCATTTTTGGAAGGAAAGAAGCCCAGAAGACTTGGAGTGCACATCGGGGGACCTACGAGGAGGCCACAAGGCAGGGGGGCGCGCCCACCCCCCTGGGCGCGCCCTCCACCCTCATGAGCCCCTCGTGGCCCCCTTGACGTACTTCTTCCGCCTATATATCTCCATATACCCTAAAAACAACAGAGAGCACAATAGATCAGGAGTTCCGCCGCCAGAAGCCTCCGTAGCCACCGAAAGCCAATCTAGACCCGTTCCGGCACCCTGCCGGAGGGGGCAATCCCTCTCCGGTGTCCATCTTCATCATCCTGGTGCTCTCCATGACGAGGAGGGAGTAGTTCTCCCTCGGGGCTGAGGGTATGTACCAGTAGCTATGTGTTTGATCTCTCTCTCTCTCTCTCTCTCTCGTGTTCTTGAGGTGATACGATCTTGATGTATCGCGAGCTTTTCTATTATATTTGGATCCTATGATGTTTTCTCCCCCTCTATCTCTCTTGTAATGGATTGAGTTTCCCTTTTGAAGTTATCTTATTGGATTGAGTCTTTAAAGATTTGAGAACACTTGATGTATGTCTTGCCGTGGATATCTGTGGTGACAATGGGATATCACGTGATTCACTTGATGTATGTTTTGGTGACCAACTTGCGAGTTCCGCCCATGAACCTATGCATAGGAGTTGGCACACTTTTTCGTCGTGATTCTCCGGTAGAACTTTGGGGCACTCTTTGAGGTCCTTTGTGTTGGTTGAATAGATAAATCTGAGATTGTGTGATGCATATTGTATAATCATGCCCACGGATACTTGAGGTGACATTGGAATATCTAGGTGACATTAGGGTTTTGGTTGATTTGTATCTTAAGGTGTTATTCTAGTACGAACTCTAGGGATGTTTGTGACACTTATAGGAATAGCCCAATGGATTGATTGGAAAGAATAACTTTGAGGTGGCTTCGTACCCTACCATAATCTCTTCGTTCGTTCTCCGCTATTAGGGACTTTTGAGTGACTCTTTGTTGTATGTTGAGGGATAGTTTTATGATCCAATTATGTTAGTATTGTTGAGGGAACTTACACTAGCGAAAGTATGAACCCTAGGCCTTATTTCCACACATTGCAATACCATTTACGCTCACTTTTATCATTAGTTACCTTGCTGTTTTTATAATTTCAGATTACAAAAACATTTATCTACCATCCATATACCACTTGTATCACCATCTCTTCGCCAAACTAGTGCACCTATACAATTTACCATTGTATTGGGTGTGTTGGGGACACAAGAGACTCTTTGTTATTTGGTTGCAGGGTTGCTTGAGAGAGACCATCTTCATCCTACGCCTCCTACGGATTGATAAACCTTAGGTCATCCACTTGAGGGAAATTTGCTACTGTCCTACAAACCTCTGCACTTGGAGGCCCAACAACGTCTACAAGAAGAAGGTTGTGTAGTAGACATCAACCACACTTTCTTTTGAAGAAGCAGCAACATGAAACTCGCCGCACAACCCGGCACAGCGGCCAAGTAGTCACTTCAGCCGGTTTACCGAACACTCCGGTTCGGAAACGTCGATCTGAGGTATCACACACTTCTGATACTTCTTATCCCAAGGCAGTTTATTTCCGGCAACCTCTTAATCCATCCGATTCAAATTATCAGGGAATGCCTCATTCATCATCTGGCGAGTCAACAGCCACACAGCTCCCTCCTCTTAAGACTCTTCCTGGGTAAACACTTTAAACTTACTCCTTTGACGCTTTATATTTGCGTTCTATACTAACCTTTATATCTTTTCCTTTTAGAGCCAAGGCCAGACCCAGCAAGAAAGCTTGGGTAAATAAACCGTCTGATGACAATGTGGTTATTGAACCGTAGAGAACTCCAGAACCGGAAGGAACAAATGCTGACGCCATGTTTGATGATCCGCCCCCTCAAGACCATGATTTTTTTGAACAAGTAGATGTTGATACTACAGGCCATGCTGATAAACCAGCATGCCCAGTCTGAACTGATGATAAACCATCAAGTCCAGCTAAGGCTGCTGAGAAATCGTCAACTCCAGTAAAGGCTGCTGGTGACAAGGAAGATGATATTATAATTACTGGCGTTGGCCACACCACCCCTGGCAATCCTGTTGCATTATCAAAGCATAGTGCCAAGGAGGAACTTTCTGCTATGGGCCAAGGCAAGTGGAGTACAGACTTGTCAAGCTACGCCCACCTCAACGCCCAAGAGCTTCATTCTGGTTTTTTAAACCATCTGTACACAAACCACGACTAGAAGCCGGTTTAGTGAATCTGATGAAGGAGCGATATGAGGTAACTGCATAACTGTTTCTATCTTATGTCCAATTTCAAGTACCAACTCCAGTAGCCCCCGAGGGCCGATTTATGATGCCAATCTAAACCGGGACTTTGTAACACCTCAACTTTGTATGCTTAGCCTCCAAGGGCTGGTTGATCTTTTTTTAGATGAACCGGTGCTTTAAAAGTGTAATCTTTTAACTTTCACCTGTGTAGTCGCCAAGGGCCGGTTTATCTTTCCAAGCTGAACCAGAACTTTAATCAATGTTAGTTTGAGCAAACGTACATTAGCCCCCAAGTGTCAAGAATAATACTTGTATTGTGCTTGGGACTTGTTAAAAAAATCTAATAATCAAGCAAATAGGCATTAGCCCCCAAGTGCCAAGTGTATAACTTATTATGTGCTTGGGACTTCCAATATTCACTACCACCTCATAATATGACTTTCTCTTATAGGTTGAGCTGAGCAAAAAGGAAGCCCAAACCGCTGATCTTTAAGAAAATATCAAATCCCAGCAAGCAGAAACCTCCAAAGCCAAAGAGGAACTGACTAGTGCCTTAGAAGCCATGGAGAAGCTGAAGGAAACCTTGAAGAAGGATCGGGCGGATTGGGGCATAGAGAAAACCCATTGCAAAAGAGAGCTGAAGACACAGAAGCAGCCCTTAAACCGGTGGTCGAAGAGCTGACCGGTTTAAAGCGGCAGATCAATGCCACGACCTCTGCTGTTTTTGGTAAGTACCCTCACCTGAAGTTTTCAACATACATTATCTCATCAGTTACTGGTTTACTGATGCTCGCAATGACACAGGAACTCGCATTACCCATCTTGGATCTGACATGCGGATGAAGCTGAAGGCTGCCTATACGCTCATAGAGCGGTTATATTTCGGAGCCCAACGGGCCATTTGCACTGCTGCTCATAACAAACCGTCTCCAACCTTGATAAAGGAAACCATTGAGAAGCTGTCAATGATGCCTGCCTGGTTGGACAAACTAAAAAGATCAGCTGCAAGGTCAGGTGCGCTGACTACGCTAATCCGGGCTAAGGCATGGATACCAGATCTTGAGTCGTCGGATATAGGCAGCGGCTACCCTGGTGTAAAGGAGGATGGTTTAGAGTTTAACAATGACAATCTTCGAAGGTTGACAAGGGAAATGCGCCCCTTAGCGAGCAAATTGGTTGAAGAAACAGATCTCTCTCACTATCCGCCGGTTTATGATTCTGGACATAAAAGATATCCTACGCCAACACATGATGTACAGGATCTTATTCCGCCAATCCGTAAGCACACCTATGCCCCTGATGTTGACCCCTCCAACCTTATAAGTGATGAAGCTATGTTCCAAGCCTTAACTGGAATCGATTGGGCAACCATTGACTTCCAGCCACTGGGTAGAGAGGAGCAGGAGGATGCACCAGCGCAAGACGATCCACAACCTTCAAGTAAGCATGGTGACGAATCATGATCCGGAGGCCGGTTTAGCCTTCTGTGTACTGCCACACTTGCTGAAAACAATTATTCTTTTTGGGCATTAAACGCCTTGTAATAGGCTAGTTCAAAAAACTTGGTCTGCTATGCCATCACGCATATTTATGTTGCTTGACACTGTTAATCCATCCCGCTTTAGGATATATTATCTTCATAATCCATAGCGGTGTTATGCAAACTATTCCTGCATGCAAGAACTTTGAAAGTGTCCTGGCGGTTTTCACTGGACGGGTCATGATGCCCAAATATATAGCCAGGGTTTATAACCAAGGCTGTGCTTTGAAAATAATCAAAGATGAAAGAGATAATACCTGTGATATTAAATCACACTGTTGGTTGACCAAATTTTGTATATTTAGGGCTATAACCCCAATCTTGGGTATTGATAACTCCTTCCCTATTTTTACCGGTTTATGATAAAACCGTTCCGGGTTATAATAAACACCGGTGTATTCATATATAATGCTGGCGACTTGTAGTTAAAACCAGACCAGGTTAATCAACACCGGATTATAACTGATCATGTACTTGCAACTTCTCGTTGAAAGCCAACCCGGGTCAAGAAACACCGGATTATAACTGATGATGTACTTACAACCGGATCAATAAACACCGGTTTATCATAAGATATTATAAACCTCGTCAAAGGAGAAAGAACTTTGGCAAATAAAAATATAAGAAGAATATGCGAGGCTTTTCATGGGCTGCCAGGCCACTGAGTTAAACCGTTTTACAAAGCCTTTTAAGATGGACCTCACATTAACCAATCGTCATTTTAAGTTTGACAAGTTCAGGGTCTATGAGATTGACTTGTCAAACGTTCGGCGGGTCATACCAGGATTACCTGGACGGAGTGGCTTACTTAACAAGGCAGGATAACCCAGGGTTTTAGGTGAATACACCTGGCTTCCAAGCCTGGCTTGATAGCCTATTACAAGGGTGTAGACTTCTTTGTTCTTTGAGAAGCAAAGAGCCCCCGAGCAATAATTTGAGCTGTGCTCAGTGGGTGCCTATGTTTGAGTTGTGATTTTGCAACACTCTCTTTGGCCCCACGTAAGTTACTTTTGGCTTTAAACCGATCAAGAGGTGTAGCTATGGTTCAAATATAACCAAGCCCCCAAGTGATTTCCCTGGTGGCCTTATGCCCATCAAGAGGTGTGGCTATGGTTCGAATACAACCAAGCCCCCAAGTGACCTTTCATATAAACCAGATCAATGGGAAATAGAACTCTGCTTTATAAACAGAAGCCCCCATGTAACCACACATGATGTAATAAAAACAATAGAGACCCCGCTTTAGCTGAGGCTCCGGTTTATTATATTGATCATAATATATACATTGTCATAATTATGTACATAAGAAGAGCCTGTGGCTCAAGTATAGTAAGGCTGAAGATGAGCCATATTCCACGGCCGTTGGGTCCCTTCCTTCGATTTACGTGAGTCTTTATGCTCCCGAACATCGATAATGTAGTATGATCCGTTGTGCAGATTTTTGCTGAACACAAAAGGTCCTTCCCAAGGTGGGGACAACTTGTGCATATCAGTCTGATCCTGGATGAGCCGGAGCACCAGATCGCCTTCTTGAAAAGTTCTGGTTTTAACCCCGGCAGCTATGATAACGACACAGATCTTGCTGGTAAATTGCCGGACATGCCGCTGCAAGATCACGCTCCTCATCTAACAGGTCCAGTGAGTCCTGACGTGCTTTCTCATTATCAGCTTCAACATAAGCCACCACATGGGGTGAGTCATGACGGATGTCACTAGGGAGAACCGCCTCTGCTCCGTAGACCATGAAGAAAGGTGTGTAACCCGTAGATCTGTTTGGTGTGGTATTGATGCTCTATAACACACAAGGTAACTCCTCCACCCAACAATCCGGCGTCCGCTTTAAAGGAACCATAAGCCGGGGCTTGATGCCTATCAAAATCTCTTGATTGGCTCTCTCTGCTTGACCATTAGATTGGGGGTGAGCCATTGATGACACGTCAAGCTGGATGTGCTCACGTTGACAAAATTCTTCCATAGCACCTTTGGACAGATTAGTACCATTATCGGTTATGATGTTGTGTGGAAAACCAAAACGGAAGGTCACCTTTTTGATGAATTGAACCGCCGTAGCTGCATCACACTTACTGACTAGCTCTGCCTCCTCCCACTTGGTGAACTTATCAACTGCCACCAAAAGGTGGGTCTTCTTATCCTTGGATCTCTTAAAGGGCCCACCATATCCACTCCCCAAGTTGCAAACGGCCAAGTGATTGGAATCATCCTTAATTCTTGAGCCGGAACATGAGCACGGCATGCAAACTTCTGACAATCCTCACACCTCTTTACTAAATCCTCAGCATCAACATGAACCGTCAACCAATAGAAGCCGTGTTGAAAAGCCTTAGCTACCAAGGATTTTGAACCGGCATGGTGACCACAATCTCCTTCGTGGATCTCACACAAAATCTCACAGCCTTCCTGAGGAGACACACAATGCTGAAACGCCCCTGATACACTACAATGATGCAACTCCCCATTGATAATGGTCATTGACTTGGATCGCTAGATTATCTGCCGGGCCAAAGTTTCATCCTCTGGTAACTCGCCCCGGTTCATATACGCCAAGTATGGGACCATCCAATCCGGGATAACATGAAGAGCTGCCACTAACTGAGCCTCTGGGTCAGGAACAGCCAAATCCTCCTTCGTAGGTAACTTGACCGATGGGTATGCAAAACATCCAGAAAGACATTGGGTGGAACCGGTTTATGTTGGGAACCCAAATGACTTAAAGCGTCCGCCACTTCATTCTTTCGCCGGTCCACATGGTCGACTTGAAAACCCTTGAAATGACCTGCAACAATATCTACTTCTCGAAGATATGCTTCCATGAGTGGATCTTTGGAATCCCAAGTGCCGGACACTTGTTGAGCCACCTGGTCTGAGTCACCAAAGCACTTAACCCAGCTTAAATTCATCTCCTTAGCCATCCGAAGATCATGGAGCAAGGCCTCATACTCAGCTGCATTGTTAGTGCAAGGGAACATTAAACGGAGAACATAACAAAACTTATCACCTCGTGGGGAAGTTAATATGACTCCAGCCCCCGAGCCCTCCAATTGTCTGGACCCATCAAAATTAATAGTCCAATAAGTGTTATCTGGTTTTTCCTCCGGTGCCTGCAACTCTGTCCAGTCATTGATGAAGTCCACAAGTGCTTGGGATTTGATTGCTGTGCGAGGCATATATTTTAACCCGTGAGGTGCAAGCTCAATAGCCCACTTGGCAACCCGGCCAGTTGCTTCCCTGTTTTGGATGATATCCCCCAAGGGGGCAGAACTGACCACAGTGATAGGATGACCCTGAAAATAGTGCTTGAGCTTCCGGCTTGCCATAAAAACTCCATACACCAGTTTCTGCCAATGTGGGTACCTCTGCTTGGACTCAATAAGCACCTCACTGATATAATAAACTGGTCGTTGAACCGGATACACCTTTCTGGCCTCCTTGCGCTCCACAATAACAACCACACTAGCAACCCGGGCATTAGCAGCCACACATAACAACAAGGGATCTTTATCAACAGGAGCAGCAAGGATAGGCGGCTCAGCCAGCTCCCGCTTTAAACTCTCAAAGGCCTCGTTGGCAGCATCACTCCAGACGAAATGGTTTGTCTTCTTCATCATCTAATACAGAGGGATTGCCTTTTCTCCCAAATGGCTGATAAACCGGCTCAATGCTGCAATACGGCCCGCCAGACGTTGAACATCGTTAATACACACCGGTTTAGCCAGGGACGTAATAGATTTGATCTTCTCTGGATTAGCTTCAATGCCCCTGTTAGACACCAGAAAACCCAAGAGCTTGCCTGCCAGTACACCAAAGACACATTTGGCTGGATTAAGCATCATTTTATAAACCCGAAGGTTATCAAAAGTCTCGTTCAAGTAATCTATCAATGTTTCCTCCTTTCTGGACTTTACCACAATATCATCCACATAAGCATGAACATTGCACCCAATCTGATTATGAAGACAATTCTGCACACAGCGCTGATAAGTCACCTGGGCACTCTTGAGCCCAAAAGGCATAGATACATAGCACAAGGCTCCAAAGGGACTTATAAAAGTTGTCTTCTCCTGGTCCTTAACTGCCATTTTAATCTGATGATAACTAGAATAAGCATCCAAAAAATACAAACGGTCAGAACCCGCTGTAGCATCAATGATTTGATCAATACGAGGGAGAGCAAAGGGATCGGCTGGACAAGCTTTGTCTAGATCTGTGTAGTCCACACCGATACGTCTCCAACATATCTATAATTTTTGATTGCTCCATGCTATATTATCTATTGTTTTGGACATTATTGGGCTTTATTATCCACTTTTATATTATTTTTGGGACTAACCTATTAACCGAAGGCCCAACCCAGAATTGCTGTTTTTTGCCTGTTTTAGGGTTTCGAAGACAAGGAATAACAAACGGAGTCCAAACGGAATGAAACCTTCAGGAACATGTTTTTCTCAACGAATAAGACCCAGGAGACTTGGACCCTACGTCAAGGCACAAGAGAGGAGGCCACGAGGTAGGGGCGCACCTGCCTACCCCAGGCGCACCCTCCACCCTCATGGGCCCCCTGTTGCTCCACCGACATACTCCTTCCTCCTATATATATCCACGTACCCCCAAACGATCAAATACGGAGCCAAAACCCTAATTCCACCGCCGTAACTTTCTGTATCCACGAGATCCCATCTTGGGGCCTGTTTTGGAGCTCCGCGGGAGGGGGCATCGATCACAGAGGACTTCTACATCAACACCATAGCCCCTCTGATGAAGTGTGAGTAGTTTACCTCAGACCTACGGGTATATAGTTAGTAGCTAGATGGCTCCTTCTCTCTTTTTGGATCTCAATACAATGTCCTCCCCCTCTCTTGTGGAGATCTATTCGATGTAATCTTCTTTTTGAGTTGTGTTTGTTGAGATCGATGAATTGTGGGTTTATGATCAAGTCTATCTATGAATAATATTTGAATCTTCTCTAAATTCTTTTATGTATGGCTGGTTATCTTTGCAAGTCACTTCGAATTATCAGTTTGGTCTGGCCTACTAGAT
Organism: Triticum aestivum; assembly: GCF_018294505.1. Lineage (NCBI taxonomy): Eukaryota > Viridiplantae > Streptophyta > Magnoliopsida > Poales > Poaceae > Triticum > Triticum aestivum. The sequence goes on from NC_057797.1 coordinate 82,325,594, forward strand.
TGATCTTTCTTGCAATGGGGAAGTGCTTAGCTTTGGGTTCAATCTTGCGGTGTCCTTTCCTAGTGACAGTAGGGGCAGCAAGGCATGTATTGTATTGTTGCCATCGAGGATAACAAGATGGAGTTTTCTTCATATTGCATTAGTTTATCCCTCTACATCATGTCATCTTGCTTAAGGTGTTACTCTGTTTTTAACTTAATACTCTAGATGCATGCTGGATAGCGGTCGATGAGTGGAGTAATAGTAGTAGATGCAGGCAGGAGTCGGTCTACTTGTCTCAGACGTGATGCCTATATACATGATCATGCCTAGATATTCTCATAATTATGCTCAATTCTGTCAATTGCTCAACAGTACTTTGTTCACCCACCGTAGAATACTTATGCTCTCGAGAGAAGCCACTAGTGAAACCTATGGCCCCCGGGTCTATCTTTATCATATTGATCTCCTACTACTTAGTTATTTCCTTTGCTATTTACTTTGCCTTTATTTTACTTTGCATCTTTATCACAAAAATACCAAAAATATTATCTTTATCATATCTATCAGATCTCACTCTCGTAAGTGCCCTTATAGGGATTGACAACCCCTATTTGCGTTGGTTGTGAGGATTTATTTGTTTTGTGCAGGTACGAGGGACTCGCGCGTAGCCTCCTACTGGATTGATACCTTGGTTCTCAAAAACTGAGGGAAATACTTACGCTACTTTGCTGCATCATCCCTTCCTCTTCGGGGAAAACCAACGCAGTGCTCAAGAGGTAGCAAGAAGGATTGTTGGCGCCGTTGCCGGGGAGGTCTTCGCAAAAGTCAACATACCAAGTACCCATCACATACCCTTATCTCCCGCATTACATTATTTGACATTTGCCTCTCGTTTTCCTCTCCCCCACTTCACCCTTGCCATTTTATTCGCCCCCTCTCTCTCTCTATCCTCCCTCTCTATTTGCCTCTTTTTGCCTGTTTGCTTTTTGTTTGCTTGTGTGTTAGTTTGCTTGCTTGTCATGATGGCTCAAGATAATACTAAATTGTATGACTTCACCAATACCAATAACAATGATTTTATTAGCACTCCAATTTCTCCTCTTACCGATGCTGAATCTTGTGAAATTAATACTGCTTTGCTGAATCTTGTCCTGAAAGATCCGTTTTCCGGCCTTCCTAGTGAAGATGTCGCTACCTATCTAAATAGCTTCGTTGATTTGTGTGACATGCAAAAGAAGAAAGATGTGGATAATGATATTGTTAAATTGAAGCTATTTCCTTTTTCGCTTAGAGATCGTGCTAAAGCTTGGTTTTCGTCTTTCCTAAAAATAGTATTGATTCATGGAATAAGTGCAAAGATGCTTTTATCTCTAAGTATTTTCCTCCCTCTAAGATCATCTCTCTTAGAAACGATATTATGAACTTTAAGCAACTTGATCATGAACATGTTGCACAAGCTTGGGAGAGAATGAAACTAATGATACATAATTGCCCTACTCATGGTTTAAATTTGTGGATGATTATACAAAAAATTTATGCCGGATTGAATTTTGCTTCTAGAAATCTTTTAGATTTGGCCGCGGAAGGCACTTTTATGGAAATCACTTTAGGAGAAGCTACTAAACTCCTAGATAATATTATGGTTAATTATTCTCAATGGCATACTGAAAGATCTACTAATAAAAAGGTGCATGCGATAGAAGAAATTAATGTTTTGAGTGGAAAGATGGATGAACTTATGAAATTATTTTCTAATAAGAGTGTTTCTTCTGATCCTAATGATATGCCCTTGTCTACTTTGATTGAAAGTAATAATTAATCTATGGATGTGAATTTTGTTGGTAGGAACAGTTTTGGTAACAACGCGTATAGAGGAAATTTTAATCCTAGGCCTTATCCTAGTTATCCCTCTAATAATTATGGTAATTCCTACAACAATTCTTATGGAAATTATAATAAGATGCCCTATGATTTTGAATCTAATATTAAAGAATTTATTACTTTGCAAAAGAATTTTAATGCTATGATTGAAGAAAAATTGCTTAAGATTGATGATTTGGCTAGGAACGTTGATAGAATTGCTCTTGATGTTGATTCTTTAAAACTTAGATCTATTCCACCTAAGCATGATATCAATGAGTCTCTCAAAGCCATGAGAATTTCCATTGATGAGTGCACAGAAAGAACCGCTAGGATGCGTGCTAAGAAAGATGCCTTTATAAAAGCGTGTTCTTCTAGTTCCTATGAAAATAATGATGAGGATCTAAAAGTTATTGATGTGTCCCCTATTAAATCTTTGTTTTGCAATATGAATCTTGATAATGATGGGACTGAATATGATCCACCTTTACCTAGAAGGTGTTCTGAGAATTCGGAATTTGTTGATCTTGATGCTAAATTTGATAAAAGTGGCATTGGAGAAATTAAAACCCTAGATGTCGCTAAACCCAATATTATGAATTTCAAGGAATTTAACTATGAAAATTGCTCTTTAATTGATTGTATTTACTTGTTGCAATCCGTGCTAAATTCTCCTCACGCTTATAGTCAAAATAAAGCGTTTACTAAACATATCGTTGATGCTTTGATGCAATCTTATGAGGAAAAACTTGAATTGGAAGTTTCTATCCCTAGAAAACTTTATGATGAGTGGGAACCAACTATTAAGATTAAAATTAAAGATCATGAATGCTATGCTTTATGTGATTTTGGTGCTAGTGTTTCCATGATTCCAAAGACTTTGTGTGATTTGTTAGGTTTCCGTGATTTTGATGATTGCTCTCTAAACTTGCACCTTGCGGATTCCACCATTAAGAAACCTATGGGACGAATTAATGATGTTCTTATTGTTGCAAATATGAATTATGTGCCCATAGATTTTATTGTTCTTGACATAGATTGCAATCCTTCATGTCCTATTATTCTTGGTAGACCTTTCCTTAGAACGATTGGTGCAATTATTGATATGAAGGAAGGAAATATTAGATTCCAATTTCCATTAAGGAAAGGCATGGAACACTTTCCTAGAAAGAAAATTAAATTACCTTATGAATCTATTATGAGAGCCACTTATGGATTGCCTACCAAAGATGGAAATACCTAGATCTATTCTTGCTTGTTATGCCTAGCTAGGGGCGTTAAACGATAGTGCTTGTCGGGAGGCAACCCAATTTTATTTTTATTCCTTGCCTTTTGCTCCTATTTAGTAATAAATAATTTATCTAGCCTCTGTTTTGGTTGTGTTTCTTATGTTTAATTAGTGTTTGTGCCAAGTAGAACCGTTGAGAAGACTTGGGGAAAGTCTTGTTGAACTTGTTGTAAAAAACAGAAACTTTAGCGCTCATGAGAACTGCTGCTATTTTTATTTGGAAAGTGATATTTAGTTAATTATTTTTGCAGATGATTAATAGATAAATTCCTCACGTCCAGAAATTTATATTAGAATTTTTGGGGTTCCATATCTTGCTCTAGCTACAGATTACTACAGACTGTTCTGTTTTTGACAGATTCTGTTTTTCGTGTGTTGTTTACTTATTTTGATGAATCTATGGCTAGTAAAATAGTTTATAAACCATAGAGAAGTTGGAATACAGTAGGTATACGACCAATATAAATAAATAATGAGTTCATTACAGTACCTCGAAGTGATATTTTGTTTTCTTTCGCTAACGGAGCTCACGAGATTTTCTACTTTAAGTTTTGTGTTGTGAAGTTTTCAAGTTTTGGGTAAAGATTTGATGGATTATGGAACAAGGCGTGGCAAGAGCCTAAGCTTGGGGATGCCCATGGCACCCCCAAGATAATCTAAGGACACCTAAAAGCCAAAGCTTGGGGATGCCCATGGCATCCCCAAGATAATCTAAGGACACCTAAAAGCCAAAGCTTGGGGATGCCTCGGAAGGCATCCCCTCTTTCGCCTACTTCTATCGGTAACTTTACTTGGAGCTATATTTTTATTCGCCACATGATATGTGTTTTGCTTGGAGCATCTTGTATGATTTGAGTCTTTGCTTGTTAGTTTACCACAATCATCCTTGCTGTACACACCTTTTGAGAGAGCCATACATGATTTGGAATTTGTTAGAATACTCTATCTGCTTCGCTTATATCTTTTGAGTTATATAATTTTGCTCTAGTACTTCACTTATATCTTTTAGAGCGTGGTGGTGGATTTGTTTTATAGAAACTATTGATCTCTCATGCTTCACTTAGATTATTTTGAGAGTTCTTGGAAAGCATGGTAATTTGCTTAAAATCCTAATATGCTTGGTACACAAGATTAATAATAAAACTTTCTTATGAGTGTGTTGAATACTATGATAAGTCTGATGCTTGATAATTGTTTTTGAGACATGAATATGGTGATATTAAAGTTGTGCTAGTTGAGTAGTTATGAATTTGAGAAATACTTGTGTTGAAGCTTGTGATTCCCGTAGCATGCACGTATGGTGAACCGTTATGTGATGAAGTCGGAGCATGATTTATTTTTTGATTGTCTTCCTTATGAGTGGTGGTCAGGGACGAGCGATGGTCTTTTCCTACCAATCTATCCCCCTAGGAGCATGCGCGTAATAATTTGCTTTGATAACTTGTAGATTTTTTGCAATAAGTATATGAGTTCTTTATGACTAATATTGAGTCCATGGATTATACGCACTCTCACCCTTCCACCTTTGCTAGCCTCTCTAATACCACACACCTTTTCGCCGGTATCATACACCCACCATATACCTTCCTCAAAACAGTCACCATACCGACCTACTATGGCATTTCCATAGCCATTCCGAGATATATTGCCATGCAACTTTCCACCGTTCCATTTATTATGACACACTCCATCATTGTCATATTGCTTAGCATGATCATGTAGTCGACATCGTATTTGTGGCAAAGCCACCGTTCATAATTCTTTCATACATGTCACTCATGAGTCATTGCATATCCCGGTACACCGCCGGAGGCATTCATATAGAATCATATTTTGTTCTAAGTATCGAGTTGTAATTGTTGAGTTGTAAGAAAAATGAAAGTGTGATGATCATCATTATTAGAGCATTGTCCCAGTGAGGAAAGGATGATGGAGACTATGATTCCCCACAAGTCGGGATGAGACTCCTGCCGAAAAAAAAGAAGAAAAAAAGAGGCCATAAAAAAAAGAGAAAAGGCCCAAATAAAAAAATGAGAGAAAAAAAGAGAAGGGACAATGCTACTATCCTTTTACCACACTTGTGCTTCAAAGTAGCACCATGACCTTCATAGTAGAGAGTCTCTCATGTTATCACTTTCATATACTAGTGGGAATTTTCATTATAGAACTTGGCTTGTATATTCCAATGATGGGCTTCCTCAAATTGCCCTAGGTCTTCATGAGCAAGCAAGTTGGATGCACACCCACTTAGTTTCTTTTTGAGCTTTCATATACTTATAGCTCTAGTGCATCCGTTGCATGGCAATCCCTACTCACTCACATTGATATCTATTGATGGGCATCTCCATAGCCCGTTGATACGCCTAGTTGATGTGAGACTATCTTCTCCCTTTTTGTCTTCTCCACAACCACCACTCTATTCCACCTATAGTGCTATGTCCATGGCTCACGCTCATGTATTGCGTGAAAATTGAAAAAGTTTTGAGAATGTCAAAAGTATGAAACAATTGCTTGGCTTGTCATCGGGGTTGTGCATGATTTAAATATTTTGTGTGGTGAAGATGGAGCATATCCAGACTATATGATTTTGTGGGGATAACTATCTTTAGCCATGTTATTTTGAGAAGACATAACTGCTTAGTTAGTATGCTTGAAGTATTATTATTTTTATGTCAATATGAACTTTTATCTTGAATCTTTTGGATCTGAATATCCATACCACAATTAAGAAGAATTACATTAAAATTATGCCAAGTAGCACTCTGCATCAAAAATTCTGTTTTTATCATTTACCTACTCAAGGACGAGCAGGAATTAAGCTTGGGGATGCTTGATATGTCTCCAACGTATCTATAATTTTTGATTGCTCCATGCTATATTATCTACTGTTTTGGACATTATTGGGCATTATTATCCACTTTTATATTATTTTTGGGACTAACCTATTAACCAGAGGCCCAACCTAGAATTGCTGTTTTTTTGCCTGTTTTAGGGTTTCGAAGAAAGGGAATATCAAACGGAGTCCAAACAGAATGAAACCTTCGGGAACATGATTTTCTCAACGAATAAGACCCAGGAGACTTGGACCCTACGTCAAGGCACAAGAGAGGAGGCCACAAGGTAGGGGGCGTGCCTACCTACCCCAGGCGCGCCCTCCACCCTCGTGGGCCGCTTGTTGCTCCACCGACGTACTCCTTCCTCCTATATATATCCACGTACCCCTAAACGATCAAATACAGAGTCAAAACCCTATTCCACCGCCGTAACTTTATGTATCCACGAGATCCCATCTTGGGGCCTGTTCCGGAGCTCCGTCGGAGGGGCCATCGATCATGGAGGGCTTCTACATCAACACCATAGCCCCTCCGATGAAGTGTGAGTAGTTTACCTCAGACCTACGGGTCCATAGTTAGTAGCTAGATGGCTTTTTGTCTCTTTTTGGATCTCAATACAATGTTCTCCCCCTCTCTTGTGGAGATCTATTCGATGTAATCTTCTTTTTGTGGTGTGTTTGTTGAGACCGATGAATTGTGGGTTTATGATCAAGTCTATCTATGAATAATATTTGAATCTTCTCTGAATTCTTTTATGTATGTTTGGTTATCTTTGCAAGTCTCTTCGAATTATCAGTTTGGTCTGGCCTTCTAGATTGATCTTTCTTGCAATGGGAGAAGTGCTTAGCTTTGGGTTCAATCTTGCGGTGTCCTTTCCTAGTGACAGTAGGGGCAGCAAGGCACGTATTGTATTGTTGCTATCGAGGATAACAAGATGGGGTTTTCTTCATATTGCATGAGTCTATCCTCTACATCATGTCATCTTGATTAAGGCATTACTCTGTTTTTAACTTAATACTCTAGATGCATGCTGGATAGCGGTCGATGAGTGGAGTAATAGTAGTAGATGCAGGCAGGAGTCGGTCTACTTGTCTCAGACGTGATGCCTATATACATGATCATGCCTAGATATTCTCATAATTATGCTCAATTCTATCAATTGCTCAACAGTAATTTGTTCACCCACCGTAGAATACTTATGCTCTCAAGAGAAGCCACTAGTGAAACCTATGGCCCCCGGGTCTATCTTTATCATATTGATCTCCTACTACTTAGTTATTTCCTTTTCTATTTACTTTGACTTTATTTTACTTTGCATCTTTATCACAATAATACCAAAAATATTATCTTTATCATATCTATCAGATCGCACTCTCGTAAGTGGCCTTATAGGGATTGACAACCCCTATTTGCGTTGGTTGCGAGGATTTATTTGTTTTGTGCAGGTACGAGGGACTCGCGCGTAGCCTCCTACTAGATTGATACCTTGGTTCTCAAAAACTGAGGGAAATACTTACGCTACTTTGTTGCATCATCCTTTCCTCTTTGGGGAAAACCAACGCAGAGCTCAAGAGGTAGCACACACACATACGCCAAGTGCCGTTCTTCTTAAGTACCAGCACCGGATTAGCTAGGCACTTAGGGTGAAAGACCTCCACAATAAACCCTACTGCCAAAACCCGGGCTACCTTCTCACCAATAGCCTTGTGCCTTTCTTCATTGAAGCGGCGGAGAAACTGTCTGATCGGTTTAAATTTAGGATCTATATTAAGAGTGTGCTCAGCGAGTTCCCTCGGTACACCTGGCATATCAGAAGGTTTCCATGCAAAGATGTCCTGGTTCTCGTGGATGAACTCGATGAGTGCGCTTTCCTATTTCGGATCCAGGTTAGCGCTGAACTGCCTGGATGAATCGCCAGGACAAAGTCAACCAGCTTAGTCTCCTCAGCCGATTTAAACTTCAAGGCCGGATCATGCTCTGTAGTTGGCTTTTTCAGAGAAGTCATATCTGCCGGTTCAAGATTGTCTTGGTAGAACTTCAACTCCTCTGTTGCATAGACCGATTCAGCATAAGCCGCGTCACCTTCTTCAGATTCCAAAGCAATCTTCCGACTCCCATGTGATAACCCACAAGTATAGGGTATCAATTGTAGCCTCTTTCGATAAGTAAGAGTGTCGAACCCAACGAGGAGCTAAAGGTAGAACAAATATTCCCTCAAGTTCTATCGACCACCGATACAACTCTACGCACACTTGACGTTTGCTTTGCCAGAAACAAGTATGAAACTAGAAGTACTTTGTAGGTGTTTTGGGTAAGCTTGCAAGAAAGTAAAGAGCACGTAAATAAAAGCTAGGGGATGTTTAGATAAAGACACAACTAAATTAGTTTTAGTAAAGAGCTCTTGTCAACAAGAAGGTTATTTGTCCCTAGGCAATCGATAACTAGACCGGTAATCATTATTGCAATTTTATTTGAGGGAGAGGCATAAGCTAACACACTTTCTCTACTTGGATCATATGTACTTATGATTGGAACTCTAGCAAGCATCCGCAACTACTAAAGATTCGGTAAAACCCGACCATAGCATTAAAACATCAAGTCCCCTTTATCCCATACGCAAACAACCTACTTACTCGGGTCTGTGCTTCTGTCACTCACGCCACCCACCATAAGCAAATCATAAGCATATTGCAAACCCTACAGCGGGAATCCCTCACGCTTGCGCGACACGGAGAGCACCATAGGACAGCACCAATAATAAAACATACAACTCAAACCAATCACGATCATCAAATAGCCATTAGGACAAAACGGATCTACTCAAACATCATAGGATAGCCATACATCATTGGGAAATAATATATAGCGTTGAGCACCATGTTTAAGTAGAGATTATAGTGGGTAAGAGAGAGGTTACACCGCTGCATAGAGGGGGGAATAGTTGGTGATGTTGGTGGTGAAGTTGTTGGTGAAGATGGCGGTGATGGTGATGGCCCCGGCAGCACTCCGGCGCCACCGGAAGCAAGGGGGAGAGGGCCCCCCTTCTTCTTCTTCTTCTTCCTTGACCTCCTCCCTAGATGGGAGAAGGGTTTCCCCTCTGGTCCTTGGCTCCCATGGCGTGGGAGGGGCGAGAGCCCCTCCGAGATTGGATCTATCTCTTTGTTTCTCTCTAGTTCTGCGTTCTCTTCTGGCTCTGTTTCACTGTTTCGTATATATATATATGGAGACCCGTAACTCCGATTGGCCTGAAACCTTCGCCGTGATTTTTTTCCGAATATTAGCTTTCTTGCGGCAAAAGAAGAGCGTCAACCACCTTACGGTGGGCTCACGAGGGTAGGGGGCGCGCCCATGCCTCGTGACCACCTCGGGCACTGGTTCGCGTTGATTTTCCTTCCGAATTTTTCCATATTTTCCGAAAATAAGCTCCGTCCGTTTTTATCCCGTTTGGACTCCGTTTGATATGGATATTCTGCGAAACCAAAAACATGCAACAGATAGGAACTGGCACTGGGCACTAGATCAATATGTTAGTCCCAAAAATAATATAAAAAGTTTCCAAAAAGTATATGAAAGTTGAATAATATTGGCATGGAACAATCAAAAATTATAGATACGACGGAGGCGTATCAGCATCCCCAAGCTTAATTCTTGCTCGTCCTCGAGTAGGTAAATGATAAAAAAATAATTTTTGATGTGGAATGCTACCTAGCATAATCTTGATCATATGTCTAATCATGGCATGAATATTAAGACACGAGTGATTCAAAGCAATAATCTATCCTTTTACATAAAGACAATAATATTTCAAGCATACCAACCAAGCAATTATGTCTTATTGAAATAACATGGCCAAAGAAAGCTCATCCCTACAAAATCATATAGTCTGGCTATGCTCCATCTTCACCACACAAAGCATTCACATCATGCACAACCCCGATGACAAGCCAAGCAATTGTTTCATACTTTTGATGTTCTCAAACCTTTTCAACTTTCACGCAATACATGAGCGTGAGCCATGGACATAGCACTATAGGTGGAATAGAATATGATGGTGGGGGTTATGTGGAGAAGACAAAAAAGGAGAAAGTCTCACATCAACTAGGCGTATCAACGGGCTATGGAGATGCCCATTAATAGATATCAATGTGAGGAGTAGAGATTGCCATGCAACGGATGCACTAGAGCTATAAGAATATGAAATCTCAAACTGAAACTAAGTGGGTGTGCATCCAACTTGCTTGCTCATGAAGACCTAGGGCATTTGAGGAAGCCCATCGTTGGAATATACAAGCCAAGTTCTATAATGAAAATCCCCACTAGTATATGAAAGTGATAACTCAAGAGACTCTCTATATGAAGAACATGGTGCTACTTTGAAGCAAAAGTGTGGTAAAAGGATAGTAACATTGCCCCTTTTTCTTTTTTTTTTCTTTTTTTTGCGGGCTTATTTGCCCCCCTTTTTTTATTTAGGCTTCTTTGGCCTCTCTTTTTTTTGGGCAATGCTCTAATAATGATGATCATCACACTTTTATTTACTTACAACTCAATATTGCAACTCGATATCTAGAACGAATATATGACTCTATATGAATGCCTCCGGCGGTGTATCGGGATGTGCAATGATCTAGCGTAGCAATGACATCAAAAAATGGACAAGCCATGAAAACATCATGCTAGCTATCTTACGATCATGCAAAGCAATATGACAATAAATGCTCAAGTCATGTATATGATGATGATGGAAGTTGCATGGCAATATATCTCGGAATGGCTATGGAAATGCCATAATAGGTAGGTATGGTGGCTGTTTTGAGGAAGGTATATGGTGGGTTTATGGTAACGGCGAAAGTTGCGCGGTACTAGAGAGGCTAGCAATGATGGAAGGGTGAGAGTGCGTATAATCCATGGACTCAACATTAGTCATAAAGAACTCACATACTTATTGCAAAAATCTATTAGTCATCGAAACAAAGTACTACGCACATGCTCCTAGGGGGATAGATTGGTAGGAAAAGACCATCGCTCGTCCCCGACCGCCACTCATAAGGAAGACAATCAATAAACACCTCATGCTCCGACTTTGTTACATAATGGTTCACCATACATGCATGCTACGGGACTTGCAAACCTCAACACAAGTATTTCTCAATTTCAAAATTACTAAACTAGCATGACTCTAATATCACCACCTTTATATCGCAAAACTATTGCAAGGAATCAAACATATCATATTCAGCGATCTACAAGTTTATGTAGGATTTTATGACTAACCATGTGAATGACCAACTCCTGTCATCTCTCTAAACAGATATAAGTGCATCAAGAGAGTTTAATTCTTTCTATAAAAGATATGCCCATGCTCTAACAAATATAAGTGAAGCAAAAGAGCATTCTACAAATGGCGGTTGTCTAAGTAAAGAGGAACAGGCAATCCAAACTTCAAATGATATAAGTGAAGCACATGAAGCATTCTATAAAGCCATACTCCAAAAAATATAACTGAAGTGCAAAGAGCATTCTATAAATCAACCAAGGACTATCTCATACCATCATGGTGCATAAAATAAAAATGAAAACCTAAATGCAAAAGACGCTCCAAGATTGCACATATCGCATGAACGAAATGAATCTGAAAACATACTGATATTTGTTGAAGAAAGAGGGGATGCCTTACCAGCATCCCCAAGCTTAGACGCTTGAGTCTCCTTGAATATTTACTTGGGGTGCCTCGGGCATCCCCAAGCTTGAGCTCTTGCCTCTCTTCCTTCTTCTCACATTGAAACCTTCTCAATCATCGAACACTTCATCCACACAAAACTTCAACAGAAAACTTGGTAAGATCTGTTAGTATAATAAAGCAAATCACTACTCTAAGTACTGTTGCAAACCAATTCATATTTTTTTGCATTGTGTCTACTGTAATATAACTTTTTCATGGCTTAATCCACTGATATAAATTGATAGTTTCATCAAAACAAGCAAACTATGCATCAAAAACAGAATCTGTCTAAAACAGAACAGTCTGTAGAAATCTGAACATTCACCATACTTATGATACTTGAAACATTCTGCCAAAATTAGTAAAAATAAACAATGTTTATAGGAAGACAGTGCAAAAAGAATCAGAACCATTTGACGTTCCAGCTAAAAATGTAAAATCGCGCACTACAGCCAAAGTTTCTGTCCTGCACCGTACAAACCATCAAGCAAATGTAATCATCCTAAAGGCAAACCTTGGCACATTATTTTTATAATACAATGGAATTGTACAAGGGGATAATTATTTTTGTTAAAAAGTTTCTGTAATCAAGATTCACAAAGTTTCTGTGGGCATGAACAAAGTTCAAGGACGTCCCCCACTTTCACAATGCTCGTCTCTCTCACTTTCACTTTTCTTTTAGAAAAAGTTTTGGGTTCCACTCTTTATTTTTGTTGTTTTTAAACTATATGAAAGCACTCAGCAGAAATATATGACTCTCTAAAACTTCCGGGTTGTCTCCCTGGCAGCGCTTTCTTTAAAGCCATTAAGCTAGGCATATAGTGCTCAAGTAGTGAATCCACCCGGATCCCAAGGTATATCAAAGCCAATTTTAATTAACAATGATTTATAATTTAGTAGTGAGGACAAGGTAAAATGTATCATGTAATGACGAAGTCTAACTCTCTTCCTATGCATCGGCATGTCATAAAAGAACAATTCATGCACACATAGTAAAGGCCAATGCATAGTATAAACAGTTTCTTGCAATTTTATCATGTTGGAAACATAGAGAGGTGGAGATATAGTTCCTCTCTCATAATAATTACAAGTAGGAGCAGCAAGCACATGCATATTATATCTATCAAAATCATCATATGCAACGGTAGAAGGCAACCCATCAATGTAATCCTTAATAAGTGCAAACTTCTCCGATATAGTGTAATCGAGAGAATTCAAAAAGATAATAGGACTATCATTCATATTGGCATAAGGAACTATAGCAAGTTCATCTCCATAAGCATCATTCATATTGGCATCTTGGCCACAAGCATAGCAAGCATCATCAAAAAGGGATATTTCAAAAGAATCAACGGGGTCATAACAGTTATCATAGCAATCATCCTTCGGTAAGCACGAAGGAGAATTAAAAAATGTATGAGTTGAAGAGTTACTCTCATTAGAAGGTGGGCACGGGTGATCAATCCGCTCTTCCTTGTAACATCCCAAATTTTCAATTTGGAATGTTATACATTAGATCATCATTGCATATCATATTTTATTTTGCATTTTGGTTTATCCTAGAAATTCTACGCAACTCAATGACCCACGGAGAGAGTTGGGGATTTCGTTATTTTCATATTTGAGTTTTCTCAAATTTTGAGAATAGGATCATTTGATTTTATTTATTTTATCATCAATTATTTCTATTACAAAAATATGAGAGAGGGAATAAAATGACTTTCCCAAAATAAAGAAATATTGAGGATTTAATAAAAAAATCAGATAAGATTTTATTTCGGAGTTTTTCGGTGTTTTATTTGAATTTAGGGAAAATGTGTGTTTTTCAAAATTGCATTTAGGTCCCAAATAAATGTTCACCTTGTGCGGCTTGATTTTAGAAGCCCGCAAAAATTTATTTCGGAATTTTTGGAGTCCGTTTAGTATTTCTTTTTATTTTTCTTCTGCGCGTAAATATTTTTTTTTAAAATGCGCACCGACCTACGGGCCGTGTCCGAACTGGACACTGGCCCGGGCGGGCTTTATAAGCCGGGGCAGCGCACCCAGGCAAACCTAGCTGCCCCGTGCCCCGTGCCCCACCGCCACCCGCCGCCACCCGCGCCGCCGCCGCCGCTGCCGCCCGCAGCCGCCGCCCGCCGCCTCGATTTCCGTGCCATCGGTTTTTTTTTAAACCGATCGGTTTTCGTTGGTTTATTTTTTTTAGATTCGGTTTTTTTAAATAGATCGGTTTTCCCGGTTTATTTAAATAGCGAGCGTTCGTCCGTTCGTTCGTTCTAACGAATGTTCATCGTTTTTCTTTTTCTCAGATTAAATCCGCGATTTTTCTGATCGCGATTCCTGATCCGATTTTCGTTTTAGTATAACTTTTCGCTCGTTTATCAGAATCAGGCGATTCAAGCGCCTAGAGTTTCGTATCGAAACCCTCTATCCGTTTAATCAACTTAAACAAGATTTTGCTACTGTAAAAATTGCCCTAGATCCAGATTAGTAGAACAAAGTTGTTTTCTTTCGCCGTTTGACTTTCGTTGCTTCGTTCGATTTGATTCTTTTTGCCAACCGGAGTTCTTAAGTTGAACTTTCTGGTTAGATCTCTTATTTGAGTTTTACCTGTGCATTAGATGAGTACTTATTGTATGCTTGTTTGTTTGTCTGCGATAGAATACCCGGAGTGCGCCGCTTGTTACTTCGAATCGCTAGGTTTCCCGGATCATCAGCAAGGCAAGTAACACTTTGATCATACCTTTCCTACTACCCAATTTTATTGCATTAGATCAATCCTCACACATTGCATGATTAGGATCTAATTAAATTGCGGGATGGGAAGTAGATGAGGTAGTACCTATTACCTGTTTATTATCAAACCTTTGGGAGTTACTTCTACGTTTGCTTATTATGCCATGCTATGCTAGTAGACGTGGATTGGGTGAGTGATATCCATGACAGATGTGAGTTTTATTAATTAATGGTTTATCTAAGGTGGCAACTTAAACACACTTCTGGGTGGATTGAGGCACCTGGGTATTCCAGGACTTGCCTGTTTTCTTTTGGACCGCCACCCAGGCTCAAAGGGATCATGAGACTATTCATACTAGAAACTTCCATGTGCAGCCACAAGCTATTATGGGCTCTAGCATAGTTGACTAAGTCGTGCGAATTCTTACAGTGGTAGACTAGCAGATGTAGGAGATGTAGGTGGTACGGTCTACCCAATCGTAAGGTGCTAGCGCTTCTGAAAGACTATGTCTCGGTCATCCGTCTTCTCAAACACCATGAAGTGCGAGAAACCAAACGGAGGCGATCGCGTCTTGTGGGAAAAGTGCACAAACCTCTGCAGAGTGTAATAAACTAATCATGGTTAGCCATGTCCCCGGTTATGGACATCTTGAGTATCTAGTACCTGGATTATCATGTGAATCTCAACATGTTACTCTAAATTAATTTTGCTGGGTTATGTTTAATGATGATGTTTAATTGGGATTGAGAATGCTGTCAACCATTCTCAATGTTTAACAACTACCATGATAGTTAAATAAATTTATTCCTTTGAAGTAGGGAAAAATTGGCTTTACGCAAAACTGTAACCATAGAGCTTTCCACCAGCCAAATATGCATATAGTATAGCTATTTCATTCCATTACTCTCTATGTGTTACATTGCCAGCATATTCCATGTGCTGACCCGTTTCGGGCTGCAACGTTAATGTTGCAGAGTTTTCAGACGACGATTAAGGAGTTTTAGGTCGTGGTTCTATACTCAGTGATGCCGTTGGAGTTGATGGACTCACTTATCTTCCAAGCCTTCCACTGTTATCGTTATTAGATGGCCTTAAGCCGTATTTATTGTAGTAAGTTCTCTTTTGAGACACTCGATGCAATAAGTGTGTGATTGCTACTCTGCTATTAAACCTCCGAGTACTGTGTGGTGTCAGCATTATTGATCCAGGGATGACACCGGAGCACAAAGATCAGACTGTTTGAGGTCTGGTCGCTACATTCCTCCTTTTGTTCTTCGCTCTCCTCCTCATCTTTTTCATCCAATGAGCTCATAGTTTCATCAATTTCTTCTTCCATGGACTCCTGCAAAATATGTTGGAAATATGCCCTAGAGGCAATAATAAATTGATTATTATTATATTTCCTTGTTCATGATAATCGTTTATTATCCATGCTAGAATTGTATTGATAGGAAACTTAGATACATGTGTGGATACATAGACAACACCATGTCCCTAGTAAGCCTCTAGTTGACTAGCTCGTTGATCAATAGATGGTTACGGTTTCCTAACCATGGACATTGGATGTCGTTGATAACGGGATCACATCATTAGGAGAATGATGTGATGGACAAGACCCAATCCTAAGCATATCACTAGATCGTGTAGTTCGTATGCTAAAGCTTTTCTAATGTCAAGTATCATTTCCTTAGACCATGAGATCGTGCAACTCCCGGATACCGTAGGAGTGCTTTGGGTGTGCCAAACATCACAACGTAACTGGGTGGCTATAAAGGTACACTACGGGTATCTCCGAAAGTGTCTGTTGGGTTGGCACGAATCGAGACTGGGATTTCTCACTCCGGGTGACGGAGAGGTATCTCTGGGCCCACTCGGTAGGACATCATCATAATGTGCACAATGTGATCAAGGAGTTGATCACGGGATGATGTGTTACGGAACGACTAAAGAGACTTGCCGGTAACGAGATTGAGCAAGGTATCGGGATACCGACGATCGAATCTCGGGCAAGTGTCGTACCGATAGACAAAGGGAATTGTATACGGGATTGATTAAGTCCTTGACATCGTGGTTCATCCGATGAGATCATCGTGGAACATGTGGGAGCCAACATGGGTATCCAGATCCCGCTGTTGGTTATTGACCGGAGAGTCATCTCGATCATGTCTGCATGTCTCCCGAACCCGTAGGGTCTACACACTTAAGGTTCAGTGACGCTAGGGTTATAGAGATATTAGTATGCGGTAACCCGAAAGTTGTTCGGAGTCCCGGATGAGATCCCGGACGTCACGAGGAGTTCCGGAATGGTCCGGAGGTAAAGAATTATATATAGGAAGTGCTATTTCGGGCATCGGGACAAGTTTCGGGGTCATCGGTATTGTACCGGGACCACCGGAAGGGTCCCGGGGGTCCATCGGGTGGGGCCACCTGCCCCGGGGGGGCACATGGGCTGTAGGGGGTGCGCCTTGGCCTACATGGGCCAAGGGCACCAGCCCCTAGAGGCCCATGCGCCAAGAGAAGAGGGGAAAGGGAGAGTCCTAAAGGGGGAAGGCACCTCCGAGGTGCCTTGGGGAGGATGGACTCCTTCCCCCCTTGGCCGCACCCTTCCTTGGAGGAAGGGGCAAGGCTGCGCCCTCCCCCTCTCCCTTGGCCCTATATATAGTGGGGGGAGGGAGGGCAACCAAACCTAAGCCCTGGCGCCTCCCTCTCCCTCCCATGACACATCTCCCTCCTCCCGCAGTGCTTGGCGAAGCCCTGTTGGAATCCCGCTACTTCCACCACCACGCCGTCGTGCTGTTGGATCTCCATCAACCTCTCCTCCCCCCTTGCTGGATCAAGAAGGAGGAGACGTCTCTGCTCCGTACGTGTGTTGAACGCGGAGGTGCCGTCCGTTCGGCGCTAGGATCATCGGTGATTTGGATCACGACGAGTACGACTCCATCAACCCCGTTCTCTTGAACGCTTCCGCGCGCGATCTACAAGGGTATGTAGATCCACTCCTCCCTCGTTGATAGATGACTCCATAGATTGATCTTGGTGACACGTATGAAAATTTTGAATTATTGCTACGTTCCCCAACAGTGGCATCATGAGCTAGGTCTATGCGTAGTTTCTATGCATGAGTAGAACACAAAGTAGCTGTGGGCGTTGATTTTGTTCAATATGCTTGCCGTTACTAGTCTTATCTTGATTCGACGGTATTGTGGGATGAAGCGGCCAGGACCAACCTTACACGTATGCTTACGTGAGACCGGTTCCACCTACAAACATGCACTAGTTGCATAAGGTGGCTGGCGGGTGTCTGTCTCTCCCGCTTTAGTCGGGTCAGATTCGATGAAAAGGGTCCTTATGAAGGGTAAATAGCAATTGGCATATCACGTTGTGGTTTTGCGTAGGTAAGAAACGTTCTTGCTATAAACCCATAGCAGCCACGTAAAACATGCAAACAACAATTAGAGGACGTCTAACTTGTTTTTGCAGGGTATGCTATGTGATGTGATATGGCCAAAAGGATGTGATGAATGATATATGTGATGTATGAGATTGATCATGTTCTTGTAATAGGAATCACGACTTGCATGTCGATGAGTATGACAACCGGCAGGAGCCATAGGAGTTGTCTTAATTTATTTATGACATGCGTGTCAACATAAACGTCATGTAATTACTTTACTTTATTGCTAACCGTTAGCTGTAGTAGTAGAAGTAATAGATGACGAGACAACTTCAAGAAGACACGATGATGGAGATCATGATGATGGAGATCATGGTGTCATGCCGGTGACAAGATGATCATGGAGCCCCAAGATGGAGATCAAAGGAGCTATATGATATTGGCCATATCATGTCACTATTATTTGATTGCATGTGATGTTTATCATGTTTATACATCTTGTTTACTTAGAACGACGGTAGTAAATAAGATGATCCCTCATTACAATTTCAAGAATGTGTTCTCCCCTAACTGTGCACCGTTGCTAAAGTTCGTCATTTCGAAGCACCACGTGATGATCGGGTGTGATAGATCCTTACGTTCACATACAACGGGTGTAAGACAGTTTTACACATGCAAAACACTTAGGGTTAACTTGACGAGCCTAGCATGTGCATAGACATGGCCTCGGAACACAGAAGACCGAAAGGTCGAGCATGAGTCGTATAGAAGATACGATCAACATGAAGATGTTCACCGATGTTGACTAGTCCGTCTCACGTGATGATCGGACACGGCCTAGTTGACTCGGATCATGTAATCACTTAGATGACTAGAGGGATGTCTATCTGAGTGGGAGTTCATAAGATGAACTTAATTATCCTGAACATAGTCAAAAAGGATTTTGTAAATTATGTCGTAGCTCACGCTTTAGTTCTACTGTTTAGATATGTTCCTAGAGAAAAATTAGTTGAAAGTTGATAGTAGCAATTATGCGGACTAGGTCCGTAAACTGAGGATTGTCCTCATTGCTTCTTAGAAGGCTTATGTCCTTAATGCACCGCTCAGTGTGCTGAACCTCGAACGTCGACTGTGGATGTTGCGAACATCTGACATACACGTTTTGATAACTACGTGATAGTTCAGTTAAACGGTTTAGAGTTGAGGCACTGAAGACGTTTTTGAAACGTCACGAAACATATGAGATGTTTCGAGGGCTGAAATTGGAATTTCTGGCTCGTGCCCACGTCAAGAGGTATAAGACCTCCGACGATTTTCTTAGCCTGCAAACTAAGGGAGAAAAGCTCAATTGTTGAGCTTGTGCTCAGATTGTCTGAGTACAACAATCATTTGAATCAAGTGGGAGTTGATCTTCCAGATAAGATAGTGATGTTTCTCCGAAGTCATTACCACCAAGCTGCTAGAGCTTCGTGATGAACTATAATATATCAGGGACATATATGATGATCCTTGAGGTATTCGCGATGTTTGACACCGCGAAAAGTAGAAATCAAAAGGGAGCATCAATCGTTGATGGTTAGTAAAACCACTAGTTTCAAGAAGGGCAAGGGCAAGAAAGGGATACTTCATGGAACAACAAATCAGTTGCTGCTCTAGTGGAGAAACCCAAGGTTGAACCCAAACCCGAGACTGAGTGCTTCTGTAATAAGGGGAACAGCCACTGGAGCAGAATTACCCTAGATACTTGGTAGATGAGAAGGTTATCGATATATTGGATATACATTATGCTAATGTGTACTTTACTAGTACTCCTAGTAGCACCAGGGTATTAGATACCGGTTCGGTTGCTAAGTGTTAGTAACTCGAAATAAAAGCTACGGAATAAATGGAGACTAGCTAAAGGTGAGCTGACGATATGTGTTGGAAGTATTTCCAAGGTTGATCAAATATCGTACGCTCCCTCTACCATCGAGATTGGTGTTTGCGTTGAGCATAGACATGATTGGATTATGTCTATCGCAATATGGTTATTCATTTAAGGAGAATAATGGTTACTCTGTTTATTTGAATAATACCTTCAATGGTCTTACACCTAAAATGAATGGTTTATTGAATCTCGATCGTAGTGATACACATGTTCATGCCAAAAGATAGTAATGATAGTACCACCTACTTGTGGCACTGCCACGTAAGTCATATCGGTATAAAACGCATGAAGAAGCTCCATGTTGATGGATCTTTGGGCTCACTCGTTTTTGAAAAGTTTGAGACATGCGAACCATGTCTATTGGTGTATATGCATGAAGAAACTCCATGCAGATGGACCGTTTGAACTCACTTGATTTTGAATCACTTGAGACATGCAAATCATACCACATGGGCAAGATGACTGAAAGCCTCAGTTTCAGTAAAATGGAACCAGAAAGCAACTTGCTGGAAGTAATACATTTTGATGTGTGCAGTCCAATGAGTGCTGAGGCGTGTAGTGGATATCGTTATGTTCTTACTTCACAGATGATTTGAGTAGATGTTGAGTATATTTACTTGATGAATCACGAGTCTGAATTATTGAAAGGTTCAAGTAATTTCTGGGTGAAGTTGAAAGATCATCGTGACAAGAGGATAAAATATCTATGATATGATCATAGAGATGAATATCTGAATTACGAGTTTGGCACAGAATTAAGACATTGTGGAAATTGTTTCACAACTAATACAGCCTGGAACACCATAGTGTGATGGTGTGTCCGAACATCATAACTGCACCCTATTGGATATGATGCATACCATGATGTCTCTTATCGAATTGCCACGATAGTTTATGGGTTAGGCATTAAAGACAACCACATTCACTTTAAAAGGGGCACCACGTAATTCCGATGAGATGACACCGTATGAACTATGGTTTAGAGAAACCTAAGCTGTCATTTCTTAAAAGTTTGCGGCTGCGACGCTTATGTGAAAAAGTTTCAGGCTGATAAGCTCGAACCCAAAGCGGATAAATACATCTTCATAGGACACCCAAAACAGTTGGGTATACCTCCTGTCTTAGATCCGAAACCAATAAGGGATTGTTTCTAGAATCGGATCCTTTCTCGAGGAAAAGTTTCTCTCGAAAGAATTGAGTGGGAGGATGGTGGAGACTTGATGAGGTTATTGAACCGTCTCTTCAACTAGTGTGTGACAGGGCACAGGAAGTTGTTCCTGTGGCACCTACACCAATTGAAGTGGAAGCTTATGATAGTGATCATGAAACTTCAGATCAGGTCACTCCCAAACCTCGTGGGATGACAAGGATGCGTACTACTTCAGAGTGGTACATGATCCTGTCTTGGAAGTCATGTTGCTAGACAACAATGAATCTACGAGCCATGGAGAAGCGATGGTGGGCCTGGATTCCGATAAATGGCTCGAGGCCATAAAATACGAGATAGGATCCATGTATGAAAACAAAGTATAGACTTTGGAAGAACTACTTGATGGTCGTAAGGCTGTTAGGTACATATGGATTTTAAAAGGAAGACGGACAATGATGGTAAGTATCACCATTAAGAAAGCTCGACTTGTCATTAAGATGTTTTCCGACAAGTTCAAGGAGTTGACTACGATGAGACTTTCTCACTCGTAGCGATGCTAAGAGTCTGTTGGAATTATATTAGCAATTACTGCATCATTTATGAAATCTTGCAGATAGGATGTCAAAATATTGTTTCCTCGACGATTTATGAGGAAAGGTTGTATGTGATACAACCGGAAGGTTTTATCAATCCTGAAAGATGCTGATAAGTATGCAAAGCTCCAGCAATCCTTCTAAGGACTGGAGTAAGCATCTCGGAGTTGGAATGTATGCTTTGATGAGATGATCAAAGATTTTGGGTGTATACAAAGTTTATGAGAAACTTGTATTTCCAAAGAAGTGAGTGGGAGCACTATAGAATTTCTGATGAGTATATGTTGTTGACATATTGTTGATCAGAATGACGTAGAATTTCTAGAAAGCATATAGGGTTATTTGGAAAGTGTTTTTCAATGGAAAGCCTGGATTAAAGCTACTTGAACATTGAGCATCAAGATCTATAAGGATAGATCAAAACGCTTAATGGTACTTTCAAATGAGTACATACCTTGACATGATCTTGAAGGTGTTCAAGATGGATCAGTCAAAGAAGGAGTTCTTGCTTGAGTTGTAAGGTATGAAGTTAAGACTTAAAGCTCGACCACGGTAGAATAGAGAGAAAGGATGAAGGTCGTCCCCTATGCTTAAGACATAGGCTCTACAGTATGCTATGCTGTGTACCGCACCTGAAGTGTGCCTTGCCATGAGTCAGTCAAGGGGTACAAGAGTGATCCAAGAATGGATCACAGGACAGCGGTCAAAGTTATCCTTAGTAACTAGTGGACTAAGGAATTTTCTCGATTATGGAGGTGGTAAAAGAGTTCATCGTAAAGGGTTACGCCGATGCAAACTTTGACACTAATCCAGATTATTCTGAGTAGTAAACTGGATTCGTATAGTAGAACAGTTATTTGGAATAGCTCCAAATAGAGCGTGGTAGCTTCATCTAGGAGATGACATAGAGATTTGTAAAGCACACACGGATCTGAAAGGTTCAGACCCGTTGACTATAACCTCTCTCACAAGCATAACATGATCAAACCCAGAACTCATCGAGTGTTAATCACATGGTAAATGTGAACTAGATTATTGACTCTAGTAAACTCTTTGGGTGTTAGTCACTTGGGGATGTGACCTTGAGTGTTAATCACATATCGATGTGAACTAGATTATTGACTCTAGTGCAAGTGGGAGACTGTTGGAAATATGCCCTAGAGGCAATAATAAATTGATTATTATTATATTTCCTTGTTCATGATAATCGTTTATTATCCATGCTAGAATTGTATTGATAGGAAACTCAGATACATGTGTGGATACATAGACAACACCATGTCCCTAGTAAGCCTCTAGTTGACTAGCTCGTTGATCAATAGATGGTTACGGTTTCCTGACCATGGACATTGGATGTCGTTGATAACGGGATCACATCATTAGGAGAATGATGTGATGGACAAGACCCAATCCTAAGCATAGCACTAGATCGTGTAGTTCGTATGCTAAAGCTTTTCTAATGTCAAGTATCATTTCCTTAGACCATGAGATTGTGCAACTCCCGGATACCGTAGGAGTGCTTTGGGTGTGCCAAACATCACAACGTGACTGGGTGGCTATAAAGGTACACTACGGGTATCTCCGAAAGTGTCTGTTGGGTTGGCACGAATCGAGACTGGGATTTGTCACTCCGTGTGACGGAGAGGTATCTCTGGGCCCACTCGGTAGGACATCATCATAATGTGCACAATGTGATCAAGGAGTTGATCACGGGATGATGTGTTACGGAACGGGTAAAGAGACTTGCCGGTAACAAGATTGAACAAGGTATCGGGATACCGACGATCGAATCTCGGGCAAGTGTCGTACCGATAGACAAAGGGAATTGTATACGGGATTGATTAAGTCCTTGACATCGTGGTTCATCCGATGAGATCATCGTGGAACATGTGGGAGCCAACATGGGTATCCAGATCCCGCTGTTGGTTATTGACCGGAGAGTCATCTCGGTCATGTCTGCATGTCTCCCGAACCCGTAGGGTCTACACACTTAAGGTTCAGTGATGCTAGGGTTATAGAGATATTAGTATGCGGTAACCCGAAAGTTGTTCGGAGTCCCGGATGAGATCCCGGACGTCACGAGGAGTTCCGGAATGGTCCGGAGGTAAAGAATTATATATAGGAAGTGCTATTTCGGGCATCGGGACAAGTTTCGGGGTCATCGGTATTGTACCGGGACCACCGGAAGGGTCCCGGGGGTCCACCGGGTGGGGCCACCTGCCCCGGGGGGCACATGGGCTGTAGGGGGTGCGCCTTGGCCTACATGGGCCAAGGGCACCAGCCCCTAGAGGCCCATGCGCCAGGAGAAGAGGGGAAAGGGAGAGTCCTAAAGGGGGAAGGCACCTCCGAGGTGCCTTGGGGAGGATGGACTCCTTCCCCCCTTGGCCGCACCCTTCCTTGGAGGAAGGGGCAAGGCTGCGCCCTCCCCCTCTCCCTTGGCCCTATATATTGTGGGGGGAGGGAGGGAAACCAAACCTAAGCCCTGGCGCCTCCCTCTCGCTCCCATGACACATCTCCCTCCTCCCGCAGTGCTTGGCGAAGCCCTGTTGGAATCCCGCTACTTCCACCACCACGCCGTCGTGCTGTTGGATCTCCATCAACCTCTCCTCCCCCCTTGCTGGATCAAGAAGGAGGAGACGTCGCTGCTCCGTACGTGTGTTGAACGCGGAGGTGCCGTCCGTTCGGCGCTAGGATCATCGGTGATTTGGATCACGACGAGTACGACTCCATCAACCCCGTTCTCTTGAACGCTTCCGCGCGCGATCTACAAGGGCATGTAGATCCACTCCTCCCTCGTTGCTAGATGACTCCATAGATTGATCTTGGTGACACGTAGGAAAATTTTGAATTATTGCTATGTTCCCCAACAAAATATTAGTCTCTTCTTGGACAGCGGAGTATTCCTCAATATATAGTTTAACATAGGCATTAGAAGCATAATTATCATAGCAATATTTAAGTATAGCAAAATTTTCAGATTTGTGAAAAGTAGCATCATACTTTTCAATCAAAGAAGCAATTTCATAAGCACCCTTAAAAGCAACAAATTCTTCAATTTGTTGAACATCATAATAATTGTAAACACCCTTAGCATACGAAGATACGATTCCATTATCACTGAACTCACATTGATAGGGAAGGTGTTTCTTAGGGTTTTCAGAGCAACAAGTAAAATCATAAATTTCACATAAATTCCAAGCATAGCATTGCAAACGATGAATTTGACCCAATAGAATTTTCCCTTTTTCAGATATTCAGTGTCGAACATAACAAGCATGCTCATCTAAGGATTTTCCCTCAACTAAGCTAGTTGGGGTTTCAGCACGAGCACATAGGGATCGAAGATGATCCAAGTAATAAGCTTTAGCAGTGTGATAGATTTTGAGTGGTTCTTCAACCATTGGTTCAGTAGGTACCACTAAGTTTTTTGGTATTTTGCATTTCCTACCCATAACTAAAGATAGAAAACAACTAAGAACAGCAAATAAAAATTACTTAGTGATAAAGCAAACAAGCACACACGAGAATATTCACCCCACGCTATTAATCCCCGGCAACGGCGCCAGAAAAAGGTCTTGATAACCCACAAGTATAGGGGATCAATTGTAGCCTCTTTTGATAAGTAAGAGTGTCGAACCCAATGAGGAGCTAAAGGTAGAACAAATATTCCCTCAAGTTCTATCGACCACCGATACAACTCTACGCACACTTAATGTTCGCTTTACCGGAAACAAGTATGAAACTAGAAGTACTTTGTAGGTGTTTTTGGGTAAGCTTGCAAGAAAGTAAAGATCACGTAAATAAAAGCTAGGGGCTGTTTAGATAAAGACACAACTAAATTAGTTTTAGTAAAGAGCTCTTGTCAACAAGAAGGTTATTTCATTGAAGCAGCTTCACCGAGGTATTTCATTGAAAAGTCTTATTCAAGTATCCTTTTATGCTATCCAGAAATTCTATATCATTTCCAATCAATAATATGTCATCTACATATAATATCAGAAATGCTACAGAGCTTCCATCCACTTTCTTGTAAATACAGGCTTCACCATAAGTCTGTATAAAATCATATGCTTTGATCACCTCATCAAAGCATATATTCCAACTCCGAGATGCTTGCACCAGTCCATAGATGGATCGCTGGAGCTTGCACACTTTGTTAGCACCTTTAGGATCGACAAAACCTTCTGGTTGCATCATATACAACTCTTCTTTAAGAAATCCATTAAGGAATTCAGTTTTGACGTCCATTTGCCAAATTTCATAAACATAAAATGCAGCAATTGCTAACATGATTCGAACAGATTTAAGCATTGCTACGGGTGAGAAAGCCTCATCGTAGTCAACTCCTTGAACTTGTCGAAAACCATCAACACTTGATGCTCTTTCTTGATTTCTACCTTCGCCATTTTCAGCATCGCGAAGAGCTCAGGAATCGTTTTTGTCATCCCTTGCATATTATAGTTCATCACGAAGTTCTAGTAGTTTGGTGATAGTGACTAGAGAACTTTGTCAATCACTAGCTTATTTGGAAGATTAACTCCCACTTGATTCAAGCGATTGTAGTACCCAGACATCCTGAGCACATGCTCACTAGCAGAGATATTCTCCTCCATCTTGTAGGCAAAGTACTTGTCAGAGGTCTCATACCTCGCGACACGGGCATGAGTCTGAAAAAACCAATTTCAACTCTTGGAACATCTCATATGCTCCGTGGCTTACAAAACGTTTTTGAAGTCCCGATTCTAAGCCGTAAAGCATGGCGCACTAAACTATCAAATATTCATCATATCGAGCTTACCAAATGTTCATAATGTCTGCATCTACTCCTGCAACAGGTCTGTCACCTAGTGGTGCATCAAGGACATAATTCTTCTCTGCAGCAATGAGGATGATCCTCAGATCACGGAACCAATCCGCATCATTGCTACTATCATCTTTCAACTTAGTTTTCTATAGGAACATATCAAAAATAGGGGAGCTATATCGCGAGCTATTGATCTACAACATATATATGCAAAAACTATTAAGACTAAATTCATGATAAATTTAGTTCAATTAATCAAATTACTAATGAACTCCCACTTAAATAGACATCCCTCAAGTCATCTAAGTGATACGTGATCCAAATCAACTAAACCCATGTCCGATCATCATGTGAGATGGGGTAGTCATGAATGGTGAACATCTCTATGTTGATCATATCTACTATATGATTCACATTCGACCTTTCGGTCTCCAGTGTTCCGAGGCCATGTCTGTACATGCTAGGCTCGTCAAGTTTGACCCAGGCATTCCGCATGTGCAAAACTGTCTTGCACCCGTTGTATGTGAACGTAGAGTCTATCACACCTGATCGCCATGTGGTGTCTCAACATGACGAACTGTAGTAACAGTGCATACTTAGGGAGAACAATTTTACCTTGAAATTTAGTGAAGGGATCATCTTATAATGCTACCGCCGTACTAAGCAAAATAAGATGCATAAAAGATAAACATCACATGCAATCAAAATATGTGAGATGATATGGCCATCATCATCTTGTGCTTTTGATCTCCATCTCCAAAGCAACGTCATGATCTCCATCATCACCGGCTCGACACCTTGATCTCCATCGTAGCGTCGTGGTCGTCTCGCCAACTATTGGTTCTACAACTATCGCTAACGCATAGTGATAAAGTAAAGCAATTACATGGCGTTTGCATTTCAAACAATAAAGAGACAACCATAAGGCTCATGCCGGTTGTCAGATATCTTATAAAACATGATCATCTCATATAATAACATTTATCACATCATGTCTTGACCATATTGTTGGGGAATGCAGTAATTTCAAAAAAAATCCTGCGCACATGCAAGATCTATCATGGTGATGCATAGCAACGAGAGGGAAGAGTGTTGTCCACGTACCCTCGTAGACCGTGAGCGGAAGCGTTATGATAACGCGGTTGATGTAGTCGTATGTCTTCATGATCCGACCGATCCTAGTACCAAAAGTATGGCACCTCCGCGATATGCACACATTCAGCTCGGTGACGTCCCCCGTACTCTTGATCCAATTGAGGTTGAGGGAGAGTTTCATCAGCACGACGGCGTGACGACGGTTGATGATGAAGTTACCGGCGCAGGGCTTCGCCTAAGCACTACGACGATATGACCGAGGTGTGTAACGGTGGAGGGGGGCACCGCACACGGCTAAGAGATTGTATGTATATCTGGGGTGCCCCCTGCCCCCGTATATAAAGGAGCAAGGGGGGAGGCCGGCCGGCCCTAGGAGGGCGCTCCAAGAGGAGGAGTCCTCCTCCTAGTGGGAGTAGGACTCCCCTTTCCTAGTCCCACTAGGAGGGGGAAGGAAGGAGTGGGAGAGGGGAAAGGCAAGGGGGGCGCCCCCCTTCCTTGTCCTATTCGGACTCAAGGGGAGGGGGCGCGCGGCCTGCCCTAGCCGGCCCCTCTCTCTCCATGATACGTCTCCAACGAATCTATAATTTTTTATTGTTCCATGCTATTATGTATTCTGTTTTGGATGTTTAATGGGCTTTATTATACACTTTTATATTATTTTTGGGACTAACCTATTAACCCAAGGCCCAGTGCAAATTGTTGTTTTTTTTTGTCTATTTCAGTGTTTCACAGAAAAGGAATATCAAATGGAGTCCAAACTGAATGAAACCTTTGGGAGCGTGATTTTTGGAACAAACATGATCCAGAGGACTTGGAGTGGACGTCAAGAAACAACCGAGGAGGCCACGAGGCAGGGGGCGTGCCCTCCCCCCTTGTGGGCCCCTCATGGCTCCACCGACCTACTTCTTCCTCCTATATATGTTCATATACCCCGAAAACATCCAAGAGCACCACGAAACCCTATTTCCACAAAACAGCCACCGGTACCATAAACCCACCATATACCATCCTCAAAACAGCCACCATACCTACCTATTATGGCATTTCCATACCATTCTGAGATATATTGCCATGCAACTTTTCACCATTCCATTTATTATGGCACACATCATCATTGTCATATTGCCTTGCATGATCATGTAGTTGACATCGTATTTGTGGCAAAGCCACCATGCTTAATTTTTTATACATGTCACTCTTGATTCATTGCATATCCCGGTACACCGCCGGAGGCATTCACATAGAGTCATATTTTGTTCTAAGTATCGAGTTGTAATTCTTGAGTTGTAAGTAAATAAAAGTGTGATGATCATCATTTGAGCATTGTCCCATGTGAGGAAAGGATGATGGAGACTATGATTCCCCCACAAGTCGGGATGAGACTCTGGACGAATAAAAAAGGAAAAAAAAAGAGGCCAAGAAAAAAGGGAGAAGTCCCAAATGAAAAAATGAGGGGAAAATAGAGAAGGGACAATGTTACTATCCTTTTTCCACACTTGTGCTTCAAAGTAGCACCATGATCATCATGATAGAGAGTCTCTTATTTTGTCACTTTCATATACTAGTGGGAATTTTCATTATAGAACTTGGCTTGTATATTCCAATGATGGGCTTCCTCAAATGCCCTAGGTCTTCGTGAGCAAGCAAGTTGGATGCACACCCACTTAGTTTCTTTGATGAGCTTTCATATATTTATAGCTCTAGTGCATCCGTTGCATTACAATCCCTACTCCTTGCATTGACATCAATCAGTGGGCATCTCCATAGCCCATTGATTAGCCGCATCAATGTGAGACTTTCTCCTATTTGTCTTCTCACACAACCTCAATAATTATATTCTATTCCACCCATAGTGCTATGTCCATGGCTCGCGCTCATATATTGCGTAAAAGTTGGAAGAGTTTGAAAAGGCTAGGTATGAAACAATTGCTTGGCTTGTCATCGGGGTTGTGCATGATGAGAGCATTTTGTGTGACGAAAATGAAGCATGGCCAAACTATATGATTTTGTAGGGATAAGCTTTCTTTGGCTATGTTATTTTGATAAGACATAATTGCTTGGTTAGCACGCTTGAAGTATTATTATATTTATGTCAACATTAAACTTTTATCTTGAATCTTTTGGATCTGAGCATTCATGCCACAATAAATAAAATTCAATTGAAGAATATGCTAGAAAGCATTCCACATCAAAAATTCTGTTTTTTATCATTTACCTACTCGAGGACGAGCAGGAATTAAGCTTGGGGATGCTTGATACGTCTCCAACGTATCTATAATTTTTTATTGTTCCATGCTATTATATATTCTATTTTAGATGTTTAATGGGATTTATTATACACTTTTATATGATTTTTGGGACTAACCTATTAGCCCAAGGCCCAGTGCAAATTGCTGTTTTTTTGCCTATTTCGGTGTTTCGCAGAAAAGGAATATCAAACGGAGTCGAAACGGAATGAAACCTTCGGGAGCATGAATTTTGAAACAAACGTGATCCAGAGGACTTGGAGTGGATGTCAAGAAACAACCGAGGAGGCCACGAGGCAGGGGGCGCGCTTACCCCCCTGGGCGTGCCCTGCCCCCTCGTGGGCCCCTCGTGGCTCCACCGACCTACTTCTTCCTCCTATATATGTTCATATACCCAGAAAACATTCAGGAGCACCACGAAACCCTATTTCCACTGCCGCAACCTTCTGTACCCAAGAGATCCCATCTTGGGGCCTTTCTCGGTGCTCCGCCGGAGGGGGCATCGATCACGGAGGGCCTCTACATCAACTTCGTGGCCCCTCCGATGATGTGTGAGTAGTTTACTTCAGACCTTCGGGTCCATAGCTATTAGCTAGATGGCTTCTTCTCTCTTTGAATCTAAATACAAAGTTCTCCGCGATCTTCTTGGAGATCTATTCGATGTAACTCTTTTTGCAGTGTGTTTGTCGAGATCCGATGAATTGTGGGTTTATGATCAAGTCTATCTATGAACAATATTTGATTCTCCTCTGAATTCTTTTATGTATGATTTGTTATGTTTGCAAGTCTCTTCGAATTATCAGTTTGGTTTGCCCTACTAGATTGATCTTTCTTGCAATGGGAGAAGTGCTTAGCTTTGGGCTCAATCTTGTGTTGCTCGATCCCAGTGACAGAAAGGGAAACGACACGTATTGTATTGTTGCCATCGAGGATAAAAAGATGGGGTTTATATCATATTGCTTGAGTTTATCCCTCTACATCATGTCATCTTACCTAATGCGTTACTCTATTCTTATGAACTTAATACTCTAGATGCATGGTGGATAGCGGTCGATGTGTGGAGTAATAGTAGTAGATGCAGGCAGGAGTCAGTCTACACTAGTAGAAAAAGGGTCAAACGTGAAGCACATTAGTGCCGGTTTGAATTTGAGCCGGCACTAATGTGTGCATTAGTGCCGGTTCCAACGGCTAGCCGTCCGCTCTCATTAGTACCGGTTCGTGGCGAACCTTTAGCACCGGTTTGTGCCACGAACCGGTACTAAAGTGAGTGGTGGCAGGATGTTGTCAATCCGGGGCCCCTCCAGCACCTTTAGTACCGGGTCGTGTCACGAACCGGTACTAAAGGTCGTCCTACATAGACCCTTCGTCCACCCGAGCTCGCTCTGTTCTTCCCCTTTCCCCTCTCCTCTCTGTTCTTTTCCCTCTTCCTCTCAATCTCATCACACATTTTGCCCGAAATTTGTCAAGATTTGAAGGCCCCCATCCATTCAAATGATCACAAAGGTTAGCAACTTTGTCCTTTCATCTCTCATTGCTAGATTAGCTCGTGCAATGCTTTATATAGTGATTGATTTTTGAGTTTAGTAATTTGGGATGAATTATATATATGTGCTAGTATTTAATTTATATGCAATTTGAGGTCAAAAATAACACTTAGTTTGCATATGTAGGTGTGGTTTACTTAGTACCTTCTAAATCTCCGTCGTAACCACCGTCGATCGCTCGCAACGTCCCATCGCCGGCACCACCTTGTGGTGAGCCTCTTGTTCATGAAGTTTTATATAAAAAATTGATGTTTGTGTGATTTGGATATATAGTTACTCGTATAATTATCTTACCCATACGTTGTTTTTATACATAGTGCCATGGTTTTGATATCCGTCCCCGTCGGCCCTCGTCCGGGTTATGATTCGGATGTGGTATATTCTCTTTTAAAACTATTCATTGCATTTCGTGTTTATGACAAATTATGCCCATCAAGTTGACATAGATATTTGTATGTAGGAGGTAGTTGAACCGGAAATTCCAACCGACCCTAT
Source organism: Triticum aestivum (assembly GCF_018294505.1). Lineage (NCBI taxonomy): Eukaryota > Viridiplantae > Streptophyta > Magnoliopsida > Poales > Poaceae > Triticum > Triticum aestivum. The sequence goes on from NC_057797.1 coordinate 82,357,259, forward strand.
TGTCGAGAGGTTAAATTTAGTTGAAATAGAAAACGAGGATTTGAAGGAAAAATTGAAAAGAATTGAGGGGGAGAAGATGGAATTGGAGTTGCATGTTGTTGATGTCGTCGATGATCACAAGATTAAGATGGAGAAAATGCGCTTGAAGATTAGAAAGATTAGAAAATATGCCATTCATAGTGAGGCTTGGTGTCATTATGCTGTTGGATCAATTTACCTTAGTTGCGAACTTGATCGCATTTGTTGTTGCATTTAAATTCTTTAGCTAGAGAGTTATTTGTTTGTTGCATTTAAGTGGTGTGTGATCTTTATGTATCAACTTTATGTATTGTATTAATTTGGTATTTTTGGTGCTGTGTATTGAAGATGAGTCGGCAATGGATGTACGATGACTGATGCTCTCCCGAGTTCATTAATGGCGTGCGTACTTTTCTGCTTGCGGCTGAGGCAAACAAGCGGGCAGATGGTTTTATGCCTTGTCCATGTGCTCGTTGTAAGAATGGTCACATTTACTCTACGTCAAGAACCATTCACGTCCACCTGTTTGAGTCCGGTTTCATGCCCCACTATAATGTTTGGACCAAGCATGGAGAAAGAGGGGTTATGATGGAAGACAATGAAGAAGAAGAGGACGACGATAGCTATCCTGGCCATGGGTTCCCGGAATACGATGATACAACAATGAGGGAAGAAGCTGAGCTGATAATGCGGGAAGAAGCTGAGCCGGCAATGCGGGAAGAAGCTGAAGAAGAGGCATGGGATGAGCCCGTTGATGATCTAGGTCGGGTCATTGTCGATGCAAAGAGAAACTGCACAAGTGATTTGGAGAAGAAGAAGTTGCAGCGCATGTTAGAGGATCACAAAAAATTGTTGTACCCGAATTGCGTAGGTGACAAGAAAAAGCTGGGCACCACACTGGAATTGCTACAATGGAAGGCAGAGAATGGTGTATCTGACAAGGGATTTGGAAAGTTGCTGGTAATGATAAAGAATATGCTTCCAAAGGACAACGAATTGCCCGAGAGTACGTACGAAGCAAAGAAGGCTGTCTGCCCTCTAGGGTTAGAGGTGCAGAAGATACATGCATGCCCTAATGATTGCATCCTCTACCGTGGTGAGTACGAGGATTTGAACGATTGCCCAGTATGCGGTGCATTGCGCTATAAGATCAGCCACGATGACCCTGGTGATGTCGAGGGCGAGCGCCCCAGGAAGAAGATTCCTGCCAAGGTGATGTGGTATGCTCCTATAATACCACGGTTGAAACGTTTGTTCCAAAACAAAGAGCATGCCAAGGCGATGCGATGGCACAGAGAAGACCGTAAGAAAGACGGAAAGTTGAGAGTACCCACTGACGGGTCGCAGTGGAGAAAAATCAAAAGAAAGTACGGGAAGGAGTTTGCAGATGACGCAAGGAACGTATGGTTTGGTCTAAGCGTAGATGGAATTAATCCTTTTGGGGAGCAGAGCAGCAACCATAGCACCTGGCCTGTGACTCTATGTTTGTATAACCTTCCTCCTTGGTTGTGCATGAAGCGGAAGTTCATTATGATGCCAGTGCTCATCCAAGGCCCTAAGCAACCCGGCAACGACATTGATGTGTACCTAAGGCCATTAGTTGAAGAACTCCAAGGGCCATGAAAATGAGGAGGTCATTGAGTTTTGTATTGACTTTATTCCTGACCTTAAGCCGATTGGTGTTCCTGAATCGCGGCATAAGGGCAGACTGGATGGAAAAGGCACGCTAGGAGAGGAACAAATAATATGTATGGACGGACATTCTCTCACTGAAGCACACTACACAGTTCTACAGAATTCCGCCTTGGTGGCTCCGTATATGGATGAACACAAGAATTTGCTACGCTCCAAACACCCGGAGCGGTCTGATGACTGGATTACACGTGAACAAACCAGGAGTTTCGCCAGCTGGTTGCAGACACGTACCATGCATGACGCCTCGATTGAAGATGACATGTACTTGATGTCCCATTTACCATCTTCAAATATAATGACTTTCAAAGGGTACGAGATAAATGGTAATACATTTTACACAATCGCCCAAGATAAGAAGAGCACCAACCAAAATAGTGGTGTCCTCTTTGATGCAGAAACCAAGAAGGGAAAGGAAACATATTATGGTTATATACAAGACATATGGGAACTTGACTATCGACGTGGTTTGAAGGTCCCTTTGTTTCGGTGCAAATGGGTCAATATGACACGAGGCGGGGTAACGGAAGACCCGCAGTATGGTATGACAACAGTGGATCTCAACAATCTTGCGTATGCAGACGAACCATTCGTCCTAGCCAATGATGTGGCACAGGTTTTCTATGTGACGGACATGTCTACCAAGCCGAAAAAAAGAAAAGATAAGGAAGCGAATGAGCCAAAGCGGCACATAGTTCTTTCTGGGAAGAGAAACATCGTGGGAGTAGATGACAAGACAGACATGTCAGGAGATTATGAAAAGTTTGATGAAATTGCTCCATTCATAGTGAATATTAACCCGAGCATCCAGTTAAATGATGAAGATTTTCCATGGCTACGGCGGAAAGGGACACATGCGAAGAAAAAATTTCACACCCAAAGATCTGGGATGTGATCGGCTTCACTATCATCACTTCCTTCTGTGTTTCACACCCAGGAGGGAATATCTATAATAGTTAGGGTAGCTAGTTATGCGTTTTGGCATTTGAAACGCGAAGAAATTTTATGTGCAAGCAAATTCTTTCATGCATTTACTGATTTTTCAACTAAATGACCCTGAAATTGAAAAGCATTTCAAATGAACTCATAAAAGGTTGAAAGTTGGCATGGTATCATAATTTCACCCACATAGCATGTGCAAAAAAGTAGAGAGGGTTACCGCAAAAACTGGATGCACTTCGTGTACAAAATGGACAATCTCTTTCGAAGTATCAGGGTTTCGAACAAAAACTCATCCATTACAAAGGCATTTCATTTTTTAAATAACCTAAGCATTACAAAATTGAATATAATGATAAAACACACTAATATTAAACATAAGAAAGAAGAATCACTGAAAAATCTATTTTCAAAGTTAAGTTATTCACAAACTAGTGATTCACACAAATTTCAAATAATTCAAAATTTAAACTATTCAAATTTGTAAACTACCGGTACTAACAGAAAGTTTGTAATTTTTTGTACCTAAAGCAAAAATATTCACAAACAAACTCTAAATACAGCAAAAAACAACTCTAAAATAAATAAAACAAAAATAAATAAAGCAAAAAAATAAGGAAAAAAAAGCCCACCTACTGGGCCACAGCGGCCTGCATACGACTAGAAACCCAAATTCTAGTTGTGCCAGGATGCAGGCCCGCTAGCCCAGTAGGGCCAACAGGGCATCGCAGAAGAGGTAGGCCCAGAAGGCCTGCTTAAGAGAGGAGCTCGAGACAGCAGCGACGGCGGGGCTTATAAGCAGGTGCGAGTGCCCCTCGGCTAGCGAGGTGGGACTAAACTTTTGCGCCCCTCGCCTGGCAGCGCACACCCTTTAGTACCGGGTCGTGGCTCCAACCGGTACTAAAGGGGGGGCCTTTAGTACCGGTTGGTGCCACAACCCGGTACTAAAGGGGTGCGATTCCCGCCGCTTCGCCTGGCCAAAACAGACCTTTAGTACCGGTTGGTGGCTCTAACCGGTACTAAAGGTGGGTTCTATATAAGAAAACACTTCAAAAAAATTGTCAGTTTCTCATCTCTCCCTGCTTCCTTCTCCTTTGCCCCGTCGCCGCCGCCCCCATCGCCGTCCCCGTCGCCGTCCGTCCCCGTCGTCGTCCCCGTCGTCCCCGTCACCGCGCCGCGCCCCGTCGCCGCGCCCCGCCCCGTCCTCCCGTCGTCCCCGCCCGGCCCGTCCTCCCGTACGTCGTCCCCGCCTGGCCCATCCCCGTCCCCGTCGTCGCCGCCCCGTCCCCATCATCGCCGCCCCGTCTCCGTCTCCGTCCCCGTCCCCGTCGCCGCCCACCGTCGTCGCGCCTCACTGGTGAGCTGCTGCCCCGGCTGCCAACCACACACACACACACACACACACACACACATTGTTATAGAATTGTTAGCAATCTTTCTGTTTTTTAGTTATAGAATTATTAGAAATGTTAGTTTTACTTATAGAAATGTTAGTTATATAGAAATGTTAGTTATATAGAAATATTAGAAATGTTAGTTATATAGAAATGTTTTTAGTTATAGAAATATTAGAAATGTTAGTATTAGTTATAAAATTTAGAATTTGCATATATGAAATCACAATCCATCATTTAAAAAATGTTACTTTACTTTTGCGGCATATAGTATTTGTTGTCGACGATGCCCGGCCCGCATCCTCGCCATCGACCCGTTTGCGACGACGTCCTGCTTCAGAGGACCCATGTACGGGACTGGGCTCCACCGGGCTGGCACTGGGAGGTGCTACCTTCAAGGGCGCAACGCTTGGTGAGGAACCCGGCCCCGGGTCCCGTCGTCGACCCTCATCTCCTTTGGTGGCGTTCGCATGGGCCACTTTCGGTGCGGAGGGAGCCGGCCCCGCCGGAGGTGGTACGTCGCCGTGTCAGGGAGGAGGACGAGCACGTCCATCGCTACATGGCTGCTATGGATGTCAGGTTCTCCAATACCTGGCAGGTTCTTTTAGGAGATCACTCGAGCTATGATCCAGTGATGGTTCCTTCTCTTTGGGTGTCCACCGCCCGCACCTCAGGAACCACGAGTGGCCTAGATTACTCTGTAGTATTCGATCTTTATTAGCTTGCTAGCTAGCTAGTGATGTATTCGATATTATATCTATTATTCGAGACGATGTATTCGAGATTATATCTATTATTCGAGACGATGTATTCGAGATTATATCTATTATTCGAGACGACGTATTCGAGATTATATCTATTATTCGAGACGACGTATTCGAGATTATATTCGATGATGCTTATTATGTACTATGATTGATTCAGTTTTTTCCTTATTAATTGATTGCATCCATGCATTGTAATTTGAATATATTTCTTTTGGATTAGTTAAACAAAACCTACGGCGGACAATACCGGCAGAGAGGGAGAAGAGGCCCTGTTCAATATCATACGCAATCCTCGTGGGCCAGATGATGATGAGAATGAAGAAGATTATGACGGCTCCGAATATCTAAACAACACCGGGAAGGGTGATATGATATTCGATCGCGATGACCGAATTGATGAAGTCATGAACTATGAACATGACGAAGAAAATGTTGATCTTGAAACAACAAAGACCGGCTAGGTATATATATTTATATAAGCGGGCATCTGGTGATCATCACATGTTTTAAATGACTTGAAGATATATTAACGAATCGATCTTTCTTCTTTCAGCCATCCGGATCGAGCAAATCTTCAGGCAACAGGAAATGAGGCCCGAACAAAAAGTTGAAGGAGGGCGTAAAGTACAATATCGAGGCCATCAAACCTAATGGCGAGCCGTTAGCGCCTAAGAAGATTGCGGACAAGTTCATTCGTCAGTGCGGAGTTCTTGTGAAGGACCAACTCCGGATCTCCCTTCAAGAATGGGGAGAGCCAGCAAAGCCACGTCCAGGAGTTAGTTTTGTCGATGACAGACAAAAACTTCTGCTTTGGGAAACGCTCATGGAACATTTCACCCTACCAGATCATTTCACAGATGCAGATGTGGAGAAAGTCAAGGACGCTGCTCTTAGGAAGATGGCGGTTGCATTCAAGAACCACAAGATTCATGAATGGGCCAAGTACGTCAAGGGAGGAAGGAAGACTCCAGTATTCGAGGGAACACTAGAGAAGCAAAGTGCTCATTGGGACGATTTCGTGAAATTCAAGGATTCGGAATTATCTAAGGAACGGTCGAGAATAAACAAGGCCAATGCCGCAAAAAAGGATAAGTTCCATAAGCAGGGGCCAGGTGGCTATGCGGTGGGAATGCCTAAGTGGGATAAGTCTGAGAAAGAGATGCTGGATGCAGGTGTCACTCCAGAAACATTGAGCTGGCCCCCAGGTGCAGGACTTGGTTCTATGCGCATGGGGGGAGTTGGACCCGAAGACAGGCAAAGTTTCGAAGAAGGCATGTCTGGACGGAGCCGAAGATAAGCTACTTGTTGCAATAGAAGAGGCTCGATCGGGGGTGTTCGAGCCCAACAGAGAGAACGACGAGCTTACGTGTGCCCTGGGAAATCCTAAACACCCGGGAAGAACACGAGGCATGGGCGCTATGCCATGGTATGAGGGGTTTTCGGACTGGAACGCCGACTACAGAACCCGTGCGAGAAAGAAGATTGCGGAGGAGAAGAAGAGGAAGATGGAGGAGGAGCAGAGGAAGCTAGACTATGAACGCCTTCAAGGCCTAGAATCAGCGCACGCGGACTTGGCAGTCAAATTCCAGCGGCAGCAGGAGCAGATCGACTCACTTAGCCAGCAAAGGGGGTCTCAGCAGCTAGCAGATGATCCACCATTGGATAGCACTGTCCCGTCCATGCCGAGAAGCACCGTGGGTTCCACCCCGGGCGACGCATTGCTGGATAGCTACCCAGTGGATGACATCATGGAGAACACTAACTGCGAGCTACACTTCAAAATGAAGAACATATCCATGAAGGTGGCAGACGCCCTTGCTTTTATAAATCCCCCCGAGGCAACCTTCCATTGCAACCCGATTCCAGTGGGCTATGCTCGTGTCTTGGTTGATGAGGTGGTGGACCAATATTCGGGGCTAGAGCTTGACATTCCTGGAGGTGACGATGAGCACACACTGGGAGAGGCCAACCATCGTATCATCCTATGGATAAAGGATTGCATCATCTTTCGAAGGCCACCGACACCGCATCACCCGACTCCTCGTCGAAGTCCGCCACCGAGTCAGCAGACTCCCGCTCCTTCAAGTCCACCAACGCGTTAGGCCACTCCTCCTCCAAGTCTGGCACAGCTTCAGGCCACTCCTCCTCCTCCAAGTCCGGCAAAGCGTCAGGCCACTCCTCCTCCAAGTCCAGCACAGCTTCAGGCCAGTCCTCCTCCTCCAACTCAGCCACATCAGCCGTCTTCGCCGCCTCAGCAATCACGGAAGAGAGCCGCCTCAGCTATGGTGTGTAGCGGTACAAGTCGAGGTAGTACTGGAGGTATTGGCGGAGGCAAGCGATTTCAATATGGTCCAAGCCTCGCGCCTCTTCCACAGAGGCCTTACGACAAGTCCGAGGAGGAAATCGTAGCCATATCGAAGGCCGAGGTGGAAGCCCATTTTGCACCGAAACCGCCATCGCCGCCAAGGGAGAAAGTGCCTGTGGAAAAGATTGACCACTTCATTCGTATGGCTAGAGCACCAGCTCCCAAGCCTGTTGACACAGACTATGAGCGCCACATCAATAAGTTAAATCGAGCACGTCTACAAAAAGAGGCGAGCTCTAGCTCGAGCAAATCAGCTGGCAAAAGGAGCGGTAAAACCGTTCCCCAGCTGGGAGAACAGGCGGCGCAATCAATCCCCCCGCTTGTTGTGCCAACAACACATGAGAGTAGGCGCACCCAATATTATTGTGGGCAAACCGTTAACGTTCCCGGGGTGGGCGATGTGGTAATAACCGAGGAGCATATTGCGCAGGCTGAAGCGATCGGGATCACTGTTGGACAACTCCTCGATATCGAGCCCATGTCTCCGACTAGAGAGGAGGAAATAAAACGGAAATATGTCCGGGGCCAACCTTTGGTCGAGCCAGACGAGGTCAAGAACCTCCCAACGAGAATGTATGAATTGCATCGATGGTACATGGACATTACCAAGATTTCCAATCGAGAGTCCCTCATGGTGAATGTCAAGGAGGAGCATTACTACCATGAGAAAGCTCTGGCCGTTGAGTATTCAGAACTGTTTCAGCTATACAATCAAGACGCACTCGACAAATCTATCGTCAGTTGCTATTGTCTGTAAGTGATTTCTTTCTGTAATTTAACTCTCAAGCTAGCTGTAGTGATCATTTTGATCAATCATTACCTGTAATTATCCTCACTATATTCTTTTCTGTGGTATTATGCAGGATGAAGATTTATGAAATGAAAAAAGGTGGACGCTATGGCATTGGGTTCGTTGACCCAAATACCATTAATGAATACACATGGAAATTAGATCCATATTACGAAAAAAGTGTAGAGGAAAGCATGCTAGAGTTCTTCAAGCGCCTCAAATACAATGAAGATATACTACTTCCTTACAACTTCGAGTGAGTCACACTGTCTTGTACTACAAATTCTGTTTTTGCCTACTAGCTAGCTACATGTTTTTGCTTACATATGCCCGCTTAATTAAGACATGCAAACGTGTGTGCATGCAGATTTCACTGGATCTTGTTAATCATTAAAATTGATGAAGGAACAGTTGAAGTACCAGACTCACTACTTAAGAAAGCAAGTGACTACACTATCGTGAAAGGGATAGTCAACAGGTAATCTCAATCATTATTAACTATATCTCGGCCTATTTAATTAGTTCGTCATTTCCTGATAACAACTATTTAATAACCCATTTATTCATTTTCTTTGTCGGCGGGCAGGGCTTGGGCAAAGTTCATCAGGGCCACTCCAGGCCCATGGAACCAAAATCTGAAATGGTATCGACCCCAGGTAAGTAATTAAGTAGTACTAGTTAGCTGCCATCTCTTTAATTATCATGCTTGATTAATTATTATATGATCAAATTCCATTCTCGTAAAGGCCCTGAAGCAGGCGCCGGGGAATAATCTGTGTGCATACTACGTTTGCGAGAACATTCGCATGATGGTGTTCGAAAGGAGCAAATCTCAAAGATAGGAGTGGGTATGTTTGTCAGAACACTATTCACAATTTTTACACCATTATCGATATCTAGTCACACAACTAATACACATGCATATTGATCTCCTTCTTAACAGTTCAAAGAGGTGTGGGAGCAGCTCCTACCAACGGAGCGCATACAAGCAATTCAAGAGGAAATAGCGGGATTTTTGCTCGACCAGGTCATAGATCCCAAAGGAGAATACTATTACCCGCTACCGCCCCCATGAACCACTTCCAATTGTTAACGTGCTCCGAAGGCACCAATTAGGCTAATGCCACTGGCTCCGAAGGCACCAATTAGGAGAAATTGTATATATATATATATATATATATATACATGTGTGTATATATGTGTGAATTAATTAATGGTGGTTGTGAGACATTCAATGATATATATATATATATATATATATATATATATATATATTATGATCGGTTCTACTAGAAATTCTATTTATATATATGCATAACGTGTACAATATGTAGTATCGTAAAATACCAGCAAACGAAAAAGAATTAAATGGAAAACACAAAATTAAATGAAAAAGAAATCATAAACCCAACCCCCCCCCCAACCTTTTAATACCGGTTGGTGACACCAACCGGTACTAAAGGGCTCCCTGCCCCCGAAGCTGGCTCGTGCCACGTGGTTGCCCTTTAGCACCCGTTCATGCTGAACCGGTACTAAAGGGGGGGGCTTTAGTGCCTACACTTTAGCGCCGGTTACGAAACCGGCACTAAAGGGTCTTACGAACCGGTGCTATTGCCCGGTTCTGCACTAGTGCTACTTGTCACGGACGTGATGCCTATATACATGATCATGCCTAGATATTCTCATAATTATTCGCTCTTCTATCAATTGGTCGACGGTAATTTGTTCACCCACCGTAATGCTTATGCTATATTGAGAGAAGACACTAGTGAAACCTATGGCCCCCGGGTCTATTCTCCATCATATTAATCTCCCATCAACAAGTTACTTCTGGCACCGTTTATTTTGCAATCTTTACTTTTAATCTTTATCATAAAAATACCAAAAATATTATCTTATCATCTCTATCAGATCTCACTCTCGTAAGTGACCGTGAAGGGACTGACAACCCCTTTATCGCATTGGTTGCGAGGTACTTATTTGTTTATGTAGGTACGAGGGACTTGCGTGTGGCCTCCTACTGGAGTGATACCTTGGTTCTCAAAAACTGAGGGAAATACTCACGCTACTTTGCTGCATCACCCTTTCCTCTTCAAGGGAAAACCAATGCACTTCTCAAGAGGTAGCACTCCACTAGGGCCCATCAAGGCCCATTAGCCCCCGGGGGGTTCTGATAACCCCTCCGGCACTCCGGTTTTCTCTGAGATCACCCAAAACCCTTCTGGTGTCTGAATATAGCCGTCCAATATATCAATCTTTATATATCGACCATTTTGAGACTCCTCGTCATGTCAGTGATCACATCCGGGACTCCGAACTACCTTCGGTACATCAAAACACATACACTCATAATACCGATCATCACTGAACGTTAAGCGTGCGGACCCTACGGGTTCAAGAACTATGTAGACATGACCGAGACTCATCTCTGGTCAATAACCAATAGCAGAACCTGGATGCTCATATTGGTTCCTACATATTCTACGAAGATCTTTATCGGTCAAACCGCATAACAACATACGTTGTTCCCTTTGTCATCGGTATGTTACTTGCCCGAGATTCGATCGTGGTATCTCAATACCTAGTTCAATCTCATTACTGGCAAGTCTCTTTACTCGTTCTGTAATAAATCATCCCGCAACTAACTCTTAGTTGCATTGCTTGCAAGGCTTATAGTGATGTGCATTACCGAGAGGGCCCAGAGATACCTCTCCGACAATCGGAGTGACAAATCCTAATCTCGATCTATGCCAACTCAACAAGTACCATCGGAGACACCTGTAGAGCACCTTTATAATCACCCAGTTACATTGTGATGTTTGGTAGCACACAAAGTGTTCCTACGGTATTAGGGAGTTGCATAATCTCATAGTCATAGGAACATGTATAAGTCATGAAGAAAGCAATAGCAACAAACTAAACGATCATTGTGCTAAGCTAACGGATGGGTCAAGTCAATCACATCATTCTCTAATGATGTGAGCCCATTAATCAAATAACAACTCATGTCTATGGTTAGAAAACATAACCATCATTGATTCAACGAGCTAGTCAAGTAGAGGCAAACTACTGACACTCTGTTTGTCTATGTATTCACACATGTACTAAGTTTCCGGTTAATACAACTATAGCATGAATAATAAACATTTATCATGATATAAGGAAATATAAATAATAAATTTATTATTGCTTCTAGGGCATATTTCCTTCAGTCTCCCACTTGCACTAGAGTCAATAATCCAGTTCACATCGTCATGTGATTTAACACCAATAGTTCACATCTTTATGTGATTAGTTCACATCTCCATGTGACTAATACCCAAAGAGTTTACTAGATTCAATAATCTAGTTCACATCGCTATGTGATTAACACCCAAAGAGTGATCATGTTTTGCTTGTAAGAGAATTTTAGTCAACGGGTCTGCCACATTCAGAGCTATATGTATTTTGCAAATTTTATATGTCTACAATGCTCTGCATGAAGCTACTCTAGCTAATCGCTCCCACGTTCAATATGTATCTAGATCAAGACTTAGAGTCATCCAGATCGGTGTCAAAGCTTGCATCGATGTAACTCTTCATGACGAACTCTTTGTCAGCTCCATAACTGAGAAACATTTCCTTTATTCCACTAAGGATAATTTTGACCGCTGATCAGTGATCCACTCCTGGATCACTATTGTACCCTATTGCCAAACTCTTGGTGAGGTACACAATAGGTCTGGTACACAGCATAGCATACTTTATAGAACCTATGGCTGAGGCATAGGGAATGACTTTTCATTCTCTTTCTATTTTCTGCCGTGGTCGGGTTTTGAGTCTTTACTCAACTTCACACCTTGCAACACATGCAAGAACTCCTTCTTTGACTGTTCCATTTTTTAACTACTTCAAAATCTTGTCAAGGTATGTACTCATTCAAAAATATATCAAGTGTCTTGATCTATGTCTATAGATCTTGATGCTCAATATGTAAGTAGCTTCACTGAGGCCTTTCTTTGAAAAACTCCTTTCAAACACTCATTTATGCTTTCCAGAAAATTCTACATCATTTCTGATCAACAATATGTCATTCACATATACTTATCAGAAAGGTTGTAGTGCTCCCACTCACTTTCTTGTAAATACAGGCTTCTCCAAAAGTCTGTATAAAACCATATGCTTTGATCACACTATCAAAGCGTATATTCCAACTCCGAGAGGCTTGCACAAGTCCATAAATGGATCGCTAGAGCTTGCACACTTTGTTAGCACCTTTTGGATCGACAAAACCTTCTGGTTGCATCATATACAACTCTTCTTTAAGATATCATTAAGGAATGCAACTTTGACATCCATTTGCCAAATTTCATAATCATAAAATGAGGCAATTGCTAACATGATTCGGACGGACTTAAGCATCGCTACGGGTGAGAAGGTCTCATCATAGTCAACTCCTTGAACTTGTCGAAAACCTTTTGCAACAAGTCGAGCTTTGTAGACAGTAACATTACCGTCAACGTCAGTCTTCTTCTTGAAGACCCATTTATTCTCTATGGCCTGCCGATCATCGGGCAAGTCAACCAAAGTCCATACTTTGTTCTCATACATGGATCCCATCTCAGATTTCATGGCCTCAAGCCATTTTGCGGAATCTGGGCTCATCATCGCTTCCTCATAGTTTGTAGGTTCATCATGGTCAAGTAACATGACTTCCAGAACAGGATTACCGTACCACTCTGGTGCGGATCTTACTCTAGTTGACCTACGAGGTTCGGTAGTAACTTGATCTGAAGTTTCATGATCATCATAATTAGTTTCCTCACTTACTGGTGTAGGAATCACTAGAACTGATTTAAGTGATGAACTACTTTCCAACAAGGGAGCAGGTACAATTACCTCATCAAGTTCTAGTTTCCTCCCACTCACTTCTTTCGAGAGAAACTCCTTCTCTAGAAAGGATCCATTCTTAGGAACGAATATCTTGCCTTCGGATCTGTGATAGAAGGTGTACCCAACAGTCTCCTTTGGGTATCCTATGAAGACACATTTCTCCGATTTGGGTTTGAGCTTATCAGGTTGAAGCTTTTTCACATAAGCATCATAGCCCCAAACTTTAAGAAACGACAACTTGGGTTTCTTGCCAAACCACAGTTCATAAGGTGTCGTCTCAACGGATTTCGATGGTGCCCTATTTAACGTGAATGCAACCGTCTCTAAAGCATAACCCCAAAACAATAGTGGTAAATCAGTAAGAGACATCATAGATCGCAACATATCTAATAAAGTGCGGTTACGACATTTGGACACACCATTACGCTGTGGTGTTCCAGGTGGCATGAGTTGCAAAACTAATCCGCATTATTTCAAATGAGGACCAAACTCATAACTCAAATATTCACCTCCACGATCAGATTGTATAAACTTAATTTTCTTGTTATGATGATTTTCCACTTCACTCTGAAATTCTTTGAACTTTTCAAATGTTTTAGACTTATGTTTCATCAAGTAGATATACCCATATCTGCTCAAAACATTAGTGAACGTGAGAAAATAACGATACCCGCCACGAGCATCAACACTCATCGGACCGCATACATCAGTATGTATTATTTCCAATAAGTTTGTTGCTCGTTCCATTGTTCCGGAGAATGGAGTCTTAGTCATCTTTCCCATGAGGCATGGTTCACAAGCATCAAGTGATTCATAATCAAGTGATTCCAAAAATCCATCAGCATGGAGTTTCTTCCTGCGCTTTACACCAATATGACCTAAACGGCAGTGCCACAAATGAGTTGCACTATCATTATTAAACCTATATCTTTTGGCATCAATATTATGAATATGTGTATCACTACGATCGAGATTCAGTAAACAATGCACCTTTGGGTGTATGACCTCAGAAGGTATTATTCATGTAAACAGAATAACAATTATTCTTTGACTTAAATGAATAAACGTATTGCAACAAACATGATCCACTCATATTATGCTCAACGCAAACACCAAATAACATTTATTTTAGGTTCAACACTAATCCCAAAGGTAAAGGGAGTGTGCGATGGTGATCTTATCAACCTTGGAACACTTCCAACTCACATCATCACCTTGCCCTTAACTAGTCTCTATTTATTTTGCAATTCCCGTTTCGAGTTACTACACTTAGCAACTGAACCAGTATCAAATATTGAGGGGTTGCTATAAACACTAGTAAAGTACACATCAATAACATGTATATCAAATATACTTTTGTTTACTTTGCCATCCTTCTTATCCGCCAATTATCTAGGGTAGTTCCACTTCTGGTGACCATTTCCTTTGCAGTAGAAGCACTCAGTTTCAGGATTTGGGTCTAGCTTTGGGCTTCTTCATGGGAGTGGCAACTTGTTTGCCATTCTTCTTGAAGTTCCCTTTCTTTCCCTTGTCCTTTTACTTGAAACTAGTGGTCTTGTCAACCATCAACACTTGATGTTTTTTCTTGATTTCTACCTTCATCGATTTGAGCATCGCGAAGAGCTTTGGGAATCGTTTCCATTAGCCCTTGCATATTATAGTTCATCACGAAGTTCTAGTAACTTGGTGATAGTGACTAGAGAACTATGTCAATCACTATCTTATCGGGAAGATTAACTCCCACTTGATTCAAGTGATTAGTACTCAGACATTCTGAGCACATGCTCACTCGTTGAGCTATTCTCCTCCATCTTGTAGGCAAAGTACTGTCAGAGGTCTCATACCTCTTGACACGGGCATGAGTATGAAATACCAATTTCAACTCTTAGAACATCTTATATGTACCGCAACATTTCAAAACATTTTTGTAGTCCCGGTTCTAAGCCGTAAAGCATGTTCCACTAAAATATCAAGTAGTCATCATACCGAGCTTTGCCAAACGTTCGTAACATCTGCATTTGCTCCTACAATAAGTCCTTCACCTAGCGGTGCATCAAGAACATAATTCTTCTGTGCAGCAATGAGGATAATCCTCAGATCACGGACCCAGTCTGCATCATTGCTACTATCATCTTTCAACTTATTTTTCTCTAGGAACATATCAAAAATAAACGTGGAGCTACATCGCAAGCTATTGATCTACAACATAGATATGCAAAAACTATCAGGACTAAGTTCATGATAAATTAAGTTCAATTAATCATATTACTTAAGAACTCCCACTTAGATAGACATCCCTTTAGTCATCTAAATGATCACGTGATCCAAATCAACTAAACCATGTCCGATCATCACGTGAGATGGAGTAGTTTTCAATGGTGAACATCACTATGTTGATCATATCTACTATATGATTCACGCTCGGCCTTTCGGTCTCCAGTGTTCCGAGGCCATATCTGCATATGCTAGGCTTGTCAAGTTTAACCCGAGAATTTCGCGTGTGCAAAACTGGCTTGCACCCGTTGTATGTGAACATAGAGCTTATCACACCCGATCATCACATGGTGTCTCGGCACGACGAACTGTCGCAATGGTGCATACTCAGGGAGAACACTTATACCTTGAAATTTAGTGAGAGATCATCTTATAATGCTACCGCCGAACTAAGCAAAATAAGATACATAAAGGATAAACATCACATGCAATCAAAATATGTGACATGATATGGCCATCATCATCTTGTGCCTTTGATCTCCATCTCCAAAACACTGTCATGATCTCTATCGTCACCGGCATGACACCATGATCTCCATCATCTTGATCTCTATCAATGTGCCGTCACATGGTCGTCTCACCAACTATTGCTTTTGCAACTATTGCTATCGTATAGCGATAAACTAAAGCAATTATATGGCGCTTCCATCTTATGCAATAAAGAGACAACCATAAGGCTCCTGCCAGTTGCTGATAACTTTAACAAAACATGATCATCTCATACAACAATTTATATCTCATCACGTCTTGACCATATCACATCACAACATGCCCTGCAAAAACAAGTTAGACGTCCTCTACTTTGTTGTTGCAAGTTTTACATGGCTGCTACGGGCTGAGCAAGAACCGTTCTTACCTATGCATCAAAAACCACAACGCGGTATAGTGATTGCTTTATGATCTTCAGAAAGAACCATGTTCATTGAATCTGATTCAACTAAAGTTGGAGAAACAGACTCCCACTAGCCACCTGTGTGCGAAGCACGTCGGTAGAACCAGTCTCGCGTAAGTGTACACATAATGTCGGTCTGAGCCGCTTCATCCAACAATACCGCTGAATCAAGAATCAACTAGTGACGGCAAGCAATATGTATATACCCATGCCCACAACTCCTTTGTGTTCTACTCGTGCATATAACATCTACGCATAGACCTGGCTCGGATGCCACTGTTGGGGAATGCAGTAATTTCAAAAAAAATCCTACGCACACGCAAGATCTATCATGGTGATGCATGGCAACAAGAGGGAAGAGTTTTGTCCATGTACCCTCGTAGACCGTAAGCGGAAGCGTTATGACAACGCGCTTGATGTAGTCGTACATCTTCATGATCCGACCGATCCTAGTACCGAAAGTACGGCACCTTCACGATCTGCACACGTTCAGCTCGGTGACATCCCTCGTACTCTTGATCCAGTTGAGGTTGAGGGAGAGTTCCATAAGCTCGACGGCGTGATGACGGTGATGATGAAGTTACCAATGCAGGGCTTCGCCTAAGCACTACGACGATATGACCGAGGTGTGTAACTGTGGAGGGCGGCACCGCACACGGCTAAGAGATTGTTTGTGTATCTGGGGTGCCCTGCCCCGTATATAAAGGAGCAAGGGGGAGGCTGACCGGCCCTAGGAGGGCGCACCAAGAGGAGGAGTCCTCCTCCTAGTGGGAGTAGGACTCCCTTTCTTAGTCCCACTAGGAGGGGGAAGGAAGGAGTGGGAGAGGGGAAAGGCAAGGGGGGCGCCCCCCCCCCTTCCTTGTCCTATTCGGACTCAAGGGGAGGGACGCGCGGCCTGACCTGGCCGGCCCCTGTCTCTCTCCACTAGGGCCCATCAAGGCCCATTAGCCCCCGGGGGGTTCCGGTAACCCCTCCGGCACTCCGGTTTTCTCCGAGATCACCCGAAACCCTTCCGGTGTCCGAATATAGCCGTCCAATATATCAATCTTTATGTCTCGACCATTTTGAGACTCCTCGTCATGTCCGTGATCACATCAGGGACTCCAAACTACCTTCGGTACATCAAAAAACATAAACTCATAATACCGATCGTCACCGAACGATAACCGTGCGGACCCTACAGGTTCGAGAACTATGTAGACATGACCGAGACTGATCTCCAGTCAATAACCAATAGTGGAACCTGGATGCTCATATTGCTTCCAACATATTCTACAATGATCTTTATAGGTCAAACCGCATAACAACATATGTTGTTCCCTTTGTCATCAGTATGTTACTTGCCCGAGATTCGATCGTCGGTATCTCAATACCTAGTTCAATCTCGTTACCGGCTAGGCTCTTTACTCGTTCCGTAATACATCATCCTGCAACTAACTCATTAGTTGCATTGCTTGCAAGGCTTATAGTGATGTGCATTACCGAGAGGGCCGAGAGATACCTCTCCAACAATCAGAGTGACAAATCCTAATCTCGATCTATGCCAACTCAACAAGTACCATCGGAGACACCTATAGAGCACCTTTATAATCACCCAGTTACGTTGTGACGTTTGGTATCACACAAAGTGTTCCTGTGGTATTCGGGAGTTGCATAATCTCATAGTCATAGGAACATGTATAAGTCATGAAGAAAGCAATAGCAACAAACTAAATGATCATCGTGCTAAGCTAACGGATGGGTCAATTCAATCACATCATTCTCTAATGATGTGATCCCGTTAATCAAATGACAACTCATGTCTATGGTTAGGAAACATAACCATCATTGATTCAACGAGCTAGTCAAGTAGAGGCAAACTAGTGACACTCTATTTGTCTATGTATTCACACATGTACTAAGTTTCCGGTTAATACAATTCTAGCATGAATAATAAACATTTATCATGATATAAGGAAATATAAATAATAACTTTATTATTGCCTCTAGGGCATATTCCTTCACATATCACATCACAACATGCCCTCAGAAATAAGTTAGACGTCCTCTACTTTGTTGTTGAAAGTTTTACGTGGCTGCTACGGGTTCTAGCAAGAACCGTTCTCGCCTACGGTAAAAACCACAATGGTGATTCATCAAGTTTGCTATTTTAACCTTCTTCAAGGACTGGCCATAGTCAAATTCGATTCAACTAAAGTAGGAGAAACAGACACCCACCAGCCATCTTTATGCAAAACTAGTTGCATGTCGGTCGGTGGAACCGGTCTCATGTGCGTGGACATGTAAGGTTGGTCCAGGCCGCTTCATCCCACAATACCGCCGAATCAAAATAATACGTTGGTGGTAAGCAGTACGACTATCACCTCCCACAACTCTTTGTGTTCTACTCATGCATATCATCTACGCATAGACCTGGCTCGGATGCCACTGTTGGGAAACGTTGCATGGAAAACAAAAAAATCTATGCACACGCAATGATCTATCCATGGAGATGCATATCAATGAGGGGAGAGTGTGTCTACATACCCTCGTAGACCGTAAGCGGAAGCATTTGACAATGCGGTTGATGTAGTCGAACTTCTTCTAGCTCTGACCGATTAAGTACCAAACGTACGGCACCTCCGAGTTCTGCACACGTTCAGCTCGGTGACGTCCCTCGCCTTCTTGATCCAGAAAGACGTCGAGGTGGTAGATGAGTTACGTCAGCATGATGGCATGATGACGGTGATGCTAAAGTGATCTCCGCGGGGCTTCGCCTAAGCACTATGAAAATATGACCGGAGGCGTAAACGGTGGAGGGGGGGTGCCGCACACGGCTAGGAAAATGTCTTGGGTGTGCTAGGAAACCCCCCCCCCTCATATATATAGGTGGGAGGGAGAGGGGAGAGGACAAGGGACGCCCCAAGTAGGACCGATCCTACTTGGGCTCCTGCCCTTAGCCGCACCCCCCTGCCATGTTTGTCGAAGGGGGAAGGAAAGAGGGGGGAGGGAAGGAAGTAAGAATCCTAGTCCACACCTTCCTTTCCCTTCTCCCCTTTCCTTCTCCTCCTTAGGCCAGCCCATATGAGGGGCGCACCAGCTCCTTGTGGACGGTGTGTTTTCCCTCTTGGCGCATAAAGCCCATATATTTTGCAGGGGGTGCAAGTGGGAGACTGAAGGAAATATGCCCTAGAGGCAATAATAAAGCTGTTATTTATATTTCCTTATATCATGATAAATGTTTATTATTCATGCTAGAATTGTATTAACCGGAAACTTAGTACATGTTTGCATACATAGACAAACAGGGTGTCACTAGTATGCCTCTACTTGACTAGCTCGTTGAATCAAAGATGGTTAAGTTTCCTAGCCATAGACATGAGTTGTCATTTTATTAACGGGATCACATCATTGGAGAATGATGTGATTGACTTGACCCATTCGGTTAGCTTAGCACTTGATCGTTTAGTATTCTGCTATTGCTTTCTTCATGACTTATACATGTTCCTATGACTATGAGATTATGCAACTCCCGTTTACCGGAGGAACACTTTGTGTGCTACCAAACGTCACAACGTAACTGGGTGATTATAAAGGTTCTCTACAGGTGTCTCCAAAGGTTCTTGTTGGGTTAGCGTATTTCGAGATTAGGATTTGTCACTCTGATTGTCGGAGAGGTATCTCTGGGCCCACTCGGTAATGCACATCACTATAAGCCTTGCAAGCATTGTAACTAATGAATTAGTTGTGGGATGATGTATTACGGAACGGGTAAAGAGACTTGCCGGTAACGAGATTGAATTAGGTATTGAGATACCGACAATCGAATCTCGAGCAAGTAACATACCGATGACAAAGGGAACAAACGTATGTTGTTATGCGGTTTGACCGATAAAGATCTTCGTAGAATATGTAGGAGCCAATATGGGCATCCAGGTTCCGCTATTGGTTATTGACCAGAGAAGTGTCTCGGTCATGTTTACATAGTTCTCGAACCCGTAGGGTCCGCACGCTTAACGTCCGTTGACGATATAGTATTATATGAGTTATGTAAGTTGGTGACCGGATGTTGTTCGGAGTCCCAGATGAGATCACGGACATGACGAGGAGCTCCGGAATGGTCCAGAGGTAAATATTCATATGTTGGATGATATGGTTAGGTCAAGGGGTCAGGCCCACGGGGCTATAAGTCGGTGCAAAAGGAGTTTTGCGGAGGCTAGGGGGCCAAACGCCAGAGACCCTGGCGTCTGGCCCTGGGCCAGATGCCGAGGCCCATGGCGTCTGGGCCAGACACCAAGGATTGTGGCATTTGGTCCTGGAGTCCGAGTGGGACTCTTGCCTTTCGGGCAAAACCGACTTTGAGGAGGCTTTTGCTCCAAGTTTTGACCCCAGGGCTCAACATATAAATAGAGGGGCAGGGCTAGCACCAAAGACACATCAAGAAACACCAAGCCGTGTGCTGGCTACCCTGTCCCCTCTAGTTTATCCTCCATCATAGTTTTCGTAGTGCTTAGGCGAAGCCCTGCGGAGATTGTTCTTCACCAACACCGTCACCATGTTGTCATGCTGCTGGAACTCATCTACTACTACGCCCCTCTTGCTGGATTGAGAAGGCGGGGACGTCACCGAGCCAAACGTGTGCAGAACTCGGAGGTGTCGTGCTTTCGGTACTTGGATCAGTCAGATCGTGAAGACGTACGACGACATCAACCACGTTGATATAACGCTTCCGCTTTCGATCTACGAGGGTACATAGACAACACTCTCCCCTCTCATTGCTATGCATCACCATAATCTTGTGTGTGCGTAGGATTTTTTTTGAAATTACTACGTTCCCCAACAGTTGCATCCGAGCCTGGTTTTATGCGTAGATGTTATATGCACGGGTAGAACACAAGTGAGTTGTGGGCGATACAAGTCATACTGCTTACCAGCATGTCATACTTTGGTTCGGCGGTATTGTTGGATGAAGCGGCCCGGACCGACATTACACGTACGCTTACACGAGACTGGTTCTACCGACGTGCTTTGCACACAGGTGGCTGGCGGGTGTCAGTTTCTCCAACTTTAGTTGAACCGAGTATGGCTACGCCCGGTCCTTGAGAAGGTTAAAACAGCACTAACTTGACGAACTATCGTTGTGGTTTTGATGCGTATGTAAGAACGGTTCTTGTTCAGCCCATAGCAGCCACGTAAAACTTGCAACAACAAAGTAGAGGATGTCTAACTTGTTTTTGTAGGGCATGTTGTGATGTGATATGGTCAAGAAATGATGAGATAAAATCTGTTGTATGAGATGATCATGTTTTGTTGAAGTTATCGGCAACTGGCAGAAGCCTTATGGTTGTCTCTTTATTGCATAAGATGCAAGTGCCAAATAATTGCTTTACTGTATCACTATGCGATAGCAATAGTTGCAAGAGCAATAGTTGGTGAGACGACCATGTGACGACACATTGATATAGATCAAGATGATGGAGATCATGACGATGCTTTGGAGACAGAGATCAAAGGCACAAGATGATGATGGCCACATCATATCACTTATATTGATTGCATGTGATGTTTATATTTTTATGCATTTTATCTTGCTTTGATTGACAGTGGCATTATAAGATGATCTCTCACTAAATTATCAAGGTATAAGTGTTCTCCCTAAGTATGCACCATTGCGAAAGTTCTTCGTGCTGAGACACCATGTGATGATCGGGTGTGATAGGCTCTACGTTCAAATACAACGGGTGCAAAACAGTTGCACACGCGGAATACTCAGGTTAAACTTGACGGGGCTAGCATATAACATATATGGCCTCGGAACACAGAGACCAAAAGGTTGAGCATGAATCATATAGTAGATATGATCAACATAGTGATGTTCACCATTGAAACTACTCCATCTCACGTGATGATCGGACATGGTTTAGTTGATATGGATCACGTGATCACTTAGAGGATTAGAGGGATATCTATCTAAGTGGGAGTTCTTTAATAATTTGATTAACTGAACTTTAATTTATCATGAACTTAGTCCTGGTAGTATTAGCATATCTATGTCGTATATCAATAGCTCACGATGTTGCTCCCCGTTTATTATTTATATGTTCCTAGAGAAAACTAAGTTGAAAGATGTTAGTAGCAATAATGCGGATTGGATCCGTGATATGAGGTTTATCCTCATTGCTGCACAGAAGAACTATGTCCTTGATGCACCGCTAGGTGACAGACCTATTGCAGGAGCAGATGCATACGTTATGAACGTTTTGACAAAATGTCGGTATGATGACTACTTGATAGTTATGTGCACCATGCTTTACGGCTTAGAACCGGGACTTCAAAGACGTTTTGAATGTCATGGACCATATGAGATGTTCCAGGAGTTGAAATTAATATTTCAAGAAAATACCCGAGTTGAGAGATATGAAGTCTCCAACAAGTTCTATAGCTAAAAGATGGAGGAGAATAACTCAAGCAGTGAGCATGTGCTCAGATTGTCTGGGTACTACAATCGATTGAATCAAGTGGGAGTTAATCTTCCAGATAAAAAAGTGATTGATAGAATTCTCTAGTCACCATCACCAAGTTAGTAGAACTTCGTGATGAACTATAGTATGCAAGGGATGACAAAAATGATTCCCAAGCTTTTTATGATGATGAAATCGATGAAGGTAGAAATCAAGAAAGAGCATCAAGTGTTGATGATTAACAAGACCACTAGTTTCAAGAAAAGGGCAAAGGGAAGGGAAGGGAACTTCAAGAAGAATGGCAAGCAAGTTGCTGCTCAAGTGAATAAACCCAAGTCTAGACCTAAGCCTGAGACTGAGTGCTTCTACTGCAAAGGGACTGGTCACTAGAAGCGGAACTGCCCCAAGTATTTGGCGGATAAGAAGGATGGCAAAGTGAACAATGCTATATTTGATATGCATGTTATTGATGTGTACTTTACTAGTGTTTATAGCAACCCCTTGGTATTTGATACTGGTTCAGTTGCTAAGAGTAGTAACTCAAAACGGGAGTTGCAGAATGAACAGAGACTAGTTAAGGGTGAAGTGACGATGTGTGTTGGAAGTGGTTCCAAGATTGATATGATCATCATCGCACACTCCCTATACTTTCGGGATTAGTGTTAAACCTGAATAAATGTTATTTGGTGTTTGCGTTGAGCATGAATATGATATTATCATGTTTATTGCAATACGGATATTCATTTAAGTTAGAGAATAATTGTTGTTCTGTTTACATGAATAAAACCTTCTATGGTCATACACCCAATGAAAATGGTTCGTTGGATCTCGATCGTAGTGATACACATATTCATAATATTGAAGCCAAAAGATGCAAAGTTAATAATGATAGTGCAACTTATTTGTGGCACTGCCGTTTAGGTCATATTGGTGTAAAGCGCATGAAGAAACTCCATGCTGATGGGATTTTGGAATCACTTGATTATGAATCACTTGATGCTTGCGAACCCTGCCATATGGGCAAGATGACTAAGACATCGTTCCTCGAAACAATGGAGCGAGCAACTGGCTCACTGGAAATAATACATACTAATGTATGCGATCTGATGAGTGTTGGGGCTCGCGGCGGGTATCGTTATTTTCTAACCTTCACAGATGATTTGAGCAGATATGGGTATATCTAATTAATGAAACATAAGTCTGAAACATTTGAAAAGTTCATATAATTTCAGAGTGAAGTGGAAGATCATCGTAACAAGAAAATAAATTTTCTATGATCTGATCGAGGAGGAGAATATTTGAGTTATGAGTTTGGACTTCATTTGAAACAATGCGGAATAGTTTTGCAATTCATAATGAGGGAGTCCTGGATTCGGGGGTGTTCGGATAGCCGGACTATACCTTCAGCCGGACTCCTGGACTATGAAGATACAAGATTGAAGACTCCGTCCCGTGTCCGGAAGGGACTTTCCTTGGCGTGGAAGGCAAGCTTGGCGATACGGATATGAAGATCTCCTACCATTGTAACCGACTCTATGTAACCCTAACCCTATTCGGTGTCTATATAAACCGGAGGGTTTTAGTCCGTGGGACAACATACACATAAACAATCATACCATAGGCTAGCTTCTAGGGTTTAGCCTCCTCGATCTCGTGGTAGATCTACTCTTGCACTACCCATATCATCAATATTAATCAAGCAGGACGTAGGGTTTTACCTCCATCGAGAGGGCCCGAACCTGGGTAAAACTTCGTGTCCCTTGCCTCCTGTTACCATTCGGCCTAGACGCACAGTTCGGGACCCCCTACCCGAGATCCGCCGGTTTTGACACCGACATTGGTGCTTTCATTGAGAGTCCCTCTGTGTCGTCGCCGTCAGGCTCGATGGCTCCTACGATCATCAATAGCAATGACGTCCAGGGTGAGACCTTCCTCCCCGGACAGATCTTCGTCTTCGGCGGCTTCGCACTGCGGGCCAATTCACTTGGCCGTCTGGAGCAGATCGAAAGCTACGCCCCTGGCCGTCAGATTAGATTTGGAAGTTTAAACTACACGGCTGACATCCGCGGAGACTTGATCTTCAATGGATTCGAGCCACTGCCGAGCGCGCCGCTTTGTCACGACGAGCATGATTTAGCTCTGCCGCCGAAAAGTGCCCTGGAGGCCGCACC
The DNA here is from genome assembly GCF_018294505.1 of Triticum aestivum. Lineage (NCBI taxonomy): Eukaryota > Viridiplantae > Streptophyta > Magnoliopsida > Poales > Poaceae > Triticum > Triticum aestivum. The sequence continues at coordinate 82,381,873 of NC_057797.1, forward strand.
CACGTCAGCTCCGACCCCTAATTCGGAGCCAACTGCGCCGATCGAGGATGGGCGGTTGGACGCCACCTTGGGGGCTGCGACCCTAACGGCGATTGAGCCGAATACCAGCCCTGTACTCTGCGAGACTCATGACTCCAGGGAGCCGGACTCCTCTCCGGACTCCGAACCCTCCGCGCCCCTGCCGATCGAACCCGATTGGGCGTCAATCATGGAGTTCACTGCCGCGGACATCTTTCAGCACTCGCCTCTCGGCGATATCCTGAAGTCGCTGAAGTCTCTCTCTTTATCAGGAGAGCCCTGGCCGGACTATGGTCAGCAAGGTTGGGGTACGGACGATGAAGAAATTCAAAGCCCACCCACCACCCACTTTGTAGCCACTGTCGACGACTTAACCGACATGCTCGACTTCGACTCCGAAGACATTGACGGTGTGGACGCCGATGAAGGAGATGATGAAGAACCAGCGCCCACTAGGCCCTGGAAATCCACCTCGTCATATGACATATACATGGTGGACACCCCAAAAGAGGGAGATGGCGATGGAATAGCGGAGGATGACCCCTCCAAGAAACAGCCTAAGCGCCGGCGTCAGTGGTGCCGCTCAAAATCCCGCCAAAACAAATACGGCGATTCCAGCACGGGAGATAATAATACTCCGGAAAGTGCCGAAGAAAACCCCCTCCAGCAAGACTTAGCACAGGAGGATGGAGAAACCAGCCCTCATGAGAGAGCGGCAGACAGAGAGGTCGAGGACGATAATTATATGCCTCCCTCCGAAGACGAGGCAAGCCTCGACGACGACGAATTCGTCGTGCCAGAGGATCCCGTCGAGCAAGAGCGTTTTCAATGCAGGCTTATGGCCACGGTAAGAAGCCTCAAGGCAAAACAGCAACAGCTTAGAGCTGATCAAGATTTGCTAGTCGACAGATGGACTGAAGTCCTTGCGGCCGAAGAGCATAAACTCAAACGCCCCTCCAAGAGCTACCCAAAGCGCAGGTTGCTACCCCGATTAGAGGAGGAAGCACTTGATGCGGCCGACCGGCCACCTCATGGTCGCGACAGAGAGGCCTCTCGGCCCTCCACTCAAGCCGCACCCCGTACCAAGGCACGGGAATATGCGCCGGACTTACGAGACATGTTGGAGGACAAGGCAAGGCAAACAAGATCGATCTACGGATCGCGTGGGCGCCCCACGGCTCGAGACGGTAACCGTCACGCCGGCCACAAATTCAGCGGGGCTGAACACAGTAGACAAGGCTCATTGGAGCTACGTCATGATATAGCCCAGTACAGAGGCGCCGCACACCCACTCTGCTTTACAGACGAAATAATGGATCATCAAATCCCCGAGGGTTTCAAACCCGTAAACATCGAATCATATGATGGCACGACATATCCTGCGGTATGGATCGAGGATTATCTCCTTCATATCCACATGGCCCGCGGCGATGATTTCCACGCCATCAAATACCTCTCACTCAAGCTTAAAGGACCAGCTCGGCATTGGCTTAACAGCTTGCCAACAGGATCAATCAGTTGTTCGGAGGACCTGGAAGCCGCATTCCTCGACAATTTCCAGGGCACTTATGTGCGACCCCCAGACGCCGATGACCTAAGTCACATAATTCAGCAGCCAGAGGAATCGGCCAGGCAATTCTGGACACCATTCCTAACAAAGAAAAATCAAATAGTCGACTGTCCGGACGCTGAGGCCCTAGCAGCCTTCAAGCACAATATCCGTGACGAGTGGCTGGCCCGGCACCTTGGACAGGAAAAGCCGAAATCTATGGCAGCACTCACGACACTCATGACCCGCTTTTGCGTGGGAGAAGACAGCTGGCTTGCTCATAGCAACAATATGACCAAGAACCCTGGTAATTCAAACACCAGAGACAGTAGTGGCAGGTCGCGTCGCAACAAGCAGAAGCGCCGCATTAACGGCGACAATGCTGAGGATACGGCAGTTAATGCCGGATTCAGAGGCTCTAAATCCGGTCAGCGGAAAAAGCATTTAAAAGGAATCCTAGGGGCCCGTCCAGTTTGGACCGAATACTCGATCGCTTGTGCCAGATACATGGCACCCCCGAAAAGCCGGCCAATCACACCAACAGGGATTGCTGGGTGTTTAAGCAGGCAGGCAAGTTAAACGCCGAAAATGAAGGCAAGGGGCTGCATAGCGATGACGACGAGGAGCCCCGGCCGCCGAACAACAGTGGACAGAAGGGTTTTCCCCCACAAGTACGGACGGTGAACATGATATACGCAACCCACATCCCCAAGAGGGAGCGGAAGCACGTGTTAAGGGACATACACGCGATAGAGCCAGTCGCCCCAAAGTTCAACCCATGGTCCTCCTGCCCGATCACCTTTGATCGAAGGGATCATCCCACTAGCACCCGTCACGGCGGATTCGCCGCATTGGTTCTAGACCCAATTATTGACGGATTTCATCTCACTAGAGTCCTTATGGACGGCGGCACCAGCCTGAACCTGCTTTACCAGGATACAGTGCGGAAAATGGGCATAGATCCCTCGAGGATTAATCCCACCAAAACGACCTTTAAAGGCGTAATACCAGGTGTAGAGGCCAACTGTACAGGCTCAGTCACACTTGGAGTGGTCTTCAGATCTCCGGATAATTTCCGAAGCGAGGAGTTAATCTTTGACATAGTCCCGTTCCGCAGTGGTTATCACGCACTGCTCGGGCGAACCGCATTCACTAAGTTCAATGCGGTACCGCACTATGCATACCTTAAGCTCAAGATGCCAGACCCTCGAGGAGTAATTACGGTCAATGGAAACACCGAACGCTCCCTCCAAATGGAGGAGCACACGGCGGCCCTTGCAGCGGAAGTACAAAGCAGCCTCTCCAGGCAGTTCTCCAGTCCGGCCACTAAACGACCGGACACCGTCAAGCGCGCCCGGAGTAACCTACAACAAGACCGCCTAGCATGATCCGAGCAGGCGTAGCAACGCGGCCCCAACCCCAACCCTCGCAAAAAGGCGACGTCAGTACTTCGCGTACATAACTACGCTCTAGAGATACCATGGGCACAGGGGGAGGGGCACCATCACGGCACGCCCAAAACACGGTTTAACCGTACCAGGGGCTGCCGATTTTTAAAATTTTCTCTTACTTTCAGGACTCCATCATTCGGAACGCCTGTTCGGCAGTTCAATCGCCACACAAACGATGCAAGAACCAGGGAAGCGGACAAGCCACGCCGCATTACGGAACTCCCAGGTGGTCTCTATCACGAGCAGTATACCCGTTATGCATACTATTCTGCAGCTTGCCCCTGGAACGGACATGTAAACTAGTCCAACCTTTCACTTATCGCATTACTTGTATCGTGCTGCCTTGATCGCACCCCTTTTTAATAAACAATGCATAGCTTCCGTCTATTTTTGCATTACCCTTTTTTCTTTATATATGTTCCTTAACGACATGTTGCACCCGTACACGTTGGTACGGCCAAAATACGCCAGGGGCTTTAGTACCCCTCAATATGGTGTGAGACGTCCGAACACTTTAACAAGTGCGGCACCCCGAACTTATAGCATTATATGCACTGGCTCAGAATCATGTCTTGGGTCAATAGTTGGGTTTGCCCGGCTCCTATGTTTTGGTGCCTTACATTCCGCTATATCGGCTAAGGTAGCACTAGGAGAACCACTGCGATTGTGCCCCAGTTGAGCTGGGTCGAGCACCTCAGTGGAGAAAGCTAAAACTGAATGTCATGATGAAACGAGAGCTAGTCGCTGTTCGAGAGGTTTTTCGAGTCCCTAAAGACTTATGCCACTTAGGGCGAGGAGCCGGCTCTGTCCGGCCAAGGCGTGGATAGCGCCCCGAACTCGGTCTTCCGAATGCCAGGGGCTTTGCCGAAATTTAAAATTATAGAATTCTATGGCTAAGTGAGAGTGTTCACGCATTATAGTCCGATTGCCTTGTTCGTTGGGCTGAGCGCCTCCCTCGAAGGACCCAAACATGGGAAAAAGAGCGCTCAGGTTTATCCCCAAACACCCCAGCACTAGTGGCACGGGGGCAGAAGCCGATGACTCGCCATCTCTCAGAATTGATAAACAGCCGCATAGAAGGTAATATTTTAAATTCCAACAGCATTGCTTAGCGCATATAAACAAGTTTCAGCACACAGGACAAAACGAGCAAGTTTCACTCAAAAATTACATCCCTAGAACATTCATCTGCCACAAGGCAGGCACCCTTCAGAACATCCTTATAGTAATTCTCGGGCTTGCGATGCTCTTTCCCCGGCGGTGGCCCATCCTTCACCAGCTTCTCAGCATCCAGCTTGCCCCAGTGCACCTTAGCACGGGCAAGGGCCCTACAGGCACCTTCAATGCAGACGGAGTGCTTGATGACTTCGAGCCTTGGACAGGCCTCCACCAACCGCCGCACCAGCCTGAAATAGCTCCCAGGCAGAGCCCCTCCAGGCCACAGTCGAACAACGAGGCCCTTCATGGCCTGTTCGGTCGCCTTGTGGAGCTCGACCAGTTGCTTCAGCTGGTCGCTCAGGGGCACGGGGTGTCTGGCCTCAGCATACTAAGACCAGAACACCTTCTCTGTCGAGCTGCCCTCCTCGGCTCGATAGAATGCGGCAGCATCGTACACACTCCGGGGAAGATCTGCGAACGCCTGGAGAGCTCCGGATTCGGGTAAGTAACAAGTAACTCACGTTTATGTGTTTTCTTTGCATAAAGAATGCCTTACCCGCCGCTATCTTCTTCACCTCATCCAACTCCTAGAGGGTCTTCTGGGATTCGGCCTTGGCAAACTTGGCATTTTTAATAGCCACCGCGAGCTCGGACGCTCGCGTCTTTGAGTCAAGCTCTAAACTCTCATGTTTTTTCATGAGAGCCTGGAGCTCTTGCCGTACCTTGCCAACCTCGGCCTCATACTTCTCCCGCTCGATGCGCTTCGTGGCCACCGTTTTCTCGGCCTCGAGCAGCGCTTGCTTAAGGGTCGCCACCTCAAACGTGGCCCCTACAATAGCCACGATAATCCTGTCATTTTTTGGCAATTGCACCTTTTTATATATATTTAAAAAAACAAGGTATTTCTTACCTTCATTGTCCTCGAGCTGCTTCTTGGCACGCCCGAGCTCTTGCTCGGACCGCTTGAGGTTCTGCTTTAGCATGTCCACTTCCGCAGTCAGTGCAGCGGACGCAAGCAGGGAAGCCTGCATATGCATATTGACTCATTTTTGTTAGACTCCTGCAAATTCTATTTGATCCTCTATTCGGCTTATCTTCCCGAACGCCAAACAGAGCATCAGGGGCTACTGTCTATGCGGTACTATTATTTACACATTCTTTACTTACCTCAAAGCCTGTCAAAAGGCTAGTACAAGCTTCAGTCAGTCCGCTCTTGGTGGACTGAACCTTCTGGACCACCGCACGCATAATAGTGCGGTGCTCCTCGTCGATGGAGGCACCTTGGAGCGCCTCCAACATATTGTCCGGCGCCTCCGGTTGGACGGGGGCCGCTGGCACGGTGGACTTGCTCCTCTTGGAAGGAGGTCCCCCACCGGACTCTGGAACCTTTGAAGGTTCCGGAGCAGTGTCCGGCCTAGGGCCAGACTTGGAGCCCTGGGGGGTTTCATCCCCTTTACTCCTGGAGTCCGGGAGGTCGCCTCGCGGCGCCTCCAGGACCACCTCCTACCGGATTGGAACCTGTTGGGACAACACTTCGGTATCGTCCGTAGGGCGGGGGGAGGAAGCCGTCGAAAGCGAGTTCACATCTGACGAGTCCAGTGAGCCGCTCGACGATGCGTCGAGCCGGTCTTTGGGTGTGATGCATAAACATATTCGACATAAGGAAAAGCTGTGCAATAAATGAATACTATGAATTACTCTGGTATCCGGATACTTACGATTTGGCCAGGGGCTTGGCCCTGGGCGCCCACTCCTCTTCGCCGTTGTCGGCGTCGATGGAGCAGTCTGAAGGAAGGGTTCTCCCCTTCTTGGACCCTTCGGCCTCCCCAGGTCGGGCGGCCTTCCTTTTCTTCCCTTCCCCCGCTGGAGGGGGAGAGGACTCCTCTTCCTCCTCCTCGTCTTCGTGGGAGGAGTGTGTCTTGGATTCGTCGGATGATGAATCCGACACCTCCGGGCGTCGGGCACTCTTTCGAGTCCCCGTGGCCTTCTTCTTGGCCTTCTTCTCCGGCACCACATAGGGTGCCGGAACCAGCAGCTTCGCCAAGTGGGCATCAGCTGGGTCTTCGGGCAAAGGTGCCGGACAATCGATCCGTCCGGACTTTGCCTGCCAATCCTGTCAAAGGTAAGGGAGGATAAATCCCGCACAGAGTTAAACTATGAAAAACTAGTGCCCTGTAAAAGGTACAAAAAACTTACCGTGCTAGCGTGGCGCTGCGCGCTGAATCCGCGATCCTCGGTAGCAGATGCGGGAGCCTCGGCGCCCTTGAAAAGCACCTTCCAGGCATCTTCGTACGTCGTGTCGAAGAGCCTGCTCAGAGTTTGGTGCTGCACCGGATTGAACTCCACAGATTGAAGGCCCGTTGTTGACAAAGGAGGCTCGGGCGGATGAGCATAACCTGGACTACGTTGACGAGTCTGAGCTGCTTGTCCACCAAGGATTGGATGCATGTTTGCAGTCCGGTCACCTCCTTTTTGCTGCCCCACGACAGGCCCGTCTCTTTCCAGGACGTGAGCCGCGTTGGGGGTCCGGACCGGAACTCGGGGGCTGCGACCCACTTAGGGTCGCACGGCTCGATGATGTAAAACCACCCCGATTGCCACCCCTTCAGGGTCTCCACAAAGGAGCCCTCAAGCCATAAGACGTTGGGCATCTTGCCCACCATGGCGCCTCCGCACTCCGCCTGGTTGTCGCGCACCACCTTTGGCTTGACGTTGAAAGTCCTGAGCCATAGGTCGAAATGGGAGCGGATGCGGAGGAAAGCCTCGCACACGACGATAAACGCCGAGATGTTGAGGACAAAATTTGGGGCCAGATCATGGAAATCCAGGCCATAGTAGAACATGAGCCCCCGGACAAATGGATGGAGAGGGAAACCCAGTCCGCGGAGGAAATGGGGGAGGAACACCACCCTCTCATGGGGCCTAGGGGTGGGGATGAGCTGCCCCTCTTCGGGAAGCCGGTGCGCAATGTCGTTAGACAGGTATCCGGCCTTCCTTAGTATTTTGATGTGCCCCTCTGTAACGGAGGAGACCATCCACTTGCCTCCCGCTTCGGACATAGCTGGAGAAGGTTGAGATGGGGAGTGCGGACTTGGGCACTGGAGCTCGAGTGTGCAAGAATGGATAGGCGAAGGAGGAAGAAGGCATAGGTGAAAAGGTGGATCCTTATCCCCTTATATAGGTGGACGCAACTACGTGTCCCCACCAGCCTGGTAAAACTCGCTTATCTCCCAAGTGCCGTAATCAATGGCGCGGTTGGGTTACCCACGCCCGTATTGATGAGAATCCCGGAATAAGGGGACACGATCTCTGCTTTAACAAGACGTGCCAAGGAAACCGCCTCGCATGATGCGCTGAGGTGGGATAATGAAACGACTCAGATAAAGGCTTGGCCGTGGTGTGACCCGCTACAGAATACGTCAGCAGATTAGATTGGTGTAAATATTATTCTCTCTATGGCAATATGTGGAAACTTATTTTGCAGAGCCGGACACTATCTTTGTGTGCAAAATATTTTATGAAGTACTTGGAGGAGGAACCCGCCTTGCAATGTCGAAGACAATCTGCGCGCCAGACTCGTTGTCATTGAAGCATGGTTCAGGGGCTACTGAGGGAGTCCTGGATTAGGGGGTGTTCGGATAGCCGGACTATACCTTTAGCCGGACTCCTGGACTATGAAGATACAAGATTGAAGACTCCGTCCCGTGTCCGGAAGGGACTTTCCTTGGCGTGGAAGGCAAGCTTGGCGATACGGATATGAAGATCTCCTACCATTGTAACCGACTCTATGTAACCCTAACCCTATCTGGTTTCTATATAAACCGGAGGATTTTAGTCCGTGGGACAACATACACATCAACAATCATACCATAGGCTAGCTTCTAGGGTTTAGCCTCCTCGATCTCGTGGTAGATCTACTCTTGCACTACCCATATCATCAATATTAATCAAGCAGGACATAGGGTTTTACCTCCATCGAGAGGGCCTGAACCTGGGTAAAACTTCGTGTCCCTTGCCTCCTGTTACCATCCGGCCTAGACGCGCAGTTCGAGACCCCTACCCGAGATCCGCCGGTTTTGACACCGACACACGCCATCTGGAACACCACTGCGTAATGGTGTGTCCAAACATCGTAACCGTACTATATTAGATATGGTGCAATCTATGATGTCTCTTACCGATTTACCACTATCGTTTTGGGGCTATGCATTAGAGACAGCTGCATTCACGTTAAATAGGGCACCATCTAAATCCGTTGAGACGACACAATATGAATTATGGTTTGGCAAGAAACCAAAGTTGTCGTTTCTTAAAGTTTGGAGTTGCGATGCTTATGTGAAAAAGTTTCAACCTGATAAGCTTGAACCCAAATCAGAGAAATGCATCTTCATAGGATACCCAAAGGAGACTGTTCCGAAGGCAAAATATTCGTTGCTAAAAATGGATCCTTTCTAGAGAAGGAGTTTCTCTCGAAAGAAGTGGGTGGGAGGAAAGTAGAACTTGATAAGGTAATTGTACCTTCTCCCGAATTGGAAAGTAGTTCACCACTGAAATCATTTCCAGTGATGCTTACACCAATTAGTGAGGAAGTTAAAGATGATGATCATGAAAGCTTCGGATCAAGTTACTACCGAACCTCGTAGGTCAACCAGAGTATGTTCCGCACCAGAGTGGTACGGTAATCCTATTATGGAGTTCATGTTACTTGACCATGACAAACCTATGAACTATGAGGAAGCGATGATGAGCCTAGATTCTGTGAAATGGCCTGAGGCCATGAAATCTGAGATGGGATCCATGTATGAGAACAAAGTGTGGACTTTGGTTGACTTGCCCGATGATCGGCAAGCCATAGAAAATAAATGGATCTTCAAGAGGAAGACGGACGCTGATAGTAGTGTTACTATCTACAAAGCTAGACTTGTCAAAAAAGGTTTCTGACAAAGTTCAAGGTGTTGACTACGGTGAGATTTTCTCACTCGTAGCGATGCTTAAGTCTGTCCGGATCATGTTAGCAAATTGCCACATTTTATGAAATCTGGCAAATGGATGTCAAAACTACATTCCTTAATGGATTTATTAAAGAAGAGTTGTATATGATGCAACCAGAAGGTTTTGTCGATCCTAAAGGTGCTAAAAAAATGAGCAAGCTCCAGCGATCCATCTATGGACTGGTGCAAGCATCTCGGAGTTGGAATATACGCTTTGATGAGTTGATCAAAGCATATAGTTTTATACAAACTTGCGGTGAAGCCTGTATTTACAAGAAAGTGAGTGGGAGCACAACAGCATTTTCTGATAAATATATGTGAATGACATATTGTTGATTGGAAATAATGTAGAATTTTCTGGAAAGCATAAAGGAGTATTTGAAAGGAGTTTTTCAAAGAAATACCTCGGTGAAGCTGCTTACATATTGAGCATCAAGATCTATTGAGATAGATCAAGATGCTTGATAAGTTTTTTCAATGAGTACATACCTTGACAAGATTTTGAAGTAGTTCAAAATGGAACAGTTAAAGAAATAGTTCTTGCATGTGTTACACGGTGTGAAATTGAGTAAGACTCAAAGCCCGACCACGGCAGAAGATAGAAAGAGAATGAAAGTCATTCCCTATGCCTCAGCCATGGGTTCTATAAAGTATGCCATGCTGTATACCAGATCTATTGTATACCCTAAACCGAGTTTGGAAAGGGAGTACAATAGTGATCTAGGGGTAGATCACTGGATAGCGTTCAAAATTATCCTTAGTGGAATAAGGATATGTTTCTCGATTATGGAGGTGACAAAGGGTTTGTCGTAAAAGGGTTACTTCGATGCAAGTTTTGATACTGATCCAGATGACTCTAAATCTCAATCTGTATACATATTGAAAGTGGGGGCTATTAGCTAGAGTAGCTCCGTGTAGAGCATTGTAGACATAGAAATTTGCAAAATACTTACGGATCTGAATGTGACAGACCCATTGACTAAAATCATCTCACAAGCAAAACATGATCACACCTTAGTACTCTTTGGATGTTAATCACATAGCGATGTGAACTAGATTACTGACTCTAGTAAACCCTTTGGGTGTTGGTCACATATCGATGTGAACTATGGGTGTTAACCACATAAAGATGTGAACTATTGATGTTAAATCACATGGCGATGTGAACTAGATTATTGACTCTAGTGCAAGTGGGAGACTGAAGGAAATATGCCCTAGAGGCAATAATAAAGTTGTTATTTATATTTCCTTATATCATGATAAATGTTTATTATTCATGCTAGAATTGTATTAACCGGAAACTTAGTACATGTGTGAATACATAGACAAACAGAGTGTCACTAGTATGCCTCTACTTGACTAGCTCGTTGAATCAAAGATGGTTAAGTTTCCTAGCCATAGACATGAGTTGTCATTTGATTAACGGCATCACATCATTGGAGAATGATGTGATTGACTTGACCCATTCCGTTAGCTTAGCACTTGATCATTTAGTTTGTTGCTATTGCTTTCTTCCTGACTTATACATGTTCCTATGACTATGATATTATGCAACTCCCGTTTACTGGAGGAACACTTTGTGTGCTACCAAACATCACAACATAACTGGGTGATTATAAAGGTGCTCTACAGGTGTCTCCAAAGGTTCTTGTTGGGTTGGCGTATTTCGAGATTAGGATTTGTCACTCCGATTGTCGGAGAGGTATCTCTGGGCCCACTCGGTAATGCACATCACTATAAGCCTTGCAAGCATTGTAACTAATGAATTAGTTGCGGGATGATGTATTACGAAACGAGTAAAGGGACTTGCCGGTAACGAGATTGAACTAGGTATTGAGATACCGACGATCGAATCTCGGGCAAGTAACATACCGATGACAAAGGGAACAAACGTATGTTGTTATGTGGTTTGACCGATAAAGATCTTCGTAGAATATGTAGGAGCCAATATGGGCATCCAGGTTCCGGTATTGGTTATTGACCAGAGAAGTGTCTCGGTCATGTATACATAGTTCTCGAACCCGTAGGGTCCGCACGCTTAACGTTCGTTGACGATATAGTATTATATGAGTTATGTATGTTGGTGACCGAATGTTGTTCGGAGTCCCGGATGAGATCACGAACATGACGAGGAGCTCCGGAATGGTCCGGAGGTAAAGATTTATATATTGGATGATATGGTTAGGCCAAGGGGTCAGGCCCACGGGGCTATAAGTCGGTGCAAAAGGAGTTTTGCGGAGGCCCTGGGCCAGACGCCGAGGCCCATGGCGTCTGGGCCAGACGCCAAGGATTGTGGCGTTTGGTCCTGGAGTCCGAGTGGGACTCTTGCCTTTCGGGCAAAACCGACTTTTAGGAGGTTGTTGCTCCAAGTTTCGACCCCAAGGCTCAACATATAAATAGAGGGGCAGGGCTAGCACCAAAGACACATCAAGAATCACCAAGCCATGTGTCGGCTACCCCGTCCCCTCTAGTTTATCCTCCGTCATAGTTTTCGTAGTGCTTAGGCGAAGCCCTACGGAGATTGTTCTTCACCAACACCGTCACCACATCGTCGTGCTGCCGGAACTCATCTACTGCTTCGCCCCTTTTGCTGGATCGAGAAGGCAAGGACGTCATCGAGCCGAACGTGTGCAGAACTCGGAGGTGCCGTGCTTTCGGTACTTGGATCGGTCGGATCGTGAAGACGTATGACTACATCAACCACGTTGATATAACGCTTCCGCTTTCGGTCTACGAGGGTACATAGACAACATTCTCCCCTCTCGTTGCTATGCATCACCATGATCCTATGTGTGCGTAGGAAATTTTTTGAAATTACTACGTTCGCCAAACCAGTAGCGGAACATGGGTGCCCATATTGGCTCCTAGATATTCTATGAAGATCTTTATCGGTCGAACCGTTATGACAACATACGTAATTCTCTTTGTCCATCGGTATGTTACTTGCCCGAGATTCGATCGTCGGTATCTTCGTACCTAGTTCAATATCGTTACCCACAAGTCTCTTTACTCATTCCATAATACATCATCCTGTAACTAACTCATTAGTCACTTTGCTTGCAAGGCTTCTTATGATGTGTATTACTGAGAGGGCCCAGAGATACCTCTCTGATACTCGGAGTGACAAATCCTAATCTCGATCTATGCCAACTCAACAAACACCTTCGGAGATACCTGTAGAGCATCTTTATGATCACCCAGTTATGTTGTGACGTTTGATAGCACACAAGGTATTCCTCCTGTATCCGAGAGTTGCATAATCTCATAGTAGAAGGAATATGTATTTGACATGAAGAAAGCAATAGCAGTAAACTGAACGATCAATATCTTAAGCTAACGGGTGGGTCTTGTCCATCACATCATTATCCTAATGATGTGATCCTGTTATCAAATGACAACTCATGTCTATGGTTAGGAAACCTTAACCATTTTTGATAAACGAGCTAGTCTAGTAGAGGCTCACTAGGGACACGGTATTTGTTTATGTATCCACACATGTATTTAAGTTTCCGGTCAATACAATTATAGCATGAATAATAAACCTTTATCATGATTTAGGAAATATAATAATAACCATTTTATTATTGCCTCTAGGGCATATTTCCATCATCCGTTACATTATGGGCCGAACGAAAAAAAAATGTCATGTTTATGACACTTTTATGACGATAATTGTGACAAAACCACGTATCATCATAGATGTCCCACTTCTATGACAAAAAATCATGATAGAAAATGGGCTTTTTGTCCTGGGCAGGCCGGGGACGCACTTGCATGACATTCTTTAGGCCGTCCATGACAGAAAAATCGTGGTAGAAGAGAGCACGAGGAAAATTTCGGGGAGCTCCCGGTTGCAGTGGGTGGTCGAGGCTGAGTGATGCACGGAGGTTTGCGTATTTCTCTCATATACGTATGCGCGTATGTGCGAGGCATTGGGCTCTAACTGAACCTGAGCAATTACACTCGCTACGTTATTGAACCCGAGCGATCAATCCCTTGGCTGTTAAGTGAACCCGAATGATTCTTTTGCTACTGCTGCTAACTGAAGCCGACCGGACCTGCCTCTTGATGAATAGTGACTATTGTTGGGGGTTGGATGAACAGTCCCCAGCGGGGGTTGGATGAACAGGACCCCATGGTAGTAGAGATTGTTGCTGCTGGACGAATAGGACCCCGATCGAGGAGGCCGCCACACCCAAGACGGTTGGGGGTGGATGAACAGGACCCCGTGGAGGGTTGGTTGAACAGTAGCCGGTGGATGCTGGATGAAGAGTAGCTCGTAGATGAACAGTGGCCCATGGATGCAAAGGAGGAACACGCGGCGGATGAACAGTCACTAGTACAAAACAGACTTACTTTTGGATCATTAGTCCCGGTTTGATTATGGCCCGGGACTAATGTGACCATTAGTCCCGGTTCCAATGACTAGGAGCAGTCGGGGGCACGGGCATCATTAGTTCCGATTCATTTTGTAACTATAGTCCCGGTTTGTGATACAAACCAGGACTAAAGGAGTGGTGGCAGGTTGGGGCCCCCACGAGCCCATTTAGTCTTGGTTTGTATAACCAACCGGGACTAAAGATGTCACTACATAAAGCCTTCATCCAGCCTGAGCCCATTCTCTCTGTTTTCCCCTTTCTCTCCTCTGTTCTTCCCCTTGCTCAAGCTCATCCTCCATTTTTGCCAAGATTTATTAAGATTTGAAGGCACCCCATCCATCCAAGTGTTCACAAAGGTTAGCAACTTTGTCCTTTCATCTCTCATTGCTAGATTAGCTCGTGCAATGCTCTATAAGTATAGTGATTTGTGGGTTTTAGTTTGGGAGTAATTATGTGGGAGTTTATTTGATTTATATGTAATTTGAGCTCAAATTAACTTCTTAGTTTGCATATGTAGGTGTGGTTTACTTAGTGCCTTCTTGTCCTCGTCCTAACCACCGTCGGTCCCCGCACCGTCCCGTCGCCGTCACCACCTTGGTGAGCCTATTGTTCTTATCCTTTTTATTAAAAAAAGCATGTTTGTATGATTTAGATAGTTACTTGTATAATTTTCTTACCTGTATGGTTGTTTGTTATACATAGTGGCATGGTTTTGATATCTGTCCCCATCGGCTCTCATCCCATTTATAATTCGAATGTGGTATATATATATATATTCTCTTTTCTAACTATTTGTTGCATTTCGCGTTTATGACAATTATGCCCATCAAATTGACATAGATATTTTTATCTAGGAGGTATATGAACCGGAAATTGCAACCGACCCTCTTGTCGAGAAGTTAAATTTAGTTAAAAATGAGTATTTGAAGGAAAAATTGAAAAGAATTTGAAGAGAAGATGAAAATGGAGTTGTATGTTGTCGATGTCGTCGATGATCACAAGATCAAGATGGATGCAATGCGCTTGAAGATTAGAAAGATTATAAAATATGTCATTAATAAAGAGACTTGGTATCACTATGTTGTTGGATCAATTGTTACCATAGTTACGATCTTGATCGCATTTGTTGTTCAATTTAAATGCTTTAGACTAGTCACAGTGGGGAGTAACTTAGAGTAGTAACATGCATATGTTACTAGTCTATGTTACTGCCTCCATAGTGGGTAGTAACATATGTGGTATGCCATGCATCACTTCATTTATTAGGTTGTAGACTCATCTTTTCTTGATATGTGTGATGTTACAGTAACTAGCTATGTTACCACATGCCTCTTTTTCTTCATTAATTACATGTCACATCATCTATTTTGCCTAGATAAGTATGATGTTACCACCTATGTTGCTCCCACTATGGGTAGTCCTAGCTAGAGAGTTTGTATGTTGTTTTATGAGAATAAGTGTGCATGAACTTGTATTAATTTAATCTTGTAAGTATTGTGTAATGAAGATGAGCCGGCAATGGATGTATGATGACCAACGCTCTCCCCAGTTCATTGATGGCGTGCATACTTTTCTGCTTGTGGTTGAGGCAAACAAGCGGCTAGATGGTTTTATGTGCTATTCATGTGTTGTCTGTAAGAATGATAACAATTAGTCTAACTCAAGAGTCATTCACGTCCACCTGTTGACCATTGCAACAGCTTAATCTGAGCTGATCTGCGACTTCGAGTCACAAACGTAATTAATCAAGAGCATTCTAAAGCCCCATGAACCAGAACTTCACAATCGTGCAAGCCATATCGGTCGCGCTAGCAGGTCATGAAGCACTTATGTAAAGGAATCATGTAATTTGCTTCTCCGATGGGATATTAATAAAGTACAAGGCTTTTATATTTTATTTATGTACTTAGTACACTGGCATGCTCGTAATATTAATTTCCCCTCATGCGTGACATGTACAGAGATAATAACATAACAATAGTTTTAGGACGTCCATAGCGGCTGAATGTTCGGCCTAGGGGCCTCCCAGATCAAACGATTCGTTCGGTACCGGGGTGGGCATTGATCGAACGATCTCGTTCGGGATAAGAGGAGCCCCATCCCGTATTCCCTCCCCCACCCAGTCCAGGCCTCTGCTATGACTCAAATAAAAGAAAAAAGAAAAGCTCGGTATGGCCCACTTTGTACTGTGATTGAAAAAGCATTTTTTATCTGAGAATTTTTGCATTGCTATGAAAAAAATTGCCAGTTAAAAGTGGAAATTTTGAGAACTAAAAATCGCAGTGATGCAAACCAGAAATTGCTATTTGTCTTTAACCAAGCAAATTTTGCCATGGACAAAAAGATCTTTGTTTATGCAATGGCACAAAAAGAGAAAAGTCATGGCAATTTTCATTGTCCATCTTGGTAAAACATGTGGACTAAAAATCCCATGAAAAAAAGATGAAAGTGAAATTTGCCATGGCACTAAAAGTAAAAAAAACTGGACATGGACCATGAAAAGTTAAATTGCCATGAAAAAACAGGAAGAAATTGCCATGAAAATATTAAAGTATAATGGACATGTATGTAAAAGTAAATTTGCCATGGCAATATTGGTAATTTTGCCATGGCAAATAAAATGTGAAAGTTCCATGGCAAATAAAAAGTAAAAAATTGCGATGGCAATAAATAGTTCAAAACTTTGCCATGGATATAGGTAACTTAGCCATGGAAATAAATGTGAATTTGCCATGGCAAAAAAGAGTAAAAATTTCCATTGCAATAAAAGTTAAAAAATTGTCATGGCGATTTAGGCAAATTTTCCATGCCTACTAAGGAAAAAATGTCATGGCAAAAAAATTCAATTTATTGCCATGGTATTTAGTGTATACATGAAGACAAAAAATGTGGATTGAAAATTGCCATCATGGACATGATATGAAAAAAACATGGTAATTGAAACAAAAAAAGACATGGTAAATTTGCCAGGGAAAATAAACAAGTAAATTTTGCCATGATACAAAAACGGAAATTTGCCATGATATTTGAATTAAAATTTCCATTATCCATAAATTAAGTTTGGCATGTCCTTATGGGATTTTTTCCCTATAAAAATGTCCAAAGTGTAAGAACCATTGTTGTCGGGGATATACCCCGCGGTGTAAACCGGCCGGAAGTTAACCCGGCCGAACTTGAAGGTTTATCTGAAGACCCCGCTGACACTTGGCGAGTTACTAGCGACCCGCTCTAACCTGGCGGTTTACAAGCAACCCACCTAGTCATTATGACTCACTGGTGATCCGGCGTGCGGGACAGACGGATGACAAGGCCCAAGGCCCAGAAGGCCGGTTCATGCTTAACGGTGGGCCGGTTTAAGAGGAAAGGCATGAGGAATATTTGTCCTACAAGGAGTTAAGACCTGGACTTATATCTGGTTTGTATTAGAGATAGACTAGTCCTAATCCTAATAGGACTCTACATGTAACCCGCCCCTCCAACATATATAAGGAGGGGCAGGGCTCCCCAAGAGGGACAAGATTCACAAGTTCCACAAGTTGGACAAGTTAGGTTTAGATAATAGCTCTCGAGATAGAGCACTCTTGTAACCATGATCATCATCATCAATATCAATCAAGAAGGATGTAGGCTTTTACCTCCACCGTGAGGGGCCGAACCTGGGTAAAACATCGCGTCTCTCGTCCCGCTCAACCCCTCTCAAACTACCACATAGATGCATTGGACTCGCGACTAAGTCCTGACACTAAGGACATCTGCCGTGACAATTCCACGACAGTTGGCGCCCACCGTGGGGCCTGCGCACGATGGTGGTGAGTTCTTGGAGGGATCCTCTCAGGAGATCGAGAATTTCATAATTTACAGGATGAAAGTCAGTTTCAGAAGGATCTACGTCGTTGACGAGCAGTCAAAACAACATGTTCAGATTCGATCTAGATGAGTCAAGGTTCTGCAAGTTGCCAAACCAAGACAAATCGCCCTGCCAATGGTCACGTTGGACAATGGAAAGTGTGGTTAGCAATTAACAATGGAACCTACTTGGAAGGGTCTACGTCAGAGTCATATTCGTTAATCCGGATTTACAGTCGATGAGATTTGAAGGATATGAGGGTTTGGCGTTTTATCTGCGCATCGCCGGGGCAACGCGATCTGTCGAATCCGAGTTGGAGATCAATACTACCGAACGCCGGGTTAGGTCAGTAGAAACACGCCTGCAGAGACAAGGGTCAAGCCCGAGGCAGTTTCATACATCGAGCTGCTAAAAGTTGCTGCTACTGTTGCACGGAGGAAGACTACTTCTAAATAAACAAGTTATGCTACTGTTGCTTAAAGGCAATGCTACGTGGCTGCTATTCGCATCAAGTGATCCATCTAGTACTTGAGTACTGCATATATTAAAGCTTAGATTTTGAGGAGGTATTATTGGTGGAGACCGCTTCACGTGAGCATGCATGTTTGGACAAAGGACTACCGCATCGGCCTTGCCTCCACTCCTGCCGCACGTTGCCGCAGTCTTGAGTCGCCCGCCTAGGTGGCTGGCCTTACCCCGCCGCTCGCCTGTGGCTACAGTTCCAATGGATGGCCTCTTCTGCTGCTCTGGGCTGCCAGCCCGCTTCGCCGGGTCAATTCTGCAGCAGCTACGAGCCGTCCTCGGGTTAAAGTCAATCTGCCGGCCCGCCGGTTTCATACCGTTCCTGAAGCGGCCCCGCGGTGGGTTGCGGTCTGTTTCAGCCACCGCTACAGCCTTCGCAACCGAGCGTCTCGCCGCTAACGTAATCCGCCTCACTGCTCCACGTCTCCGCCCTGCTACCACTGTTGTAACCATGGATGCAACCCGGGGTACCCGCGACAAGCTGGCCTACCGGCGTTGGACAATACTACGAGGTGCTATCCTTCCTGCATATTTTATCAGCACAAATAATGTTTTTCCAAGAACAATTACTCTGGTCTTTGCTATTTTCGGGCAGGATCATTATTTGTTACAAAAGGTGTCGCAAAGGGATGCACGCCAAGATTATTGCACTAGGGCTGGTCCGTGCCATGCTGATGGATGGCTGCATGGGTAAGTCGCTGTCCCCCGCTTCATCAACACACGGGACTAACTCGCCCATCCGTGCCGGCTTACAATGCCGCGGCTAGCTCGTCCCTCCGTATCGGCTTACAACGCTGCGGCCGGTTCATCCGTTTGTTCCTGCGGGTGACTCATCTGTGGTTGACTTTAGCTTCACCGCGGTGGATAAATTCCGGCCTAACATATCAGGTGACATCTATCTAAATCTATTTTTGACATATATTGTTTTTGTAAAAAGAACAAGTACGTTGGTTTTGCATATTTTTATATGTAGGACAATTATTCGCCACAACATTGGTGTTACACCATGCATATGAAGCGCGCACTAGCGTCATTATATACTAGCTTTTGACCATTCTGCATTGCTCAACGGACGCGCGCAAACCGCCTGTGGTCCGGTTTACATCAACACACGACCGGTTCTCCATCTACGTCGGCTTACAATGCCCGCAGGTGACTCCCCGTCCGCGCAGGTTCACAATACCCGCAGGCGACTCTCCTCCACACCGGTTTAAAACGCCGCAGTCGAAATATTTGTCAGCACCCGCGGCCGACTCGGCCGTGATTGTTTTCAGTTTCACCACGGTGATCATCAACTCCACGGTGGATAACCCCTGGCATGATATATCAGGTGAAACCCATCCAATATATTTTATATTGCCTTCTTTAAAAGAGCAATTACTCCGGTTTGCAAAGTTGTTTAATGCAGGACCCTAAACCGCCATATTGGAGCAAATTTAAAGGCCCTCGGAAAATTTCCGGCTTAAAAAGAAGGATTCAGGTTTAATATCCGGCTCAAGGGGAAGATGTCTCCCACAAAGCTTTGAAGCTCTCAATATCCGGTTTAAGAAATCCCGGTTCAAGAAGAATTTTTCTCTTGCAAAAAGTTAAAGGGTGCCAAAGAGGACCTGCTTCCATGATGCGCGGTTCAAACATGGGTATCCTGCCTTATTGGGTTATCATATTATTGATCACTTGGGGGCTTGGTCGTATCCGAACCATAGCAACACCTTTTGATAGGCGTAAAGCCACAGCATCACTTGGGGACTTGTGGTCATGTCTGAACCATAGTCACGCCTCTTGATGGGCGAGAGCCACCAGATCACTTGGGGACTTGGTCACGTCTGAACCAGTCATGCCTCTTGATCGGCCTAAGGCCACAGAATCACTTGGGGGCTTGGTCGAACCTGAACCATTGCCATGCCACTTGATCGGCATAAATGCCACAGTTTCATTTGGGGACCTGGCAGACTTGAACCATAGCTACACCTATCGGGAGCTTGGTCGTGTCCGACCATGGTAACGCCATCTGATCAGCTCAAATAAGCCTCTTTTTGCAAACGGTTTTATCATTGCCTTTGCTTCTCAATTTTCTTTGATAGATATTTCTTTCTTTTTGTTGCATTTTTTAAACCGGTAAAATTTTAAACCGGTTCACACTGTCAAATTGGTGGAACACGGTCAAATCTTAATCCGGAGACTATCTGCCCAGTTTGATTTTCTGTTACCATCCTATTATGGAGTAAACCGGTGTTTATCAACCCGGCTCGGCTTTCAACTACAGGTTGTACTTACACGATCAAGTTATAATCCGGAGTCTATCAGCGCGGTCTGGTTTGACTACAAGTCACCAGTATTATATATGGTTAATCCGGTGTTTATCACAACCCGGCACGGTTTTATCATAAACCGGCACAATATGGAAGGAGTTATCAGTACTCCAGATTTGGGTTATCACCCTTACTACAAAAAGTTGGTAAAACCAACAATGTGATTCAATGTCACAGGTATGATATATTTCATATTTGATTATTCTTAAGTGCAGCCTTGGTTATAAACCCGGGTTATATGTTGGGCATTATGACCCGTCCGGCGGCAAACCGCCAGGACACTTTAAACTTGTTGTATGCAGAAACAGGTTTGTTAAACCGGCCTGGCTTTGGACTATAAGTCGCCAGTATATACATTTGGATTGTGCCATTGGAATTATGCACTTATAAATCATTGGGTATATTATTCAAATAGCCAACATGACTGGATTTTTATTATGGTTATCAATAACCAGTATTATGATTAAGGTTTTCAAAGTCGCTTTAGCGCAAATGGCTATCATATTATCAATAGATATGATTTATTCTACAATTAAAGGAATAGTCCCGAGTCGCTGCAAGTTTACAACTCGGCACTTGGGGGCTACATTATTCAAATCGAGATTACATGCAAGTCTCATGTCGCTGCAAGCATACATCATGACACTTGGGGGCTAATTCAAAGTCATTTTTACTAGTCTTATTGAAGACCCGACTCATCATATTATAATGAGCCGGCCCTTGGGGGCTACCAATTGCTCCTGTCAACACTTCAAGGTACACACGTTTTCATCTATTATTGAAGGATCCACTGCTCAGTTGGTAAAGCACAAAGCTCTCAACCTTGTGGATATGGGTTCAAGCCTCATGATGGGAGTTACATAATATAATGTTATTCTCAATGAAGTATATATATAAAGTCCCAGCTCAATATTATCTTACTGAGCCGGCCCTTGGGGGCTACACATCACTGCTAAAATCTACATTATTATATTTACAAAGTTCCTGCTCATTATGGCATAATGACCCGGTCCTTGGGGGGTACACTGATTGAAGTTTTTATAAGCAAATTACAAGTCCCAGGTTGCTGCAAGCATGACAACCCGGCACTTGAGGGCTACATATATGGAGTATTCAGTTTATATGATTGAGATGAACTAATCGGATTTCTTCAAGGTTGAAACACTTATTGGAGCAAGTCTTAAGT
This sequence comes from Triticum aestivum, assembly GCF_018294505.1. NCBI lineage: Eukaryota > Viridiplantae > Streptophyta > Magnoliopsida > Poales > Poaceae > Triticum > Triticum aestivum. The sequence goes on from NC_057797.1 coordinate 82,403,283, forward strand.
TATCACTATGTTCTCCTCTTAAGACTTGGGGGATACATGTATTATGCATATAAAGGAGGAACATCTTCATTTTATCTGTTTTGAGCAAATCAGGAAGATCAATTACATGACCCGGTGTCGACAACAATTATGACCCGGCACCATCAATATTTATAAACCAGCCATTTTGGTAATATTAAACCGGCAAGTTTTACATCTTCAAACCGGCTGAATATCAGATAAGTATTTTCAGACCCATATTTCTTAAACCGGCGCGGACGGAGTCAAAGGAGTTATTCTTCACAATATTTCTCGGTGACAAGCCAATGTCGGCAAATTGATTATGAAGCTGGTCTGTTGACCCGGATTTCCCAGGAGGAATAACAAGGACTTAAGGATGATCAGGTACCAGTTTACAAAAATTCTTAACCCAGAGCATAACCTGTCAAATTTGTTCTTGTGTTTATTTTGCAGCATAAGTTTACCATGAATAAATCCAAGCTAAACTTGGGGGCTAATGTCGGGGATATACCCCGCGGTGTAAACCGTCCGGAAGTTAACCCGGTCGAACTTGGAGGTTTATCTGAAGACCCCGCTGACACTTGGCGAGTTACTAGCGACCCGCTCTAACCTTGTGGTTTACAAGCAACCCACCTGGTCATTATGAATCACTAGTGATTCGGCGTGCGGGACAGACGGATGACAAGGCCCAAGGCCCAGAAGGCCGGTTCATGCTTAACAGTGGGCCGGTTTAAGAGTAAAGGCATGAGGAATATTTGTCCTACAAGGAGTTAAGACCTGGACTTATATCCGGTTTGTATTAGAGATAGACTAGTCCTAATCCTAATAGGACTCTACATGTAACCCGCCCCTCCAAAATATATAAGGAGGGGCAGGGCTCCCCAAAAGGGACAAGATTCACAAGTTCCACAAGTTGGACAAGTTAGGTTTAGACAATAGCTCTCGAGATAGAGCACTCTTGTAACCATGATCATCATCATCAATATCAATCAAGCAGGATGTAGGCTTTTACCTCCACCGTGAGGGGCCGAACCTGGGTAAAACATCGCGTCTCTCGTCCTGCTCAACCCCTCTCAAGCTACCACATAGATGCGTTGGCCTCGCGACTAAGTCCTGACACTAAGGACATCTGCCGTGACAATTCCACGACAATTTTAGTATTTTTTTTGTCATGATGTGAAAAAAAGACATGGTAATTGAAACAAAGAGACATGCTAAAGTTGCCATGGCAAAAACAAGTTAAATTTATTGCCGTAGTATTTAATGTATACATGAAGACAAAAAAATGTGGATTGAAAATTGCCATGATGGACATGCATGATACGATAAAAAAACATGGTAATTGAAAAAAACACATCGTAAAGTTGCCATGGCAATAAAAGAGGTAAATTTTGCCATGATACGGAAAAAGAAAATTTGCCATGCTATTTGAATTAAAATTTCTATTGTCCAGAAATTAAGTTTGTCATGTCCTTATGGGGTTTTTTCCCTATAAAATGTCCAAAATGTAAGAACCATTTTAGTATATTTTTTGTGATGATGTGAAAAAATACATGGTAATTTAAACAAAGAGACATGGTAAATTTGCCATGGCAAGAAAAATTAAATATTGCCATGAGATGAAAAATACATGATCAATAAAAAATATATTCTGCCATATACCATGACTAAGATTGCCATGGTCAATGCACTAAGTTTGGCATGATGTATGGAATAGACTTGCCATGGTTTAATAGAATGGGATTTTTGCCATGTTGCAAAAGAAGAAGAAAAATAATTCCATGCTCATGGTAGAAAAATACAAGCTAACATGCCATGGCAATTTTGGAGATTGTGAACTTGGGTAAAAATTGCCATCACAACAATAAAATCATCATTATATAAACATGCCCCCCCACCCCCAAAAAAGTGTAAAAATGGAAGAATATATTTCCATGGTCCATGCACTAAGTTTGCCGTCATGTATGGACTATACTTGCCATGGTAACATATAAAGGAAATTTTGCCATGTTGCAAAAGAAGAAGAAAAAATTGCCATGCTCATGGCAAAAAACACGAGCTAAATTGCCATGGCAATTTTGGAGATTGTGAACTTGCGCAAAAAAGAAGACTGTATTTGCCATGTTTCTACACAACATGGCAATTTTTGCATTGGTGAGTGGACTCTACTTGGCATGATGTTGGAATAAGCACATCGCAAAGAGACACTAATTTGTATAGATTTGCATGACATAAACACGATGATTACTCAACAACAAACATAGTTGATGGTAAAAATCAGCACCACTTGCCATGTTGTAATCTTTTGGTTTTTAGCTATAATAGTGACATGCTTGATTGCACACGACAATTTGTGTGGAGTTGCCATGCTGCAAACAAATAGTGATTTGCCACATTGCAGTAATACTACTTGCCACCTCTAAAAAAACATGGTAGATGGCAAAAAATTGTTCGATGGAAAATTAATCAAAATTATGGCTGCATACAACCAGAAACCCAGGTATTGCAGTGTGTTTTCCTCCTACACTGTACGGTACAGCAAAATGTTGTAGATGTTAGAATAAATCTGAGGCGCTCCGTCGATTTACTGAGGAGCAAGAAATCACACGAGCACGACACCGAGATTTGTTAACGAGGTTCACCATCTTGGCTACATCCCCGGGGCCTGACTACGGGCGCTCCTTCCCGTGACACCGTCACAATACCGCACCCCGGCCGCCCGGGCGCCGGCACATGCCGCCGGCTCCCCCGCGTGCATGTGCTATTATGTTGGCATAGGTTACATCGTGTGTCTACCCCCACTATATAGGAGAGGCATAGGATACAAGTGTCCTGTTAGGACACAACTCATACCCTGTCTACACACAGTCCAAAACCAAGTCCAACTGTAACCTACCTTGTACAATAATATTCGACACAACTCCAACAAACTCCACCTTGGCCAATATTCCCCATCACCTTGGATTCATCCATGCGTCAAACATCCATGTATATTGGACTTGAGATATGCCATGAGTACCGCTGCTACTTTCAGACTCCATGTGACTCCACCTGCAACTGTAGTCCCTTCTCGTCTTCTTCACAATCAACACTCGAGCAATATTAAGTTTCTCATTACTCTACTTTGTGCTCCCAACTTCCAGAGAATACGTTCAACGCCATCACACACCGATCATTAACCTGCATAAAAGTGAACAACTCACACATTGGACACCATATATAAGAGTTACCTGAACGCACCAACCGCCCTTTCTTGACTGTCTGTCTAAAACTTGAAAGAATTTCACCATCGCCCTCTGTCACCCTGAGTCAAATTCACAGTTGTCTCACCCTTCTTTCGGGTAGTCTCTAACATGTCCCACCGCTATAGCACTCCGCCTCCTTCTGCCTTGTCATCCGCACTTTGCCATGTGCACTGAACACCATAGAATATACGGCCATGTACTCTCTCAGCTTTTGATAATTTTAGACTTTCCGCCACTTTCTCAGGTTCTCCATGGTCAACTCATGTCCATCAACCGGCACCGATAGACCCAGTCACCAACTTGAATCTGGTACTCGTCAACACTGCTTCAGCACCCTCTGCACAATTTGCCTGACCACATGTCGTGCCTTGGCCCGTCGCTGTGTCCCGTGCTTACTGCACACCTCACCGCTATCACCGCGTCGAGCCTCTCTTGTCCCGGTCAAGTCTCCCGGGTTGCTAGCCCACACTGCCTCAACCCCCACTGCAGAGAACCACCAATCATCACCGACCGATGCCGAGTATCACGTCTCCATCAGACCACTGGTACCCAATCCGATCCACGTGTCTCTTGCTATCCTGCTGAAATAGGCTTCGACTCTCCATGCATTTACGTCGTAGCCCCTCCATCAGCACAGAGTGAAGTCATCCGTCTGACTCCAGCTCCACCTTCAACATGACTTCATGTAGCTGCGCTATGCTATCCCGCGCTCCATCGACTTCAAGCTCTCTCATGTGTGCACCATCTTGAATCGACCCCGCCCCATAGTCCGTCGAAGCCGCACAAGCCCTCAAGCCTGCACCATGTGTTTCCACGCCCCAAAAGCCGGCCACATCAGCATCACGCTCCTGTGTCGTCGTCGCTGAAATCACTGCCGTCTTCTGCTTTGACCGACATCCCCGTTGATCCATTAGACTGTCCAGTCCGACCCAGCTGGAATTATCCGACTGCAACCATGCTTCACCCTGTGTCGTGTCCGCCCGCTGTAGGATCGAAAGTATGTCTAGAGGGGGGTGATTAGACTACTTGACCAAATAAAAATCTATCCTTTTCCCAATTTTAGTCTTTGGCGGTGAGGGAGTCCTGGACTAGTGGGCCTCCGAACAGTCGGACTATCTCCATTGGCCGAACTGTTAGACTATGAAGATACAAGATTGAAGACTTCGTCTCGTGTCCGGATGGGACTCTACTTGGCGTGGAAGGCAAGCTAGGCAATATGGATATGGATATCTCCTCCTTTGTAACCGACCTTGTGTAACCCTAACCCTCTCCGATGTCTATATAAACCAGAGGGTTTTAGTCCGTAGGACACAACAACTACAACATACAATCAGACCATAGGCTAGCTTCTAGGGTTTAGCCTCTCCGATCTCGTGGTAGATCTACTCTTGTACTACCCATATCATCAATATTAATCAAGCAGGACGTAGGGTTTTACCTCCATCAAGAGGGCCCGAACCTGGGTAAAACATCATGTTCCTTACCTCCTGTTACCATCCGCCTTAGACGCACAGTTCGAGACCCCCTACCCGAGATCCGTCGGTTTTTGTTGGGGATCGTAGCAGAATTTAAAATTTTCTACACATCACCAAGATCAATCTATGGAGTAATCTAGCAACGAGGGAAGGAGAGTGCATCTACATACCCTTGTAGATCGCTAAGCGGAAGCGTTCAAGTGAACGGGGTTGATGGAGTCGTACTCGTCGTGATCCAAATCACCGATGATCCTAGTGCCGAACGGACGACACCTCCACGTTCAACACACGTACAGCCCGGTGATGTCTCCCACGCCTTGATCCAGCAAGGGGAGAAGGAGAGGTTGGGGAAGACTCCATCCAGCAGCAGCACGACGGCATGGTGGTGGTGGAGGAGCGCGGGACTCCAGCAGGGCTTCGCCAAGCACTACGAGAGACGAGGAGGGAGAGGGGTAGGGCTGCGCCAACAGGGGAGGAACTTCATGTGTTGGGCTGCCCCTTTGCCTCCACTATATATAGGAGGAGAGGGAGGGCTGCGCCCCCACCTAGGGTTTCCACCCTAGGGGTGGCGGCAGCCCCAATCCCCATCTAGGGTGGCGGCCAAGTGGGGGAGAGGGAGGCGCACCAGGCATGGGCCTTAGGGCCCATCTGCCCTTAGGGTTTGCCCCCTCTTCTCCCTAGGGGCATGGGCCTTGGTGGGGAGGCGCCCCAGCCCACCTAGGGGCTGGTCCCTTCTCACACTTGGCCCATGTATGCCTCTGGGGCCCGTGGCCCCTCCCGATGGACCCCCGGACCCCTGCGGTGGTCCCGGTACACTACCAGTGATGCCCGGAACACTTCCGGTGGCCAAAACCATACTTCCTATATATCAATCTTTACCTCCGGACCATTACGGAACTCCTCGTGACGTCCGGGATCTTATCCGGGACTCCGAACAACATTCGGTAACCGCATACATACTTTCCCTATAACCCTAGCATCATCGAACCTTAAGTGTGTAGACCCTACGGGCTCGGGAGTCATGTAGACATGGCTGAGACAACTCTCTGGTTAATAACCAACAGTGGGATCTGGATACCCATATTGGCTCCCACATGCTCCACGATGATCTCAACGGATGAACCATGATGTCAAGGATTCAATCAATCCCGTATTCAATTCCCTTTGTCTAGCGGTACGATACTTGCCCGAGATTCGATCGTCGGTATCCCGATACCTTGTTCAATCTCGTTACCGGCAAGTCTCTTTACTCGTTCCGTAACACATCATCCCGTGATCAACTCCTTGATCACATTGTGCACATTATGATGATGTCCTACCGAGTGGGCCCAGAGATACCTCTCCGTTACACAGAGTGACAAATCCCAGTCTCGATTCGTGCCAACCCAACAGACACTTTAGGAGATACCTGTAGTGAACCTTTATAGCCACCCAGTTACGTTGTGACGTTTGGCACACCCAAAGCACTCCTACGGTATCCGGGAGTTGCACATTCTCATGGTCTAAGGAAATGATACTTGACATTAGAAAAGCTTTAGCAAACGAACTACACGATCTTTGTGCTAGGCTTAGGATTGGGTCTTGTCCATCACATCATTCTCCTAATGATGTGGTCCCGTTATCAACGACATCCAATGCCCATGGTCAGGAAACCATAACCATCTATTGATCAACGACCTAGTGAACTAGAGGCTTACTAGGGACATGGTGTTGTCTATGTATCCACACATGTATCTGAGTTTCCTATCGATACAATTCTAGCATGGATAATAAACGATTATCATGAACAATGAAATATATAATAATAACTAATTTATTATTGCCTCTAGGGCATATTTCCAACGGTCTCCCACTTGCACTAGAGTCAATAATCTAGTTCACATCGCCATGTGATTAACACTCACAGGTTACATCGCCATGTGACCAACATCCAAGAGTCTACTAGACTCAATGATCTAGTTCACATCACTATGTGATTAACACTCAAAGAGTTCTGGGTTTGATCATGTTATGCTTGTGAGAGAGGTTGTAGTCAACGGGTCTTGCCATATTCAGATCCCTATGTATTTCGCAAAACTTTATGTCATATCGTAGATGCTGCTACCACGTTCCACTTGGAGCTATTCCAAAATGTTGCTCCATTATGCGTATCCGATATCTCTACTTAGAGCTATCTGGATAGGTGTTAAGCTTGCATCGACGTAACTCTTTACGTTGAACTCTTTATCACCTCCATAGCCGAGAAGCATTTCCTTATTCCTCTAAGGATAATTTTGACCGCTATCTCGTGATCCACTCCTAGATCACCTTTGTACCCTCTTGCCAGACATGTGGCAAGGCACACATCTGGTGCGGTACTCAGCATGGCATACTGTATAGAGCCTATGACAAAAGCATAGGGGAAGACCTTCATCCTTCCTCTTTCTTCTGTTGTGGTCAATCTTCGAGTCTTACTCAACTTCACACCTTACAACTCAGGCAAGAACCCCTTCTTTGACTGATCTATTTTGAACTCCTTCAAAAACATGTCAAGGTGTGCGTTCTTTGAAAGTATCATCAGGCATTTTGATCTATCTCTATAGATCTTGATGCCCAATATGTAAGCAGCTTTATCCAAGTCTTCTTTTGAAAAACACTCTTCAAACAACCGTTTATGCTTTCCAGAAATTCTACATTATTTCGGATCAACAATATGTCATCCACATATACTTATCAGAAATGTTGTAGTGCTCCCACTCACTTTCTTGTATATACAAGTTTCTAGCAAACATTGTATAAACCTAAAAGCTCTGATCACTCCATCAAAGCATATATTCCGATTCCGAGATGCTTGCTCTAGTCCATAGAAGGATTGCTGGAGCCAGCATACCTTTTAGCATCCTTAGGATCGACAAAACCTTTTATTGTATCACATACAACTTTTCTTACGAAAACTGGTAAGAAAACTTGTTTTGACATCCATCTGTCAGATTTCATAATCGAAAAATACAGCTAATGCTAACATGATTCCGACGGACTTAAGCATCGCTACGGGTGAGAAATTCTCATCATAGTAAACTCCTTGAACTTGTGAAAAGACTCTTTCCCACAAGTCGAGCTTCATAGACGGTAACATTACCGCCCACGTCCGTCTTCTTCTTAAAGATCCATTTATCTCAATGGCTTGCCGATCATCGGGCAAGTCCACCAAAGTCCATACTTTGTTCTGATACATGGATCCTATCTCGGATTTCATGGCTTCTAACCATTTGTCGGAATACGGGCCCACCATCGCTTCTCCATAGCTCGTAGGTTCATTGTTGTCTAACAACATGATATCTAAGACAGGATTACCGTACCACTCAGGAGTAGTACATATCCTTGTCGACCTACGAGGTTCGATAGCAACTTGATCTAAAGCTTCATGATCACTATCATTAACTTCCTATTCAACAGACGTAGGCGCCACAGAAAACATCTTTCTGTGTTGCATCACTCTCTGGTTGAAGTAAAGGTTCGACAACCTCATCAAGTTCTATCTTCCTCCCACTCAATTCTTTCGAGAGAAACTCCTTCTCGAGAAAGGACCCGTTCTTAGCGACAAACAATTTGCCCTCGGATCTGAGATAGAAGGTGTACCCAACTGTCACCTTTGGGTATCCTATGAAGATGTGTTTGTCCGCTTTGGGTTCGAGCTTCTCCGGCTGAAGCCTTAAGCATCGCAGCCCCAAACATTAAGAAACGACAACTTTGGTTTCTTGCCAAACCAATGTTCGACATCGTCTCAACGGACTTAGATGGTGCCCTATCTAAAGTGAATGCAGCTGTCTCTAACGCATAACCTCAAAATGAAAACGGTAGATCGGTAAGAGACATCATAGATTGCACCATATCTCATAAGGTTCGATTACGACGTCCGGACACACCATAACCCAGTGATGTTCCAGGTGGCTTCAACTGTGAAACAATTCCACAATGTCTTAAATGTTTGCCAAACTCATAACTCAGAAAATCCCCTTTTGATCAGATCGTAGGAACATGATCTTATTGTTATGATGATTCTTAACTTCACTCTGAAATCGCTTGAACTTTTTCAAATATTTCAGACTTGTGCTTCATTAAGTAGATATACCTATATCTACCCAAATCGTCAGTGAAGATGAGAAAATAGCGATATCCACCGCACGCTTCAATTCTCATTGGATCACACGCATCAACATGCATGATTTCCAACAAGTCACTTGCCCGTTTCATTGTACCTGAAAATGGGGTCTTAGTCATCCTTCCCATGAGGCATGGCTCGCATGTGTCAAGTGATTCAAAATCAAGTGACTCCAAACATCCATAGACATGGAGTTTCTTCATGCATCTTACGCCAATATGACCTAAGCGGCAGTGCCACGAGAAAGTGGTACTATCATTATTAACTCTACATCTTTTGGCATGAACATGTGTATTACCACGACCGAGATTCAATGAACCATTCACATAGGGTGCATGACCATGAAAGGTATCATTCATGTAAACAGAATAACCATTATTCTCTAACTTAAATGAATGACCGTATTGCAATGAACATGATCTAATCATATTCATGCTCAACGTAGACACCTGATAACATTTATCTAGGTTCAATACTAATCCCGAAGGCAGATGGAGCGTGCGATGGTGATCTCATCAACTTTGGAAACACTTCCAACACACATCGTCACCTCGCCCTTAGCCAGTCTCCGTTTAGTCCGTAGCTTTTGCTTCAAGTCACCAATAATAGTAACTGAACCGGTATCCAATACCCAGGTGCTACCAGGAGTACTAGTGAGGTACACATTAATAACACGTATATACTTTGTTGAAGTTGCCAGCCTTCTTATCTACCATGCATTTGGGGTAATTCCGCTACCAGTGACCGTTCCCCTTACAATAGAAGCACTTAGTCTCGGGTTTGGGTTCAACCTTGGGTTCCTTCACTGGAGCGGCAACTGGTTTGCCATCCATGAAGTTTCCCTTCTAGCCCTTGCCCTTCTTGAAACCAGTGGTCTTGTTAAACCATCAACACTTGATGCTCCTTCTTGATTTCTACCTTTTGCGGTCTTAAGCACCGCGAACAGCTCCGGGATCAACTCCATCCCTTGCATGTCATAGTTCATCACGAAGATCTAGTAGCTTAGTGATAGTGGCTAGAGAACTCTATCAATCACTATCTTATCTGGAAGTTTAACTCCCACTTGATTTAAGTGATTGTAGCACCCAGACATTCTGAGCACATGCTCACTAGCTGAGCTATTCTCCTCCATCTTGTTGGCAAAAGAACTTGTCAGAGGTCTCACACCTCTCAACACGGGCATGAGCCTGAAATCCCAATTTCAGCTCTTGGAACATCTCATATGTTCTATGGCGTTCAAAACGTCATTGGAATCCCGATTCTAAGCCGTAAAGTATGGTGCACTAAACTATCAAGTAGTCATCAGGACGTGTCTGTCAGGTGTTCACAACATCCACAGACGACGTTGTAGGGGTTTGCACATCGAGCGGTGCATCAAAGACGTAAGCCTTCTGTGTAGCAGTGAGGACACTCCTCGGACTACGGACCTAGTCCGCATCATTGCTTACAATATCTTTCAACTTAATCTTTCTCTAGGAACGTATTGAAACAGGGAGCTACAACGTGAGCTATTTATCTACAACATATTTGCAAAGACAATTTAGACTATGTTCATGATAATTGAGTTCATCTAATCAAATTATTTAATGAACTCCCACTCAGATAGACATCCCTCTAGTCATCTAAGTGAAACATGATCCGAGTCAACTAGGCCGTGTCCGATCATCACGTGAGACGGACTAGTCAACATCGGTGAACATCTTCATGTTGATCGTATCTTCTATACGACTCATGCTCGACCTTTCGGTCTTCCGTGTTCCGAGGCCATGTCTGTACATGCTAGGCTCGTCAAGTCAACCTAAGTGTATTGCGTGTGTAAATCTGGCTTACACCCGTTGTATTCGAACGTTAGAATCTATCACACCCGATCATCACGTGGTGCTTCGAAACAACGAACCTTCGCAACGGTGCACAGTTAGGGGGAACACTTTTCTTGAAATTTTAGTGAGGGATCATCTTATTTAAGCTACCGTCGTTCTAAGCAAATAAGATGTAAAACATGATAAACATCACATGCAATCAAATAGTGACATGATATGGCCAATATCATTTTGCTCCTTTTGATCTCCATCTTCGGGGCTCCATGATCATCGTTGTCACCGGCATGACACCATGATCTCCATCATCATGATCTCCATCATCGTGTCTTCTTGAAGTTGTCTCGTCATCTATTACTTCTACTACTATGGCTAACGCTTTAGCAATAAAGTAAAGTAATTACATGACGTTTATGTTGACACGCAGGTCATAAATAAATTAAGACAACTCCTATGGCTCCTGCCGGTTGTCATACTCATCGACATGCAAGTCGTGATTCCTATTACAAGAACATGATCAATCTCATACATCACATATATCATTCATCACATCCTTTTGGCCATATCACATCACAAGGCATATGCTGCAAAAACAAGTTAGACGTCCTCTAATTGTTGTTGCATGTGTTTTACGTGGCTGCTATAGGTTTTTAGCAAGAATGTTTCTTACCTACGCCAAAACCACAACGTGATATGCCAATTTCTATTTACCCTTCATAAGGACCCTTTTCATCGAATCCGATTCGACTAAAGTGGGAGAGACAGACACCCACTAGCCACCTTATGCAACTAGTGCATGTCAGTCGGTGGAACCAGTCTCACGTAAGAGTACGTGTAAGGTCGGTTCGGGCCGCTTCATCCCACGATGCCGCCGAATCAAGATAAGACTAGTAAGGGCAAGTAAATTGACAATATCGACGCCCACAATTGCTTTGTGTTCTACTCGTGCATAGAAACTACGCATAGACCTAGCTCATGATGCCATTGTTGGGGATCGTAGCAGAATTTAAAATTTTCTACGCATCACCAAGATCAATCTATGGAGTAATCTAGCAACGAGGGGAAGGAGAGTGCATCTACATACCCTTGTAGATCGCTAAGCGGAAGCATTCAAGTGAACAGGGTTGATGGAGTCATACTCGTCGTGATCCAAATCACCGATGATCCTAGTGCCGAATGGACGGCACCTCCGCGTTCAACACACGTACATCCCGGTGACGTCTCCTACGCCTTGATCCAGCATGGGGAGAAGGAGAGGTTGGGGAAGACTCCATCCAGCAGCAGCACGACGGCGTGGTGGTGGTGGAGGAGCGCGGGACTCCAGCAGGGCTTCGCCAAGCACTACGAGAGACGAGGAGGGAGAGGGGTAGGGCTGCGCCAACAGGGGAGGAACTTCATGTGTTGGGCTGCCCCTTTGCCTCCACTATATATAGGGATAGAGGGAGGGATGCACCCCCACCTAGGGTTTCCACCCTAGGGGTGGCGGCAGCCCCAATCCCCATCTGGGGTGGCGGCCAAGTGGGGGGAGAGGGAGGCGCACCAGGCATGGGCCTTAGGGCCCATCTGCCCTTAGGGTTTGCCCCCTCTTCTCCCTAGGCGCATGGGCCTTGGTGGGGAGGCGCCCCAGCCCACCTAGGGGCTGGTCCCTTCTCACACTTGGCCCATGTATGCCTCCGGGGCCTGTGGCCCCTCCCGATGGACCCCCGGACCCCTCCGGTGGTCCCGGTACACTACCGGTGATGCCCGGAACACTTCCGGTGGCCAAAACCATACTTCCTATATATCAATCTTTACCTCCAGACCATTCCGGAACTCCTCGTGATGTCCGGGATCTTATCCGGGACTCCGAACAACATTCGGTAACCGCGTTCCCTATAACCCTAGCGTCACCGAACCTTAAGTGTGTAGACCCTACGGGATCGGGAGTCATGCAGACATGGCCGAGACAACTCTCCGGTCAATAACCAACAGCAGGATCTGGATACCCATGTTGGCTCCCACATGCTCCACGATGATCTCATCGGATGAACCATGATGTCAAGGATTCAATCAATCCAGTATTCAATTCCCTTTGTCTAGCGGTACGATACTTGCCCGAGATTCGATCGTCGGTATCCCGATACCTTGTTCAATCTCGTTACCGGCAAGTCCCTTTACTCATTCCGTAACACATCATCTCGTGATCAACTCCTTGATCACATTGTGCACATTATGACCTCTCCGTTACACGGAGTGACAAATCCCAGTCTTGATTCGTGCCAACCCAACAGACACTTTCGGAGATACCTGTAGTGAACCTTTATAGCCACCCAGTTACGTTGTGACGTTTGGCACACCCAAAGCACTCCTACGGTATCCGGGAGTTTCACAATCTCATGGTCTAAGGAAATGATACTTGACATTAGAAAAACTTTAGCAAACGAACTACACAATCTTTGTGCTAGGCTTAGGATTGGGTCTTGTCCATCACATCATTCTCCTAATGATGTGATCCCCTTATCAACGACATCCAATGCCCATGGTCAGGAAACCGTAACCATCTATTGATCAACGAGCTAGTGAACTAGAGGCTTACTAGGGACATGGTGTTGTCTATGTATCCACACATGTATCTGAGTTTCCTATCGATACAATTCTAGCATGATAATAAACGATTATCATGAACAATGAAATATATAATAATAACTAATTCATTATTGCCTCTAGGGCATATTTCCAACAGTTTTGACACCGACATTGGTGCTTTCATTGAGAGTTCCTCTGTGTCGTCGCTGTTAGGCTTGATGGCTCCTGCTATCATCGATAGCGATGCAGTCCAGGGTGAGACTTTTCTCCCCGGACAGATCTTCGTGTTCGGCGGCTTTGCACTGCGGGCCAATTTGCTTGGCCATCTGGAGCAGATTGAAAGTTACGCCCCTGGCCACCAGGTCAGGTTTGGAAGCTTAAACTACACGACCGATATCCGTGGAGACTTGATCTTCGATGGATTCGAGCCTCTGCCTCGTGCGTCACGCGGTCACGATGAGTATGATTTAGCTCTACCGTCAGACAGTGTTCAGGAGATCGCACAGGCAGCCGCTCCGACCCTCAATTCGGAGCCAGTTGCGCCGTCCATGGACGGATGGATGGACCCCGCCATGGAGGCCTTACCCTTAGTGGCGATCGAGCCAAACATCAACCTTACCTTGCACGAGAGCCGTGTTGATAAACTACCGGATCCCTCTCCGGCCACGGACTCCGAACCGCCCACGCCCGTTCCTATCGAATTCAATTGGGCGCCGATCATGGAGTTTACCTCCGCGGATATTTTTCAGCACTCGCCCTTTGGCGACATACTGAACTCATTAAGGTCTCTCTCCTTGTCAGGAGGATCCTGGCCGAACTATGTCCGGCAGGACTGGGATGCGGATGACAAAGAAATTCGCGGCCCACCCACCACCCACTTAGTAGCCACTGTCGATGACTTAACCGACATGCTCGACTTCGACTCCGAAGACATCGACGGTATGGACGACGATGCGGGAGACGAAGAGGAACCACTGCCCACAGGGCACTGGACAGCCACCTCATCATACGATATATACATGGTGGATACACCCAAAGAAGGCAATGTCGACGAGATAGCGGAGGATGACCCCTCCAAGAAGCAACCCAAGCGCCGACGTCAGCGGCGCCGCTCTAAGTCCCGCCAAAGCAAAAGTGGTGATACCGGCACAGGAGATAATAACTCTCCGGATAGTGCCGAAGACAACAACAATCCCCTCCAGCAAGATTTAGAGCAGGAGGATGGAGGAGCCAGCCCTCCTGAGAGAGCGGCAGATGGAGAGACGGAGGATGATAATTACATGCCCCCCTCCGAAGACGAGGCAAGCCTCGGCGACAACGAATTCATCGTGCCAGAGGATCCCGTCAAACAAGAGAGCTTCAAACGCCGGCTTATAGCCACGGCAAATAGCCTTAAGAAAAAGCAGCAGGAGCTTCAAGCTGATCAAGATCTGCTAGCTGACAGATGGACTGAAGTCCTCGTGGCCGAGGAATATAAACTCGAGCGCCCCTCCAAGAGTTACCCAAAATGCAGGTTGCTACCCCGACTGGAGGAAGAAGCGTATGACGCGGCTGATCGGCCACCTCGTGGCCGCGATAGAGAGGCATTCCAGCCAAAAACTCAGCCCGCACCCCGACACCATTCAAATAAAAAGGCATGGGGAGATACGCCAGACCTGCGAGACATATTGGAGGACAAAGCAAAGCATGCAAGATCGATCTACGGATCACGGGGGCGCGCCACTATGCGAGATGATAAACGTCACCTCGGACACAGTAAAAGTAAATCCAATCGAGCCGAACACAGCGGGCAAGACCCATTTGAGCTGTGTCGCGATATAGCCCAATACAGAGGCGCCGCACACCCCTTATGCTTCACAGACGAAGTAATGGATCATCAAATCCCAGAAGGTTTCAAACCTGTAAATATTGAATCATACGACGGCACAACAGATCCCGCAGTATGGATCGAGGATTTCCTCCTCCACATCCACATGGCCCGCGGAGATGACTTACACGCCATCAAATACCTCCCACTAAAGCTCAAGGGACCAGTGCGGCATTGGCTTAACAGCTTGCCAGCAAAGTCCATCAGCTGTTGGGAAGATCTGGAAGCCGCATTCCTCGACAACTTTCAGGGCACTTATGTGCAGCCACCAGATGCCGATGACTTGAGCCACATAATTCAGCAGCCAGAAGAATCGGCCAGGCAATTCTGGACTCGGTTCCTAACAAAGAAAAATCAAATCATCGACTGTCCGAATGCAGAGGCCCTAGAGGCTTTCAAACACAACATCCGCGACAAATGGCTAGCCCGGCACCTCGGTCAGGAAAAGCCGAAATCTATGGCAGCCCTCACGACACTCATGACCCGCTTCTGTGTGGGAGAAGACAGCTGGCTGGCTCGCAGTAATAGCATATCAAATAACCATGGTACTTCGGATACCAAGGACGGCAATAGAAGGTCACGTCGCAACAAACATAAGCGCCGCATTAACAGTGATAACAACGAGGATACGGCAGTCAATGCCGGATTCAAAGGCTCTAAACCCGGTCAGCGGAAAAAGCCATTCAAACAAAGTACGCCGGGTCTGTCCAGCTTGGACCGTATACTTGATCGCTCGTGTCAGATACACGGTACCCCAGAAAAGCCAGCCAATCACACCAACAGGGATTGTTGGGTGTTCAAGCAGGACGGCAAGTTAATTGCCGAAAACAAGGACAAGGGGCCACATAGCAATGACGAGGAGGAGCCCCGGCAGCCACACACCGGAGGACAGAAGAGGTTTCCCCCACAAGTGCAGACGGTGAACATGATATACGCAACCCACATCCCCAAGAGGGAGCGGAAGCATGCGCTCAGGGACATATATGCGTTGGAGCCAGTCGCCCCAAAGTTCAACCCATGGTCCTCCTATCCGATCACTTTCGATCGCAGAGACCATCCCACTAGTATCCGTCATGGCGGATTCGCCGCACTGGTTCTGGACCCTATCATTGACGGATTTCACCTCACTCAAGTCCTTATGGATGGCGGCAGTAGCCTGAACCTGCTTTATCAGGACACAGTGCGCAAAATGGGTATAGACCCCTCAAGGATCAAACCCACAAAAACGACCTTCAAAGGCGTCATTCCAGGCGTAGAGGCCCATTGCACAGGCTCAATTACACTGGAAGTGGTCTTCGGATCCCCGGATAACTTCCGAAGCGAAGAGTTAATCTTCGATACAGTCCCGTTCCGCAGTGGTTATCATGCACTGCTCGGGTGAACCGCATTTGCGAGATTCAATGTGATACCGCATTATGCATACCTCAGGCTCAAGATGCCAGGACCTCGTGGGGTTATTACAGTCAATGGAAACACAGAGCGCTCTCTCCGAACAAAGGAGCACACTATGGCCCTCGCAACAGAAGCGCAAAACAGCCTCTCAAGGCAATCCACCAGTTCGGCGTTTCAAGACCCGGACACCTTCAACCGCGCTCGGAGCAATCGGCAAATAGACCGCCTGGCACGATCTGAGCTCGCGTAGCAATGCGGCCCCCACCCCAGTCCCAGCCAAACGGCAAAACTCGTGCCACGCATACATAATTACACATTAAAAATACCCTGGGCACAGGTGGGAGGGGGGCACACTGCGGCATGCCCCAAGACGTAGCTTAAACCGCACTAGGGGCTTCCCGTTTGCTTATTTTTCTCTTTTTCAGGACCTTAATCTCTGGAAACCTTGTCCGGCAGCACTATTGCCGAACACACGATGCAGCAACCAAGGAGGCAGACAGCTACGTCACACCATGGAATTCCTAGGTGGATTACAATAACGAGCGAAATATTTGATTTAATACTATTCCTCAGCTTGCCCTTGGAAGGGACATAGTCCCACTCTTTGCTTATCGCACCATATGTATCATTTTGCTTTAACGCAGCTTTTTAAATAAACAATGCATAACATTACGAATATTGTTGCATTCTTGTTATATACATTTGTGTTCATTAACGACGCCTTGCAACCGTACACTTTGGTACGGCCAATACACCAGGGGCTTACGTACCCCACAATATGGTGTGAAAAGTCCGAACACTTTCACAAGTGCGGCACCCCGAACTTATAGCATTATATGCATCAGCTCCGAATCATGTCTTTGGTCAAATGTTGGGTTTGCCCGGCTCCTATGTTTTGGTACCTTACGTTCCGCTCTATCGGCTAAGGTAGCGCTAGGAGAACTACTGCGATTGCGCCCCGGTTCTGCCGGGCTTAGCACCTCAGTAGAGAAAGCTAAAACTGACTGTCATGATAAGGCGAGAGAATGGTCGCTGTTCGGCGAGGTTTTCGAGTCCCTGAAGACTTATGCCGCTTAGGGCGAAGGGTCGGCCCTGTCCGGCTTAAAGGCGTGTATTGCGCCCCGAATTCGGCCTTCCGAATACCAGGGGCTTTGCCGAAATTTAAATTATAGAATTCTATGGCTAAGTGAGAGTGATAAAGCATTATTAGTCCGGTTGCCTTGTTCGTTGTGCTGAGCGCCTCCCTCGAAGGACCCAAACATGGGAACAAGAGTGCTCATGTTTATGCCGAACACCCCAGCACTCGTGGCATGGGTGCAGAAGCCGAGGACTAGCCATCTCTCAGATTGGATAAACGGCCAAACAGAAGGTAATATTTTAAATTCACACAAGCATTGCATAGCGCATATGAAACAAGTTTTCATCATATAGGATCACACGAGCAAGTTTACTCAAATATTACATCCTTTGAACATTCGTCCGCTACAAGACGGGCACCCTACAGGACACCCTCATAATAAATCTCGGGGGTGCGATGCTCCTTGCCCTGCGGCGGCCCTTCCTTGATCAGCTTCACAACGTCTAGCTTGGCCCACTGCACCTTCACACGGGCGAAAGCCCGGCGTGCACCTTCGATGCAGACGGACCGCTTGACGACCTCCAGCCATGGGCAGGCATCCACAAGCCGCCTCACCAAGCCGAAGTAGCTGTTCGGAAGGGCGTCGCCAGGCCACAGCCGGACTATAAGGCCCTTCATGGCCTGTTCAGCCGCCTTGTGCAGCTCGACCAGCTGCTTTAGCTGGTCGCTCAGAGGCATCGGGTGTTCGGTCCCAGTATACTGAGACCAGAACAACTTCTCCGTTGAGCTTCCCTCCTCGGCCTGGTAAAACTGTGCGGCATCCGACACGCTGCGGGGCAAATCTGCGAATGCTCCTGGAGAGCTCCGAATTTGGGTAAGTAATCGGTAATTTACTCTTACATGCTTGCTCTGCATATAGAATGCCTTACCCGCCGCTATCTTCTTCATTGCGTCGATCTCCTGGAGGGCCTTTTGAGCTTCGGCCTTGGCACTCTTGTTGGGGAACGTAGTAATTTCAAAAAAATCCCTACGCACACGCAAGATCATGGTGATGCATAGCAATGAGAGGGGAGAGTGGTGTCTACGTACCCTCGTAGACTGGCAACGGAAGTGTTGACACAACATAGAGGAAGTAGTCGTACGTCTTCCCGATCCGACCGATCCAAGTACCGGACGTACGGCACCTCCGAGTTCTAGCACACGTTTAGCTCGATGATGATCCCCGGACTCCGATCCAGCAAAGTGTCGGGGAAGAGTTCCGTCAGCACGACAGCGTGGTGATGATCTTGATGTTCAACTATCGCAGGGCTTCGCCTAAGCACCACTACAATATTATCGAGGATTATGGTGGAAGGGGGCACCGCACACGGCTAAGAAAACGATCACGTGGATCAACTTGTGTGTCTAGAGGTGCCCCCTGCCTCCATATATAAAGGAGCAAGGGGAGGAGGCCGGCCGGCCCTATGGCGCACCAAGGAGGAGTCCTCCTCCTAGTAGGAGTAGGACTCCTACTAGGAGGGGGAAGGAAGTGGGGAGGGAGAAGGAAAGGGGGGCGCCGCCCCCCCTCTCCTAGTCCAATTCGGACCAAGGGGAGGAGGCGCGCGGCCCACCCTGGCTGCTCTTCTCTCTCTCCACTAAGGCCCATATGGCCCATTACTTCTCCCGGGGGGGTTCTGGTAACCCTCCGGCACTCCGATTTTCTCCGAAATCACCCGGAACGATTCCGGTGTCCGAATATAGTCGTCCAATATATCAATCTTTATGTCTCGACCATTTCGAGACTCCTCGTCATGTCTGTGATCACATCCGGGACTCCGAACTAACTTCGGTACATCAAAACTCATAAACTCATAATATAACTGTCATCGAAACCTTAAGCGTGCGGACCCTACGGGTTCGAGAATAATGTAGACATGACCGAGACATGTCTCCGGTCGATAACCAATAGTGGAACCTGGATGCTCATATTGGCTCCCACATATTCTACGAAGATCTTTATCGCTCAGACCGCATAACAACATACGTTGTTCCCTTTGTCATCGGTATGTTACTTGCCCGAGATTCGATCGTCGATATCTCAATACCTAGTTCAATCTCGTTACCGGCAAGTCTCTTTACTCGTTTCGTAATACATCATCTCACAACTAACTCATTAGTTGCAATGCTTGCAAGGCTTATGTGATGTGCATTACCAAGAGGGACCAGAGATACCTCTCCGACAATCGGAGTGACAAATCCTAATCTCGAAATACGCCAACCCAACATTTACCTTTGGAGACACCTGTAGAGCTCCTTTATAATCACCCAGTTACGTTGTGACGTTTGGTAGCACACAAAGTGTTCCTCCGGTAAATGGGAGTTGCATAATCTCATAGTCATAGGAACATGTATAATTCATGAAGAAAGCAATAGCAACATACTAAACGATCGGGTGCTAAGCTAATGGAATGGGTCATGTCAATCACATCATTCTCCTAATAATGTGATCCCGTTAATCAAATGACAACACATGTCTATGGTTAGGAAACATAACCATCTTTGATTAACGAGCTAGTCAAGTAGAGGCATACTAGTGACGTTTAGTTTGTCTATGTATTCACACAAGTATTATGTTTCCGGATAATACAATTCTAGCATGAATAATAAACATTTATCATGATATAAGGAAATAAAATAATAACATTATTATTGCCTCTAGGGCATATTTCCTTCAGTCTCCCACTTGCACTAGAGTCAATAATCTAGATTACACAGTAATGATTCTAACACCCATGGAGCTTTGGTGCTGATCATGTTTTGCTCGTGGAAGAGGCTTAGTCAATGGGTCTGCAACATTCAGATCCGTATGTATCTTGCAAATCTCTATGTCTCCCACCTGGACTAGATCCCGGATGGAATTGAAGCGTCTCTTGATGTGCTTGGTTCTCTTGTGAAATCTGGATTCCTTTGCCAAGGCAATTGCACCAGTATTGTCACAAAAGATTTTCATTGGACCCGATGCACTAGGTATGACACCTAGATCGGATATGAACTCCTTCATCCAGACTCCTTCGTTTGCTGCTTCCGAAGCAGCTATGTACTCCGCTTCACATGTAGATCCCGCCACAACGCTTTGTTTAGAACTGCACCAACTGACAGCTCCACCGTTTAATGTAAACACGTATCCGGTTTGCGATTTAGAATCGTCCGGATCAGTGTCAAAGCTTGCATCAACGTAACCATTTACGATGAGCTCTTTGTCACCTCCATATATGAGAAACATATCCTTAGTCCTTTTCAGGTATTTCAGGATGTTCTTGACCGTTGTCCAGTGATCCACTCCTGGATTACTTCGGTACCTCCCTGCTAGACTTATAGCAAGACACACATCAGGTCTGGTACACAGCATTGCATACATGATAGAGCCTATGGCTGAAGCATAGGGAACATCTTTCATTTTCTCTCTATCTTCTGCATTGGTCGGGCATTGAGTCTTACTCAATTTCACACCTTGTAACACAGGCAAGAATCCTTTCTTTGCTTGATCCATTTTGAACTTTTTCAAAACTTTGTCAAGGTATGTGCTTTGTGAAAGTCCAATTAAGCGTCTTGATCTGTCTCTATAGATCTTAATGCCCAATATGTAAGCAGCTTCACCGAGGTCTTTCATTGAAAAACTCTTATTCAAGTATCCTTTATGCTATCCAGAAATTCTATATCATTTTCGGTTAGTAATATGTCATCTACATATAATATCAGAAATGCTACAGAGCTCCCACTCACTTTCTTGTAAATACAGGCTTCTCCAAAAGTCTATACAAAACCAAATGCTTTGATCACACTATCAAAGCGTTTATTCCAACTCCGAGAGGCTTGCACCAGTCCATAAATGGATCGCTGGAGCTTGCACACTTTGTTAGCTCCCTTTGGATCGACAAAACCTTCCGGCTGCATCATATACAACTCTTCTTCCAGAAATCCATTCAGGAATGCAGTTTTGACATCCATCTGCCAAATTTCATAATCATAAAATGCGGCAATTGCTAACATGATTCGGACAGACTTAAGCATCGCTACGGGTGAGAAGGTCTCATCATAGTCAATCCCTTGAACTTGTCGAAAACCTTTTGCGACAAGTCGAGCTTTGTAGACAGTAACATTACCGTCAGCGTCAGTCTTCTTCTTGAAGATCCATTTATTCTCAATTGCTTGCCGATCATTGGGCAAGTCAACCAAAGTCCATACTTTGTTCTCATACATGGATCCCATCTCAGATTTCATGGCTTCAAGCCATTTTGCGGAATCTGGGCTCACCATCGCTTCTCCATAGTTCGTAGGTTCATCATGATCTAGTAGCATGACTTCCAGAACAGGATTACCGTACCACTCTGGTGCGGATCTTACTCTGGTTGATCTACGAGGTTCAGTAGTATCTTGTTCTGAAGTTTCATGATCATCATCATTAGCTTCCTCACTAATTGGTGTAGGTGTCACAGAAACTGGTTTCTGTGATGTACTACTTTCCAATAAGGGAGCAGGTACAGTTACCTCATCAAGTTCTACTTTCCTCCCACTCACTTCTTTCGAGAGAAACTCCTTCTCTAGAAAGTTTCCGAATTTAGCAACAAAAGTCTTGCCTTCGGATCTGTGATAGAAGGTGTATCCAATAGTTTCCTTTGGATATCCTATGAAGACACATTTCTCCGATTTGGGTTCGAGCTTATCAGGTTGAAGCTTTTTCACATAAGCATCGCAACCCCAAACTTTCAGAAACGACAACTTTGGTTTCTTGCCAAACCACAGTTCATAAGGCGTCGTCTCAACGGATTTTGATGGTGCCCTATTTAACGTGAATGCGGCCGTCTCTAGAGCATAACCCCAAAACGATAGCGGTAAATCAGTAAGAGACATCATAGATCGCACCATATCAAGTAAAGTACGAGTACGACGTTCGGACACACCATTACGCTGTGGTGTTCCGGGTGGCGTGAGTTGCGAAACTATTCTGCATTGTTTCAAATGTACACCAAACTCGTAACTCAAATATTCTCCTCCACGATCAGATCGTAGGAATTTTATTTTCTTGTTACGATGATTTTCAACTTCACTCTGAAATTCTTTGAACTTTTCAAACATTTCAGACTTATGTTTCATTAAGTAGATATACCCATATCTGCTTAAGTCATCTGTGAAGGTGAGAAAATAACGATATCCGCCACGAGCCTCAACATTCATCGGACCACATACATCTGTATGTATGATTTCCAACAAATCTGTTGCTCTCTCCATAGTACCGGAGAACGGTGTTTTTGTCATCTTACCCATAAGGCATGGTTCGCAAGTACCAAGCGATTCATAATCAAGTGGTTCCAAAAGTCCATCAGTATGGAGTTTCTTCATGCTCTTTACACCGATATGACCCAAACGGCAGTGCCACAAATAAGTTGCACTATCATTATCAACTCTGCATCTTTTGGCTTCAACATTATGAATATGTGTGTCACTACTATCGAGATTTAATAAGAATAGACCACTCTTTAAGGGTGCATGACCATAAAAGATATTACTCATATAAATAGAACAACCATTATTCTCTGATTTAAATGAATAACCGTCTCGCATCAAACAAGATCCAGATATAATGTTCATGCTCAACGCTGGCACCAAATAATAATTATTTAGGTCTAATACTAATCCCGAAGGTAGATGTAGAGGTAGCGTGCCGACCGCGATCACATCGACTTTGGAACCATTTCCCACGCGCATCGTCACCTCGTCCTTAGCCAATCTTCGCTTAATCCGTAGTCCCTGTTTCGAGTTGCAAATGTTAGCAACAGAACCAGTATCAAATACCCAGGTGCTACTGCGAGCATTAGTAAGGTACACATCAATAACATGTATATCACATATACCTTTGTTCACCTTGCCATCCTTCTTATCCGCCAAATACTTGGGGCAGTTCCGCTTCCAGTGACCAGTCTGCTTGCAGTAGAAGCACTCAGTTTCAGGCTTAGGTCCAGGTTTGGGTTTCTTCTCTTGAGTAGCAACTTGCTTGCTGTTCTTTTTGAAGTTCCCCTTCTTCTTCCCTTTGCCCTTTTTCTTGAAACTAGTGGTCTTGTTGACCATCAACACTTGATGCTCCTTCTTGATTTCTACCTCCGCAGCTTTCAGCATTGCGAAGAGCTCGGGAATAGTCTTATTCATCCCTTGCATATTATAGTTCATCACGAAGCTCTTGTAGCTAGGTGGCAGTGATTGGAGAATTCTGTCAATGACGCAATCATCTGGAAGATTAACTCCCAATTGAATCAAGTGATTATTATACCCAGACATTTTGAGTATATGCTCACTGACAGAACTGTTCTCCTCCATCTTGCAGCTATAGAACTTATTGGAGACTTCATATCTCTCAATCCGGGCATTTGCTTGAAATATTAACTTCAACTCCTGGAACATCTCATATGCTCCATGACGTTCAAAACGTCGTTGAAGTCCCGATTCTAAGCCGTAAAGCATGGCACACTGAACTATCGAGTAGTCATCAGCTTTGCTCTGCCAGACATTCATAACATCTGGTGTTGCTCCAGCAGCAGGCCTGGCACCCAGCGGTGCTTCCAGGACGTAATTCTTCTGTGCAGCAATGAGGATAATCCTCAAGTTACGGACCCAGTCCGTGTAATTGCTACCATCATCTTTCAACTTTGCTTTCTCAAGGAACGCATTAAAATTCAACGGAACAACAGCACAGGCCATCTATCTACAATCAAACATAAACAAGCAAGATACTATCAGGTACTAAGTTCATGATAAATTTAGGTTCAATTAATCATATTACTAAAGAACTCCCACTTAGATAGACATCCCTCTAATCCTCTAAGTGATTACGTGATCCAAATCAACTAAACCATGTCCGATCATCACGTGAGATGGAGTAGTTTCATTGGTGAACATCACTATGTTGATCATATCTACTATATGATTCACGCTCGACCTTTCGGTCTCCGTGTTCCGAGGCCATATCTGTATATGCTTGGCTCGTCAAGTATAACCTGAGTATTCCGCGTGTGCAACTGTTTTGCACCCGTTGTATTTGAACGTAGAGCCTATCACACCCGATCATCACGTGGTGTCTCAGCACGAAGAACTTTCGCAATGGTGCATACTTAGGGAGAACACTTCTTGATAATTAGTGAGAGATCATCTTAAAATGATATTATCAAACAAAGCAAGATAAGATGCATAAAAGATAAACATCACATGCAATCAATATAAGTGATATGATATGGCCATCATCATCGTGTGCTTGTGATCTCCATCTTCGAAGCACCGTCATGATCACCATCGTCACCGGCGCGACACCTTGATCACCATCGTAGCATCATTGTCGTCTTGCCAAACTTATGCTTCCACGACTATCGCTACCGCTTAGTGATAAAGTAAAGCATTACAGCGCAATTGCATTGCATACAATAAAGCGACAACCATATGGCTCCTGCCAGTTGCCGATGACTTGGTTACAAAACATGATCACCTCATACAATAAAATTTAGCATCATGTCTTGACCATATCACATCACAACATGCCCTGCAAAAACAAGTTAGACGTCCTCTACTTTGTTGTTGCAAATTTTACGTGGCTGCTACGGGCTTAAGCAAGAACCAATCTTACCTACGCATCAAAACCACAACGATAGTTTGTCAAGTTGGTGATGTTTTAACCTTCGCAAGGACCGGGCGTAGCCACACTCGGTTCAACTAAAGTTGGAGAAACTGACACCCACTAGCCACCTTTGTGCAAAGCACGTCGGGAGAACCGGTCTCGCGTAAGCGTACGCGTAATGTCGGTCCGGGCCGCTTCGTCCAACAATACCGCCGAACCAAAGTATGACATGCTGGTAAGCAGTATGACTTATATCGCCCACAACTCACTTGTGTTCTACTCATGCATATAACATC
The DNA here is from genome assembly GCF_018294505.1 of Triticum aestivum. NCBI lineage: Eukaryota > Viridiplantae > Streptophyta > Magnoliopsida > Poales > Poaceae > Triticum > Triticum aestivum. The sequence goes on from NC_057797.1 coordinate 82,428,798, forward strand.
AACACATAAAACCTAGGCTCGGATGCCACTGTTGGGGAACGTAGTAATTTCAAAAAAAAATCCTACACACACGCAAGATCATGGTGATGCATAGCAATGAGAGGGGAGAGTGTTGTCTATGTACCCTCGTAGACCGGCAACGCAAGTGTTGACACAACGTAGAGGAAGTAGTCGTATGCCTTCCCGATCCGACCAATCCAAGTACCGAACGTACGGCACCTCCGAGTTCTAGCACACGTTCAGCTCGATGACGATCCCCGGACTCCGATCCAGCAAAGTGTCGGGGAAGAGTTCCGTCAACACGACGGTGTGGTGACGATCTTGATGTTCAACTGTCGCAGGGCTTCGCCTAAGCACCACTACAATATTATCGAGGATTATGGTGGAAGGAGGCACCGCACATGGCTAAGAAAATGATCACGTGGATCAACTTGTGTGTCTAGGGGTGCCCCCTGCCTCCGTATATAAAGGAGCAAGGGGAGGAGGCAGGCCGGCCCTATGGCGCACCAAGGAGGAGTCCTCCTCCTAGTAGGAGTAGGACTCCTACTAGGAGGGGGAAGGAAGTGGGGAGGGAGAAGGAAAGGGGGGCGCCGCCCCCCCTCTCCTAGTCCAATTCGGACCAGGGGGAGGAGACGCGCGGCCCACCCTGGCTGCCCTTCTCTCTCTCCACTAAGGCCCATATGGCCCATTACTTCTCCCGGGGGGTTCCGGTAACCCTCCGGCACTCCAGTTTTCTCCGAAATCACCCGGAACGATTCCGGTGTCCGAATATAGTCGTCCAACATATCAATCTTTATGGCTCGACCATTTCGAGACTCCTCGTCATGCCCGTGATCACATCCGGGACTCCAAACTAACTTCGGTACATCAAAACTCATAAACTCATAATATAACTGTCATCGAAACCTTAAGCATGCGGACCCTACGGGTTCGAGAACAATGTAGACATGACCGAGACATGTCTCCGGTCAATAACCAATAGTGGAACCTGGATGCTCATATTGGCTCCCACATATTCTACGAAGATCTTTATCGGTCAGACCGCATAACAACATACGTTGTTCCCTTTGTCATCGGTATGTTACTTGCCCGAGATTCGGTTGTCGGTATCTCAATACCTAGTTCAATCTCGTTACCGGCAAGTCTCTTTACTCGTTTCGTAATACATCATCTCGCAACTAACTCATTAGTTGCAATGCTTGCAAGGCTTATGTGATGTGCATTACCGAGAGGGCCCAGAGATACCTCTCCGACAATCGGAGTGACAAATCCTAATCTCGAAATACGCCAACCCAACATTTACCTTTGGAGACACCTGTAGAGCTCCTTTATAATCACCCAGTTACGTTGTGACGTTTGGTAGCACACAAAGTGTTCCTCCGATAAACGGGAGTTGCATAATCTCTAGTCATAGGAACATGTATAAGTCATGAAGAAAGCAATAGCAACATACTAAACGATCGGGTGCTAAGCTAATGGAATGGGTCATGTCAATCACATCATTCTCCTAATAATGTGATCCCGTTAATCAAATGACAACACATGTCTATGGTTAGGAAACATAACCATCTTTGATTAACGAGCTAGTCAAGTAGAGGCATACTAGTGACGTTTAGTTTGTCTATGTATTCACACAAGTATTATGTTTCCGGATAATACAATTCTAGCATGAATAATAAACATTTATCATGATATAAGGAAATAAAATAATAACATTATTATTGCCTCTAGGGCATATTTCCTTCAACTCTTTGCGCTCTCGAGGGCCGCGGCAAGCTCAGACTCCCGCGTCTTCGAGTCAAGCTCCAACGCCTCGTGCTTCGTCACGAGAGCCTGGAGCTCTTGCTGCACCTCACCCACACGAGCCTCTTGTTTTTCCCACTCGATGCGCTCCTTGGCCGCTTTATCTTCGGCCTTGGTTAGCGCTTGCTTCAGGGTCGCCACCTCGGTCGTGGCCCCTGGCAAATATACGATGATCCTATCATTTTGCAATCGCGTCTTCTTTTATATATACATATCTATAGACAGGGTATTACTTACCCTTGTTCTCCTCGAGTTGCCTCTTGGCAAGGCCGAGCTCTTTCTTGGACCCCTTGAGGTCCTGCTTCAGTACGGCGACCTACGCAGTCAGTGCGGCGGACGCCAGCAGCGAAGCCTGCATACGCATATTGACATACTTAAATTAGACTCCTGTGATATTGTTTGATCCTCTGTTCGGCTTTTCCTTGTGAACACCAAACAAAGCATCAGGGGCTACTGTCTATGCGGTAATATTTTTCCTATATTTTAAAACACTTACCTCAAAGCCTGTTAAAAGGCTGGCACAGGCTTCAGTCAATCCGCTCTTGGCGGACTGAACCTTCCGGACCACCGCACTCATAATAGTATGGTGCTCCTCGTCGATGGAAGCACTGCGAAGCGCTTCCAGCAGATTGTCCGGCGCCTCTGGATGGACAGAGGTCACCGGCACAAGCGTCTTGCCCCTCTTGGAAGGAGGCCGCCTGCCCAAGCCCGGAACCACTAAAGGTTTCGGCGCGGTGTTCGGGTGAGGGCCGAACTCGGAGCTCTCAAGGGCCTTGTCCCCTCGGCTCCTGGAGTCCGGGAGGCCGCCTTGAGGCGCCTCCAGGACTATCTCCCCTCGACCCGGTGCCTCGTGAGACAGCACCTCGGCGTCGTCCACAGGATGAGGGGAGGTGGCGGTTGGGACTGGATCGCTATCCATGTCTGACGAGCCCAGGGAGCCGTCCGATGATACATCGATACTGGCTCGTGGCGGCCTGCATAATCATGTTCGGCGTTAGGGAAAGCAGTGCAACAAAGGAATGCTACGAGTTACTCTGGTATCTGAATACTTACGAACTCCCCAGGGGCTTGGCCCTGGGAAACCACTCGTCTTTGTCTTCGTCGACGGCGGTGGAACTGTCCGGAAGGAGAGTCCTTCCCTTCTTGGACCCTTCGGCCCCCCAGTTGGGACGGTCTTCCTTTTCTTGTCTCCCCCGCCTAGAGGGGGAGCATCTTCTTCTTCCTCCTCGTCTTCGGGGGAGGAGTGTGCCGCAGAGTTATCGGACGATGAGTCCGATAACACCTGGCGCCGGGAACTCTTTCGGGATCCCTTGGCCTTCTTGGTCTTCTCCGGCACCTTGTAAGGAGTTAGAGTTAGCATCTCCATCAGGAGAGCGCCCGCAGTGTCTTCGGGCAAAGGGGCCGGACAGTTAATCTGCCCCGACGTGTCCACCCAGTCCTGTCAAAGGCATGGAGATTAGCCCCCGCACATGATTAAGCTAGGGGAAATAAATGTCCTACGGAACGTATTGAACTCACCGAACGCGCTAGGCGCTTTGCGCTTAGTCTGCGGTCCTCGGCGAGAGGAGGGACCTCGGCGCCCTTGAACAACACCTTCCAGACGTCCTTGTGCGTCATATCAAAGAGCTCGCTCAGAGTCTGGTGCCGAGCCGGGTCGAACTCCCACAAGTTAAAATCCCGTTGTTGACACAGGAGGATCCGGCGGATGAGCATAACCTGGACTATGTTGACAAGCTTGAGCTTCTTGCTTGCCATACTCCGGATACATTTTTGGAGTCCATCCAGCTCCACCGATGAACCCCACGACAAGCCCTTCTCTTTCTAGGAAGTGAGCCGTGTAGGGAATCCAGATCGAAACTCGGGGGCTGCCGCCCATTTGGCGTCGCGCGGCTTGGTGATGTAGAACCACGCCGATTGCCATCCCTTTATTGTCTCCACAAAGGAGCCTTCAAGCCATATAACGTTGGGCATCTTGTCCACCACGGCTTCGCCGCATTCTGCTTGTTGGCCTCCTACCACCTTCGGCTTGATATTGAAGGTCTTTGACCACAGGCCGAAGTGGGGTCGGATGCGGAGGAAAGCCTCACACATGACGATGAACGCCGAAATGTTGAGGACGAAGTTCGGGGCCAGATCATGAAAGTCCAGCCCGTAGTGGAACATGAGACCACGGACGAATGGATGGAGGGGAAACCCCAGTCCGCATAGGAAGTGGTGGAGGAAAACTACCCTCTCGTGAGGTTCCGGGGTAGGGACGATCTGCCCCGCAGCGGGCAGCCGATGCGCAATATTCGCGGCTAAGTATCCGGCTCCGCGCAGCTTCTTGATGTCTCCCTCCGTGACAGAGGAGACCATCCACCTACCTCCCGCTCCGGACATGGTTGGAGAAGGTTGAGGTGGGAAGTGCGGACTTGGGCGCTAGAGCTCGAGTGTGCAAAAACGGATGAGCAAAGGAGGAAGAAGGCGTGGATGAAAAGGTGAATCCTTATCCCTTTATATGGGCGGACGAAACTGAGCGTCCCCACTAGCCTGGTAAAACTCGCTCATCCCCCAATCGCCATAATCGATGGCGCGGTTGGGTTACCCACGCCCGTATTGATGAGAATCCCGTGATAAGGGGACATGATCTTTGCTTTGACAAGACGTGTCAAAAAACTGCCTCGCGTTATGTGCGGGGCTAGTTAAAGGAAACGGTTCGAATAATCACCAGGCCATGACATAATGTCGTGTTGTCAAAACAAGTCAGCAAATTAGATTTACGGAAATATTATTCTCTCTACGGTGGTATGTGGAACTTATTTTGCAGGGTCGGACACTATCCGTGTATTCAAATTCTTCCGTGATGTATTCGGAGGAGGAACCCGCCTTGCAATGCTGAAGACAATACTGTGTGCTGGACTCATCGTCATTGAAGCCTGGTTCAGGGGCTACTGAGGGAGTCCTGGACTAGGGGGTCTCCGGACAGCCGGACTATCTCCATTGGCCGGACTGTTAGACTATGAAGATACAAGATTGAAGACTTCATCTCGTGTCCGGATGGGACTCTACTGGGCGTGGAAGGCAAGCTAGGCAATACGGATATGGATATCTCCTCCTTTGTAACCGACCTTGTGTAACCCTAACCCTCTCCGGTGTTTATATAAACCGGGGGGTTTTAGTCCGTAGGACACAACAACTACAACATACAATCAGACCATAGGCTAGCTTCTAGGGTTTAGCCTCTCCGATCTCGTGGTAGATCTACTCTTGTACTACCCATATCATATATATTAATCAAGCAGGACATAGTGTTTTACCTCCATCAAGAGGGCCCGAACCTGGGTAAAACATTGTGTTCCCTGCCTCCTGTTACCATCCGCCTTAGACGCACAGTTCGGGACCCCCTACCCGAGATCCGCCGGTTTTGACACCGACAGGCGGATTTTAGCTATCTTAGCACAAGTCAAGCAATCTTAACACAATTCAAGCAAGCATGCAAAGAGTCTATGAGCAGCGGAAATTAAAGCATGCAACTTGCAAGAATGTAAAGGGAAGGGTTTGGAGAATCCAAACGCAATTGGAGACACGGATGTTTTTGTCGTGGTTCCGATAGGTGGTGCTATCGTACATCCACGTTGATGGAGACTTCAACCCACGGAGGGTAACGGTTGCGCGAGTCCACGGAGGGCTCCACCCACGAAGGGTCCACGAGGAAGCAACCTTGTCTATCCCATCATGGCCATTGCCCATGAAGGACTTGCCTCACTAGCGGTATATCTTCACGAAGTAGGCGATCTCCTTGCCCTTACAAACTCCTTGGTTCAACTCCACAATCTTTGTCGGAGGCTCCCAAGTGACACCTAGCCAATCTAGGAGACACCACTCTCCAAGAAGTAACAAATGGTGTGTTGATGATGAACTCCTTGCTCTTGTGCTTCAAATGATAGTCTCCCCAACACTCAACTCTCTCTCACAGGATATGGATTTGGTGGAAAGAAGATTTGAGTGGAAAGCAACTTGGGGAAGGCTAGAGATCAAGATTCATATGGTGGGAATGGAATATCTTAGCCTCAACACACGAGTAGGTGGTTCTCTCTCAGAAAGTGTGTATTGGAAGTGTAGGTATGTTCTGATGGCTCTCTTTCGAATGAAGAGTGGGTGGAGGGGTATATATAGCCTCCACAAAAAAACTAACCGTTACACACAATTACCAATCTCGGTGAGACCGAATGGAGAAACTCGGTCGGACCGATTTAGCAAACCTAGTGACAGTTAGGAGTTTTGGTGGGACTGAGATGCAACTCGGTAGGACCGATATGCTTGGGGTTAAGGCATAACATAATCTCGGTGTGACCGATTACACAAACTCGGTGGGACCGATTTTGGTAATAAGCTAACCAGAGAGTTGGTCAGGTAAACTCGGTGGGACCGATCGCTCATTTCGGTGGGACCGAAATGTTACAAAAGGAAAACAGAGAGTTTACATTGCAATCTCGGTGGGACCGAAACGTTACGAAGGGAAATAGAGAGATTACAACCCCATCTCGGTGTGACCGAGATCCCTATCGGTGAGACCGATTTGCCTAGGGTTTGTGGCAGTGGCCATGACATCTGAACTCGGTGGCGCCGGATAGAAAGAATCGGTGGGGCCGAGTTTGACTTTTAGTTTAGGTCATATGTGGATGTGGGAAGGTAGTTGAGGGTTTTGGAGCATATCACTAAGCACTATGAAGCAAGAACCTCATCAAGCAACACCTCATCCCTCCTTGATAGTATTGGCTTTTCCTATAGACTCAATGTGATCTTGGATCACTAAAATATAAAATGTAGAGTCTTGAGCTTTGAGCTTGAGCCAATCTTTTTGTCCTTAGTATTTTGAGGGGTCCACTTTCCTCATCCATGCCATGCCATTCATTGAGTTTTTCCTAAAATATTAATCTTGGAATAGCATTAGCTCAATGAGCTATATGTTGTTAGGAATTACCAAAACCACCTAGGGATAGTTGCACTTTCAATCTCCCCCTTTGTGGTGATTGATGACAACATATAGATCAAAGCTTCGACAAATGATAATAAGAGTGAAAAACATTGTCGCTTTGAGAAGTATGTGAAAAGCAAGAGCTCCCCCTAAATTTGTGCATAGTTTATGATTTGCTTTGGACTGCAAATGCACAGAGAATTAGGCTCATGGGTTACTCTTCCATGTCACATACATCTTGGTGGAGCGCTCAAAATGATAATAATTAAATACATGCACTCATCACCAAGCAAAGTGAATGATCATATAGGGATAAAAAGGTAATGTCAACCAACAAGCATTAAGGTAGCATGATCAAGCACATGATCATCCAAGTATCACACAAACAAAAAGTATCTCAAACAAGCAAATAAAGTTCAACCACAAAAGCAAGAGAGAATAAAAAGCAACGCTCTCTCTTGAAGCCTATGATCTATACATTTTTCTCCCTCTTTGGCAACAAGTTACCAAAAAGTTCCTAGAAAATGCATAGCACTAAATCGTCTCTCAGGCTTGGTCTTCGGGTGGTGGTGTCCGGATAACTCCAAGAACGAAGGCTTCAGTCGATGTAGATGGAGCTGATGAAGTAGGTGCTGGAGCTGGTGGCACTGAAGTTGTAGCTGGTGCAGATGAAGTGGCTCTGGTGTCTGGAACAGGCACTGCAGCAGATCTCTGAGCTCTAGGCACTCTGGCAAATGCATCAGTGGTTGTCTTGCCCTTCCTCTCCTGCATATCATCCTGAAGTTGCTCCACAATAGACTGGATCTCAGTTACCTTCACATCCAAGTTATAGAACTTCTGCTCCACGATCCTTTCCAGGCTCTCCTGGTTTTGAGTCAGGGTGGCTAGTCCCTTCTCAATCCTCAGAGTGGAGGCAATCAAGTAGCCAAGCTGATCTTGCTTGCTCTTCAGAAGATACTGAGATGCTTCTTCAGTAGTTGGCATCCTTGCAGCCTTTTCAGCCTTTGCCTTCTCCTTCTTGGCTTGTGCGTGCACAGAAGATGGTTCATCTTCATCCATCACCACAGTGTTGTCCTCAAAGTCTAGATAGATAGGCATGTGCTCCTTGTCCAGCAGATATGTGCCAGTGCCCATCTTGGAGTTAATCAGCTCCTGGATCTGTGGGGCATACCCACAACTCCTCTTCTGATCTGCAGCTATCCTCTTTATGGTTTCCACTATGAGGCTCATGACTTTGAACTTCTGTGGGACATCAAAGATGTGAATCAAGTTTATTGCATGGCCTCTGATCATCTTGTGATCACCTGACTTTGGCAAGAGAGTGTGCCTGAGGATCCAGTTGATAGTAGGCAAGCCTGACAGAAGGTAATGTACAGATCCAAACTTATGTGTCTCAAGAGCAGCATCTGGGATCTCCTTGTACATGTGTGCCATGGAGTTGTGATCCTTCTTCTTCTTGGCATAGACATCCAAGTCATATTCACTCTCTTCTGGAGCATTGATCAACTTCGCCCATTCTGCAACTGTTGACCGGTACCTCGTACCCTCAGACATCCAGACAATCCTTCCATCTGGGTAGAAGTGAGCTGTGGAGTAGAACTGCATGATAAGCTCATCATTCCATTTTGTGAGCTTCTGAGCCACAAACTCATCAACTCCACAAGCCTTGGAACTGTCATACACACCTGGATAATGTTCATCATTCTCCTTGATGTAGTCCTAGTCGACCCATCTCATGTCACACACTATTGGTTTCTTGTCAAGCAAGATGGTCTCATAGAAGTCCTGTTGTTCCTTTGTATGGAACCTGTAGTCCACAGCAGTCCTTCTCCTGGTGGCATATGGATCAGACTCTCTCCATAGCCTTAGACCTGAGTCCTTCCTTATCTTCATGTTCTCAGCTACTGGATGAGCATCATTGTGATCTGGAATTTTTGGCTTCAACTTCCTCAAGGCATGTGACTCATCATCTTCTTCCATTTCAGCTTCAGGCACTGGGGCCTTGTTCTTCTCCTCGACAGGGATGTTTCTGGTGCTTCTCTTTGGTTTTGGCTTTGGAGCTGGAGCAGCAGCCTTAGGAGCAGTCTTAGGCTTAGATGGAACAGCCCCTGCCCTGATGGCATCACCCATAAGCTTCTGATCTTTGGGTGCTGGTGCAGCATCTTCTTCCTCTTCCTCTTCAGAATCTCTCATGATTGAGGATCTCCCAAGCACTCTGGCAGTGGTCTTCTTGACCCTCTCTTTCCTCTTCTTCTCTGCCACAACCTGCTCTTTGGATGCAGATCCCAAAGTCTCTTGAGTAGAAGCTCTAGCCTTAGACATTGGAGCTCTCTTGGCAGGAACCTTTTGCTCCATGCCTGGCTTGGTGGCAGCAGCTGTGCCATATTCCTTCTTTAGGACTTTCCTCTTTGAGGTGGTTTCTTCTTCCTCAGCCACATAGTCCTCATCCTCTGACTCTGAGGTTCTTTTCTTGCTTGCCCTGGTGGCAGCTTTGGGTAAGTTGCTTGGGGTGCTCCTGCTACCATCATCTGAGCTGCTAGAGGGACTAGTGCCCTCACTCAAGTAAACCTGCTCCTCTGACTTGTTCTGGCTGTCACTCTGATCAGACATATTGCAAACACTGACAGCAGACCCTGTGAATAGATATAGATGAGATAGAGTGGATGAGCATCACAAAATGCAGAGGTTTTTGCAAAAGGATGAATCAAAAACTTAGTTTTAGTTTTCCACAGAAAGCATTTCAGATCAACTGATTTGTAAACTCGGTGATACCGAAGCAGCTTTTGGAACCTAAACTAGTGAACTCGGTCAGACCGAGTCACAGTTCGGTGGCACCGAGACTGCTAGGGTTTCACAAAGTACTGAACTTGGTCACACCGATTTGCAATTCTCGGTCAGACCGAGAATCACATGTGCAATGTCCTAAGCCGAATCGGTGGTACCGAGTTCCACAACTCGGTGGGTCCGAGATGGTTTCGGCAAAAACCTAACCCTAAATTTTCAAATCACGACTAAACTACGGAGTGTTTTGACTAGATAGAATGATCTCAGTCATGGCAAGATACATGGCGAACACAATGTGCTAGGAATCAGATAAGGATAGCACAATGATCGAGTTCGTACCCTAGTTCGGCGATGAACTCGCTACGACGGCAACGGCGGGGATAATTCCCGTTGACGGCGGCGGAGACCAGCGACAGGAGGTGGCTGGCGACGAGGAGGACGATTCGGAGACCCAAGAGGCAGAGCGGGCTAAGCGCGGGTCGAGGAGGTTCGGAAAGTTTTTCAAAATTTGACCCGTGGGTATATATAGCCCGACCCTATCGGTGTGACCGAGTGGAACAACTCGGTGGCACCGAGATTCATAACTGCAAGCAGTTACTGATACTCGGTGTGACCGAAAAGTTTGAATCGGTTGCACCAAGGTTGAAAACCTAGATCGACTTAGTGATCTCGGTATGACCGAAATGGGTGAATCGGTCAGACCAAAACGCAGAAAGAAGTTTTGGAAGTTTAAGTCTATGATGAATCGGGGACTCCGAGTGCTCCTCACACAGAGTGGTTTGAATCTGACTTGATCAAATTTTGTGATGCAGCATGGATAGAGTTTGAGACGAGAAAAGCATAGATAGCTAGAGAAGGTTCTTAGGCATTCTTGTCCATCCACTTGGCCAAAAGAAAAGGAAACCAATCAATCAAAACAACAAGTGGATGTCCTCGAATGAGTAAATTATGCAACCAACATGCTCACACAATAAAATGGCAATTGAAATATGTGGCAAAGCATGCACAAACAATTCTAGCATCTATCAAGCAATTTGGCGATGACTAGGTCATCTATATATGAGTATATTGACTTAGGAGTCAAATGAGAACATTTGATCATAGGTCATACTCATCGTTTAAGCACAAGTGGGGTTACCACTTTTACATAAAAGTGTTGTTGTGTTCACACCATTAGAGTTGCTTTAACTCAATTGTTAGAGTAAAGCTCCCCCTAGATGTGAGATCCCCCTTAAGAGGGATAACTAACCTTGGGTTTTGTCAATGATGGCTTCATGTAGGTGTTGAAGATGTGGATGCTCTATGTTGATGTAGATCATTTGGAGCTATCCTTTGGAGTGAGTTGCACTTTCAATACCTACACGGGTTAGTCCCACAAGGAACAAACAAGGATATCCATAGACATAGAGTGATGCACACACAAGATGATGTCTATGAAAGCTTTAGGTTACCTTGTCCCTTGTCTTACCAACAAGAGGGTTTGTGACTCCTTGAACTAGTGCAAGATGTGGAAGTTGATTGCACTCGTTCTTGCCAAAATGATAAGAGTGAAGTATGTTGGCGGAGTCACCTTCAAGAACTCTCTAGTTCCTCTTCTTCGGGATCCACACCATCTTGATGGGAATCCTCAGAGTTGTAGTTGTACTTGATGAAGTGGAACTTGATGTGGTCTTGGGAACCCACTTGACCAAGGCCTTGGAAGCTTCTTCAAATGCATCAATTTCCTCTTGAAGCTTGTCCTTGCCTTTTTGGTTGTGGTCATGTGGTGGAAGATCATCTTGAGCTTGTGTCCCTTTGGAAGAAGTAGGATCATACTTCTCTTATTGAGGAACAAACTTCGTCTTGGGGTATTGATCTTCTTCCCACTCAACTCCATTGGCATTGAACTTTCGTTCAAAACCAATACCTTGATTCTTCCGGTGCCTTCCTTGCTTGCGTACAATTTCCTCGAATTGCTTACTCCCGGCAAGGCTCTTGTAAACACCTTTCTCTATAATTCCCTTCAATAAGCTATTTTCTTGCTCAAGTGTAACTTGGCTAAGAGAATCATTAGTGGAATCAAGAGAACTACTAGAAGTAACAACATTGGATTTAGCATGATCATTGTTACTACTAGAAGAAGAATCTTTCTTGTTCTTGTTACTAGACTTGACTTGAGGCATGCAAGTGGATAAGAGTAAACGCTTGGCAATGTAAGAAGAACTTTTCTTGCGGAGATCATCATTGATTGCCTTTAAGAACTCATGCTCTTGCTCAAGATTGAGCTTCTCAAAACGTAATTTCTCATGAGTCCTTAAAAGTTCTCGATGATCTCCTAAGATAGTTTCATGAGCTAACTTAAGAGTGTTTAGTTCTTTAGTTAGAGACTCAATCTTCTCCTTATCATTGTCATTCGTTTTATCATAGTATTCATCACTATAGTTGTCAACAAGTAACTCATCATCACCTAACAAGTCATCTTCATCACTATTGAAATCAACATACTCAAGGTGTGATATCGTTGGACCTTTGGCCATGAAGCATCTTCCAATTCCTTCATTTGGTGAATCAAATATGTCGTAGGAGTTGGTTGACACAAGTGCTAGTCTGGCAACACCTTCATCTTGAGTATATTCGGAGTCGGAGTGATAGCTTCTCTCGGAGTCATTGTCGGAGTCGGAGCCGGATACCCATTCACCAACATGAGCTTGATGTCTTCGTTTTGTGTAGCTCCTTGATGACTTGTCCTTCCTTTCCGAATCCTTGCTTCTCTGTGAGGGTCTTCGTTCATATCGATCATCCCTACTCCTTCTCTCCCTTGATGGTGATTCTTCTCTCCTACTTCTTCTTTTGGGGGAATCTTCTCTTCTCTTGTGGGGAGCCGTACACTCATTGGAGTAGTGTCCTGGTCTTCCACAATTGTAGCAGTTTCGCTCTTGACTAGAAGATCTTTTGTCATTGTAGGACCTTGACTTGGAACTTCTTTCCTTGCTTCTACTCTTGTAGAATTTGTTGAAGTTCTTCACCATTAGGCTCAATTCTTCATTAAAGCTTTGTTTCTCACTTGATGATGTGTGGGCTTCACATGAGGCTTTGTAAGCACCACTTGACTTGTTATGGAGCTCCTCCTTATCCTTGAGTGACATCTCATGAGCAACAATTCTTCCAATGACTTCCGTTGGCTTGAGATCTTTGTAATTTGGCATCATTTGTATCAATGTGCATACGGTATCGTATTTTCCATCCAAGGCTCTTAGGATCTTCTTGATGATGAATTTGTCGGTCATCTCTTCACTTCCTAAGCCGGCAATCTCATTTGTGATAAGAGCAAGCCTAGAGTACATTTCAGCGACACCTTCACCGTCCTTCATTTTGAACTTGTCAATTTGATTTTGAAGCACATCCAACTTGGATTCCTTGACGGAGTCGGTACCTTCATGCATGTCAATCAAAGTATCCCAAATTTCCTTTGCATTCTCAAACGGCTGATTTTGTTGAATTCTTCAGGGCACAATCCATTGAAGAGGATATCACAAGCTTGAACATTGTATTGTAGCATCTTCAACTTGTTTGCGGTAGCTTCACGATTTGGTTCTCTCCCATCAAAGAATTCACCTTGCAAGGCAACACACACAATAGCCCAAACGGCGGGGTTATGTCCAAGAATATGCATTTTCATCTTATGCTTCCAACTAGCAAAATTAGTGCCATCAAAGTAGGACCTCTACGGTGATAATTTCCCTTACTAGAAGCCATACTCTCCTAGGTTGTGAAACCAAGGCTATGACCACCAAAATCTATGGAAATCAAAGCAAATGGAAACCAAAGCTTTGATACCACTTGTAGGATCGAAAGTATGTCTAGAGGGGGGTGATTAGACTACTTGACCAAATTAAAATCTATCATTTTCCCAATTTTAGTCTTTGGCAGATTTTAGCTATCTTAGCACAAGTCAAGCAATCTTAACACAATTCAAGCAAGCATGCAAGAGTCTATGAGCAGCGGAAAGTAAAGTGTGCAACTTGCAAGAATGTAAAGGGAAGGGTTTGGAGAATTCAAACGCAATTGGAGACACGGATGTTTTTGTCGTGGTTCCGATAGGTGGTGCTATCGTACATCCACGTTGATGGAGACTTCAACCCACGGAGGGTAACGGTTGCGCGAGTCCACGGAGGGCTCCACCCATGAAGGGTCCACGAAGAAGCAACCTTGTCTATCCCATCATGGACATCGCTCACAAAGGACTTGCCTCACTAGCGGTAGATCTTCACGAAGTAGGCGATCTCCTTGCCCTTACAAACTCCTTGGTTCAACTCCACAATCTTTGTTGGAGGCTCCCAAGTCACACCTAACCAATCTAGGAGACACCACTCTCCAAGAAGTAACAAATGGTGTGTTGATGATGAACTCCTTGCTCTTGTGCTTCAAATGATAGTCTCCCCAACACTCAACTCTCTCTCACAAGATATGGATATGGTGGAAAGAAGATTTGAGTGGAAAGCAACTTGGGGAAGGCTAGAGATCAAGATTCATATGGTGGGAATGGAACATCTTGGCCTCAACACACGAGTAGGTGGTTCTCTCTCAGAAAATGTGTATTGGAAGTGTAGGTATGTTCTGATGGCTCTCTTTCGAATGAAGAGTGGGTGGAGGGGTATATATAGCCTCCACACAAAAACTAACCGTTACACACAATTTACCAATCTCGGTGAGACCGAATGGAGAAACTCGATCGGACCGATTTAGCAAACCTAGTGACCGTTAGGATTTTTGGTGGGACTGAGATGCAACTCGGTAGGACCGATATGGTCAGGGTTAGGGCATAACGTAATCTCGGCGTGACCGATTACACAAACTCGGTGGGACCGATTTTGGTAATAAGCTAACCAGAGAGTTGGTCAGGTAAACTCGGTGGGACCGATCGCTCATTTCGGTGGGATCGAAATGTTACAAAGGAAAACAGAGAGTTTACATTGCAATCTTGGTGGGACCGATCGCTCATCTCGGTGGGACCGAAACATTACGAAGGGAAACAGAGAGATTACAACCCCATCTCGGTGTGACCGAGATCCCTATCGGTGAGACCGATTTGCCTAAGGTTTGTGGCAGTGGCCATGACATCTGAACTCGGTGGCGCCGGATAGAAAGAATCGGTGGGACCGAGTTTGACTTTTAGTTTAGGTCATATGTGGATGTGGGAAGGTAGTTGAGGGTTTTGGAGCATATCACTAAGCAATATGAAGCAAGAACCTCATCAAGCAACACCTCATCCCTCCTTAATAGTATTGGCTTTTTCTATAGACTCAATGTGATCTTGGATCACTAAAATATAAAATGTAGAGTCTTGAGCTTTGAGGTTGAGTCAATCTTTTTGTCCTTAGTATTTTGAGGGGTCCACTTTCCTCATCCATACCATGCCATTCATTGAGCTTTTCCTGAAATATTAATCTTGAAATAGCATTAGCTCAATGAGCTATATGTTGTTAGGAATTACCAAAACCACCTAGGGATAGTTGCACTTTCACCCGCACATCTTCGTGCCATGCTTTGACGCCCTGTGTATGCATGATCCCTGTCACGACGCACTTTAGACTTCTTCAAGCCTTATGCGCCGGTCTTCGCCATAGATACTCGAAGCTCCTGATCATACTAGACCGGAAGAGAAAATATTCGTGCAAGACATGACCCCGCTGGATCCCTTCTCTACACAATTCCTTCTTCTTATCTTCCCATGAATTAGCTTCTCCACGTATCAGCAAGCCCTTTTTTCCAAACAAATATCACGCCTTGTGTCCTCCTGCCCGCTTGCTTACTGTGGCTCAGCCCCAAAGCAGCCACCAACCATACAATCGTTGTGCAGAAACAAAACTGCAATCAAGATGTAGTCCCTGCAGCCCGTACGTGTAGCGAGAGATCAAACAAATAATTAGCACACTCGAAGTCCACAATCTGCAACACGTCGTAGCTTTCCAGACTAGTGCTCTTTTGCTTCCTTTGTTTATCCAGCAACCTCATGATTAACATGGCCATCCGTGACACTAACTCGGCCGGTGCACATACCCAGCTTGCATGTCAGCCTCGCAGACGCATATGGCCTTCAGTCCACGGGGCATGGACCTTCCTCGGCTTCACACAGGCCAGCCCCACCTAGGCCCGCCGTGCGCTGCACTACGGCCTTGAGCCTCTGGCTGCCCTAGCTCTCCACGCGTGAGACACGGCGCTTGCACACTGCCTCGGATAGTATCGATCCGATCTGTCGTTGTTTTCTTGCCCCACACGCTGACAAGGGTTGCCTGCTCCCCGCCGGCGCTGCCAATCGCACCTCACCGAGATGTATGTATGCTGCCCCTCGATTGCTTCTCGCACAAACAGAACTCCCGTCGCCTCCATCGATCTTTTCCAGCCGCATGACTCGACCGCCAAATTAACACCCGGAACCTCAAATCAAACCCTACTCTGATACCACTTGTTAGAATAAATCTGAGGCGCTCCGTCGATCTATTGAGGAGTAAGCAATCACACAAGCACCACCATCGACGTCAATTAGGTGTTATCGCCACCACTTTTCACGATCCCAGCAACCGCATGCGTCGGGAGACGACAGCCGTCATTATACAACCATATTCTCTACGTCAAGTCATTGTCCATAAATTGCATCTCACTGATACTCCCAAAGGCCCCAAATGGATTAGGGCTGCACTCAGCCATCGACCACCTTTGGAGACCATCGGCCAAAAACCATGACGCCCGCCTTGCCGCCGCAGCTGTTGTACACGAGGAGGCCAGATATGGTCATTTCCCACACCTACACACCATGCCACACCCACTCCTCCATGGGCCAACGTGCAACACACATAGATCCATTGTGACCCGGTGTGGAGCAGATGAGCAGCCGCACCCTAGGCTTGAGGCTTGAGGCGAGCAGCCGCCGCCGCAACCGAGGCGAAGATGCCAGCAGGGACAGCTGCAGGGGAGGAAGGAGAGTGGGACGCGAGTACGCGGGCTGCCCGGCCGCCGCCGTCAGCCTAGCGGCCTCTGTATGGGAGAGGGTGACAGGTTTGCAGAATTTCATTTTCGCATATCGTGGCAACCGTGCTCTGTATGGTACTGAAAAGAAAAGAAATGCAGAAGGAACAACTTTTTTGTGGAACTTTCTGTTGCAGGATGGTAATGGAACTTTGTTAAAGCGTGGCAATTGGCAAAACAATAAATCGAAGGTCACGTTGTAGATCTGCTGGTGTTGCAAACACGAGGTCTCCAACGCAGTTTCGTAAGGAAGCTTAACGGGTAAGCAAGTTCACATCCCTCTGTGAGGAGTGACGACAACTGAAGCTCATAACGTTACTGAAGAACAGCAAGTGAAGAATACTTTACGATTTCTGTATTAATCCACTTTATTCCGACTCTTTATCCGTCTCGTCCCACCCTATATAATTCCTCCGTACTTAATTCGTCGGCGGCCACTGCAGCGGCTCGAAGACGATCTATCGACCTTCCGTGGCCGGCTGCCGCGCATTTTCGTCGCCGATCATGTCCGCCATCGTCGTCCCCAGCCCGGTGCCGTCCCCCTCCGACGACGCCGAGGGCATCAGGAAGGCGCTCCAAGGCAACGCTCCTGCTTGCCGGGTTCAAGTCTCCTGTTGCTGCATTGCTCGCTTGCAGCTAGCTGACATGGTGATCTCGGCGCGTGTGCAGGATGGCGGGCGGACAAGGAGGCCCTGGTGCGCATACTGGCGGGGAGGACGGCGGCGCAGCGGTCGGCGATCCGCCGCGCCTACGCCTTCCTCTTCCGGGAGCCGCTCCTCAACTCCTTCCGCCAGCGGCTCTCCCGCCAGTACTGCCCCGTCACCGTCGACTTCTGGGTACGGCAGCGCACGCACGCATCTCACCGGTGAACTTCGAAAACCGCGACGCGTTTCGTTTCTCTGACGGCGTCGCTCGCTCGGCTCTCTTGTTTCCTCAGAAGGCGGTCATCCTGTGGACGATGGACCCGGCGGAGCGGGACGCGAACCTGGTGCACGGCGCGCTGCGGCGGCGAGGGGACGGCGATCACCTCGCCGTGCTGGTGGAGGTCGCGTGCGCGTCCGACCCCGACCACCTCGTGGCCGTCCGGCGCGCCTACCGCTCCCTCTTCGGCTGCTCCGTCGAGGAGGACCTCGCGTCCTGCGCCGCGCTCCAGCAGCCGCTGAGGAAGATGCTGGTGAGCCTCGTGAGCTCCTACCGCTACGGCGGTGACCGCGTCGACGCGGACGTGGCGAGGCTGGAGGCGTCGCAGCTCTCGGAGGCCGTCCGGAAGAAGCAGCCGCACCACGACGAGGTGGTGCGGATCCTCAGCACCCGGAGCAAGCCCCAGCTCCGGGCGACGCTCCGGCGGTACAGGGAGGACCACGGCACCGACATCGTCGAGGACATCGACAGCCGCTGCAGCAGCCAGTTCGCCAGGACGCTCAGGAGCGCCGTCTGGTGCCTGACCTCGCCGGAAAAGCACTTCGCGGAGATGATCAGGGAGTCGGTGGTGGGGCTGGGGACGTACGAGGACATGCTGACGAGGGTGGTGGTGTCGCGGGCGGAGATCGACATGAAGCAGATCAAGGAGGAGTACAGGGCCAGGTTCAAGACCACCGTGACCTGCGACGTCGTCGACGACACCTCCTTCGGCTACAAGGACATCCTGCTGGCCCTGGTTGGCTGCGAGGAAGAGTGAAGTAGCAAACCTGGAGCGGTGCAGTCCATGGTTGTGGGATGCGCACGAAACAGAATGAGAGACTAGTCATACCACACCTCCGACGGGACTCCGTTGTCTATCAATGAATTCGTATTCGAAAGAAGTTTTCAATTATATAATTTTTTTCCTTCGTCGCAGTTGGTCTCGTTGGTTAAATTTACGGTCAGAGTTAGACCCCGGAAAGCGCGGGCGCACTATATTTTGAAATGAAGGGAGTATTTTTTATTGTACGTTCTATGTTTATTTTTTGTGTCATGATGAATACATGTTGTTTCTACATCTTCATTATTTTCCTAGCACGTGTGTAACCTTTTTCAAAGTGTTTTTTGAACCATTTAAACTGACACTAAATGATATTTCGAGCCTGGCACATACAATTTTTTTTGTAGCCACAAATTCATATTTTGAAGTTCCTTTTTTTCTGAATACGCAAGATTGCGTACCATTGCACTCATAGGGAGAGTGCGAAGCAATTACAAGGTGCAACCCGCAAAACCACGTACACAGCCTGATGCGGTGATGAGTGCATGAGCAGAACAGAAGTAGAAGGGATGTTGGTTGAGTCCTCTAGCTCCAGCTCTAACCCAAAGCCTAGCCTCGTGTTGAATGGCTTGGACAAGATGTATATATAGTGGAGGGCCACAAACCATCGAAGATGCGTTCGTCACTGTGCTTCCAAAGCTACTAACAGTCGGTAGGGTGAGAGAGGAGACCCCCTTACACAAGGTAGTGGGAGTGTGGTCACGCAATAACACACATCAATCCTGGAAAGATAGCTCCAGGCTAGGAAGGTTAGCATTGGTGCGACACCAAGAAAGGCTCTCGTGCCACACTTGACGAGAAAAGAAGCAACCAACAAGTATGTGTTGCGTGTCCTTGGTCTTCATGTCGCAAAAGGACGCAAAATCAGCATGAGGGAGGCCCCTGCGTGCGAGGCGATCAGCCGTCCAACACTTGTTCAGAAGGGCGAGCCAGATGAAGACCTTGAAGCATAAGGGCCCAAGTCTTCCAAGTGAGATGCCGGTGGGGTGCTTCAATAGCGTCGATGAAGAACACGTTGTAGCCAAAATTGGCCGAATATTCCCTAGAAGGGTCCGATGATGATGGGAGGAGCGATGTCAAAGACGCGACAACGGGTGATGCATTCCGCTCTTCTCCGGTGTGTCCACGAGATTGCCTCACATTGTTTGTTACTATGAAGCAGAAGGTGCGGTGGCGGGGCCTCGGTGGCGTACGATGACAGGCAGCTAGCAGGTGGCCTACTCGGTGATCTCCTGCAGCGCCCACCGTGCCTAGTCCAGCTTTGCGTTCACCATCGTAATTGGAATTGCGCTGTCTAGTAGCATGTGACCGAGTTTTTGCGCGGATCTTCATAAAACTCCACATGACCTCTACAATGTGAGTTGAGTCGACGATCACCCACAGTGAAGTTGAAATTGTTTGCTCAAGGTTTAGGGATGGCGATCACGCCTTCTAGGAGAGAAGTGATGATGATGATGCCTGGGTGCTGTCTCAATGAGGCCCTCTTGCAGTGGTGTGTGTGGTATTCTTCGTGTACAGCTTAGCGGTCTGTGATGGTTTTTGACAGCTTTCATAATTAACTGGGGAATTCTTTAGTTTTCCATGATTTTCTCTAATTAACTGGGCAATTATTTTCTTCTGAATGAATGTAGGAATCTTGTCATTTTGTTTTTTTTCATCCATACTGTGTGTGGTGAAAGATTGAATTTGTTTCAAGAAACACTACGTGGTTGTTTGGTTCTAGACCTAACCATGCCACACTTTGTCATATAATGGTGCCATACTTGCCTAAGGTTAGTTCTTTAAAATGAGAGCAACAAGTTGGCCAGCCTAAGGAAATCTTGCCACACTTTGTATGTGTATGTGATGTAGGACCCTAGTGTGGCTTGCCTAAGATGTGGTTTGAACCGAACACCCATCCAAGTTGGTCAAACTTGCCTAACCTTAGATGTGACAACCTTAGACAAATTTAATCTCAAACTAAACAGCCCCTACAACTACTAGGCTGTCTAGATAGAAAGGGAGCCTTATGGTGCATTAAGGCTACAACTACCACTTGGGGTAGTTTGTAAGTGGGGTGATCCGGCCGTGTATGGCTGTTGATCCCACTCATAGTGATTGCGTCAGGATCTTTGCATCTTCAAGCCGGCTCAGACATGATGTGCACTGTTGGGTGCGTGGTCCAATTCGGTTGACACACATGGCGAAGGGCCAACGGATTGGCACTGGTCTCAGTCGATTTTGCTAACATTGTGGGTATGGGGAAGGATCGCGTGCCGCTTTGTTTGAAGCGGTTCAGGGCATTCATCATTTTAGTGATCTATAAAACGTCTTATTAGGGCCTGTTCGGACTCCCTCCCCTCCGCAACTCCGCTCCAGAGCGGAGCGGCATACAACTTTAATCTGGGAAGTGACTAGAACGGCGCTCCGCAGTGAGGGAGTGGAGGGTTGCCGAACAGGGTCTTAGTCTGCAGAGCAAGTACAAGTGTAGACCCAATTTCAAATAGAGCGATTTCACATGAATGAATTTCATAATTTTTTTCCTATGATGCCATTTTAGATAATAGGATTGGCTTTATAGTTCATAGAGAAATCATTCATTTTCTTTAAATTTCGGACGATTCTAAACGTTCACCTGAATGCCATTTTTTTTTCACTTCGTTTGAGAAGTTCATTCTAACATGTGTCTTTATTTGTCCTTTTTCCCCACTCTCTCGTAAGGAAACAATTTATTGCGAAATTTTCATGGAGCATCCGAATAACTAGTTTGTACAAATTTTACGTTACCAATATGGAAGAGGCGACATACAATTTTCAATATGTAATCGTGCGTTCCAAAGAGGTTAGGTACGAAGTGTGAATTTATTATTGAACCATCAAAGGTAACACGACGAGTCCAAACTCGCCACTGTTTGTGGGGCCCAGGCGTCAGAACCTGGTAGCGGTACAACGGGAAAAAAGAAAAATGAGAAAGTAGATCCGACCTCCAGCAGACCAGCACCGGCGCGCGGTGGCACCCAGCTAGTGACATGTGGGCCCCCAACCCGACGACCCCCCTCACAAAATTTCACGCCTCCCGCTCCCGATTTCGAAATACTCCCCACTCCTCTTCCCCCCTTCCCATTCCCAGCCCGAAGCCAAACCCTCCGCGCCTCCGCCTCCCGCCTTCCCCCATTCCTCCCGCCGGCGAGATGGCCCCGCCCTTCGTGTTCCCCGCGAGCCT